>NC_066634.1:6040825-6356803 GCF_025201925.1 Gopherus flavomarginatus | reverse complement strand
TAGTTAGACACTCAAGAGTACCTGTTTATGTGTTTGTATCTGAGTGTTTGGATGCTGTTGGTTGGATATTGAGTGTGTGAATGCCTATCTGTTAGTTGTATGACTGCATATGAGAGCTTGTGTACTCTTTGGACACTGATTGTGTGAGTCTGTTTTTGTGGGCTGTGTTTTTTTCTGATTACATAAGAACAGCTATACTGGGTCAGACCAAAGATCCATCCATCCTTACCTCTGAACAGTGCCCAATGCCAGGTGCCACAGAGGAAATGAACAGAACAGGGAATCATCAAGTGATCCATCCCGTGTCACTCATTCCCATCTTCTGGCAAACAGAGGCTAGGGATACCACCCCTGCCCATCCTGGCTAATAGCCATTGATGGATCTGTCCTCCATGAAATTATTTAGTTCTTTTTTTAATCCTGTTATGGTCTTCGCCTTCACCACATCCTCTGGCAAGAAGTTTCACAGGTTGACTGTACATTGTGTGACAAAATACTTCCTTTTGTTTGTTTTAAACCTGCTGCCTATTAATTTAATTTGGTGACCCCTGATTGTCTTTCTACATGTGGTAGTGCATCCTTCTGTGTGTTTGACTGTGCATTTGTGTATAAGCATAGGGTTGTCTGTGGTTGTTTGGACTTAGTTCCTGGGGGTCTCTGGGGTGAGGATGGCAACCTGACATCAGCTTCCTGCCTGTACTGGTACAAAATCTGTGAGTAAAACAGGCCTAATGATTGAGTGTCTGTTTTCTAACTCCCCCTGGCTCTTTAATCATTAGAGGCAGTTGCCAAATGCTCTTCTTTGCCTGGAGGAGAACAAGAGCTCTGTCTCTATCCAGCCCTATCAAAGAAGTGTGAAACTGAAGTGCTGATTAATCCACCTCAATGGGGTGTTAACTCCCATTCAATCAGCTCCTTCAGTCACTGAAGGATGAAATCAAATCCATGTTAGAATTGGATGCAATTTAGAGACTGGTATGGAGATGAAGGCCATGTCTACATCTAAAATTTTGCAGCGCTGGTTGTTACAGCTGTATAGGGCCAGCGCTGCAGAGTGGCCACACTTACAGCAACCAGCGCTGCAAGTGCTGTTAGATGTGGCCACACTGCAGCGCTGTTGGGCGGCTTCAAGGGGGGTTCAGGGAACGCGAGAGCAAACAGGGAAAGGAGACCAGCTTCGCCGCGGTTTGCTCTCGCGTTCCCCGAACCACCCTGCAAACCACAGGGAAGGAGACCTGCTTGCTCGGGGGTTCGGGGAACGAGAGAGCAAACCGGGAAAGGAGACCAGCTTCGCCGCGGTTTGCTCTCGCGTTCCCCGAACCACCCTGCAAACCGCAGGGAAGGA
This sequence comes from Gopherus flavomarginatus, assembly GCF_025201925.1. NCBI lineage: Eukaryota > Metazoa > Chordata > Testudines > Testudinidae > Gopherus > Gopherus flavomarginatus. The sequence goes on along the minus strand of NC_066634.1, from coordinate 6,355,458 downwards.
GACCTGCTTGCTCGGGGGTTCGGGGAACGAGAGAGCAAACTGGGAAAGGAGACCAGCTTCGCCGCGGTTTGCTCTCGCGTTCCCCGAACCACCCTGCAAACCGCAGGGAAGGAGACCTGCTTGCTCGGGGTTTGGGGAACGCTAGAGCAAGCCGGGGAAGGAGACCAGCTTGATTACCAGAGGCTTCCTCAGGTATGCTGGGATACCTGCTTATTCCATGGAGGTCAAGAAAAGCACTGGTAAGTGTCTATACTTGATTACCAGCGCTGGATCACCAGCGCTGGATCCTCTACACCCGAGACAAAACGGGAGTACGGCCAGCTCTGCAAACAGGGAGTTGCAGCGCTGGTGGTGCCCTGCAGATGTGTACACCTCCTAAGTTGCAGCGCTGTAACTCCCTCACCAGCGCTGCAACTTTCTGATGTAGACAAGCCCGAAGGGTTAAGACTTCAAAATGTGATTCCATAAATACAAACACATCTCAAGATAATTTTGAAGCCAAAGACTTTCCTTTCTAGGGAAGCTTTCAGATAGAAAGGTTCTTATATATTTGTTTCTCAGAGTGAAACCATATTGATCATATAAACTAGCAGTTTTCACTGACTTTACTAAAAAAATGATAAACGACACTATTTTTACATAGCATACAGACAACATCCTATATGAGAGTTCTGTATTTATAGACAGATTGTTTATTTAGGATATCACATAACCATACATTGAAAATCATTGTGACTTTATATACAAGATCAGCAATGAAACAGTCCAAACACAGGTGTGTGTGCTTAAAAAGTAATAACAATCTCACTTCTATCCTTCCAGAACTATTAACTGATTATTAAACTTTGCAGAAATATTACCTACTAATTTTCAGATGAGGTTTCTCTGTACATATTATTATCCCTCTATTGTCAAGATGGAAAACTGCTGTACAGAGATGAACAGTAATTTTCTCAAGATCACACAAAAAAGAACCAGTGGCATACCTTAAATTATAACCTTAGAGGTGTGATCCCAGTACTGTTCTCTACACTCTACTGTCCTCCTAGAACCAGGATTTCTCACTGCCAGCCCTTTCATTCTAACCCATTAAACACCACACCTCAGCCAGACCCAGAGCTAGAAGTCCTAGCCTATCTAACCAAGGAAGCCTATTCACCAAACAAAGCCTGTGATAGTACCCAAACCTTACCTCTCAGCTCTAAACCACAAGACCACACACCGAGAGGCATAGAACCCAGGAGTCCCGGCTCCCCGACATGTCAACCTAACCACTAGACATCTCTTATCCCTTCCAGGGCTGGGATAGAACCCAGGAGTTATAATGCCTGCTTATCTTTTAAGTCCCCTTCATGCTACCCCAATTACACAGCTCCAGAAACTGCATTCAACACAGGATTTGTATTCTTGCTTAGCCACTCTGCAAGTGCATGTTTCTAGGTCAGTGTGTAGTTCATGATTCTATGTGTGTTTGACTGTGTGTTTGGCCTTGGCTACACTGGCGCTTTACAGAGCTGCAACTTTCTCGCTCAAGGGTGTGAAAAAAACACCCCCCTGAGCGCAGCAAGTTACAGCGCTGCAAAGCGCCAGTGTAAACAGTGCCCCAGCGCTGGGAGTGCGGCTCCCAGCATTGCAAGATAATCCCCACAGGAAGCTGGAGTACCTGCAGCGCCGGCAGAGCTCTCTCCGAGCGCTGGCGCTGCAACCACACTCGCTCCTCAAAGCGCTGCCGCAGCAGCGCTTTGGAGTTTTGAGTGTAGCCAAGCACACGGTTGTGTGTCACTGTTTAGATAAAGTTCCTGGGAACCTCTGGGGTAAGGATGGCATGCTAACATCAGCTTCCTCTCTGTACAGGTATAAAATCTATGAGTAGACTAGCCTTCTCTGTTTGAACTTCCCTGGGTTCTTTAACCACCAGACGCAGTTGCCAAATGCTCTTCATTGACTGAAGGGGAACAATAGCTCTGTCTCTATTCAGCCATATCAAAGGAGCTTGAACCTGAACTGCTGATTAATCCACTTGAATGGGGTGTTAACTCCCTCTCAGCTAGCTCTTTCAGTCCCTGAGGGATGGACTCAAATCCATGTTAGAAACCAGGGTGGGTAAAAGAGATCAAGATTCCAAAATGTAATGCTAAAGGGACCAAGCCCTCAGAGCAGAACAGCTCTGAGCCATGGGAGGTTTCCTGTGGATGGGAGGTTTCTTGAAATATGTGAAGGTGAAATTCAAATGCCAAATAACCAGCAGTTTTCACTGACTTACTTTTCTAAATAATGAAAAATGTTACTCTTTTTACTTAAAAAGAAATACGGACAATATTCCACGTGACTGATCCTGTATTTATAACTGGTTGTTATGTTTATGACATTAACTTAATTTGAAAATCCTTGTGTATTTGAAATACAAGTTCAGCAATGAAACTGTCCTAGTAAAATTGTGTGTGCATGTTATAAAATCTTGCAATGAGCTTATCACCCCATTCAGCCTACAGAAATATTACCAGTTATTAAACTTTGCAGAAATCTGTCCTAATAATTCCATATGAGTTGTCTGCTCTCTATACATATTATATTTTCCCTCTATTGTCCAGGTGGAAAATTGTGGCCCAGAGAAGGAAAGAAACTTGCCCTTGGTCATATAAAGAACAAGTCGCATAACTGGAATTAGGATCCTGAAGTCCTGATGCCTTGTATTATGCTCTAAACCACTAGACCCCACTGCCCTCCCAGAGCTAAGAATAGAACCCAGCCCCCAGTTCTCTAACACCCTAAGCCCCACTTCTCCACCAGTAGTACTGACTCCCAGCCCTTCCATTTTAACCATTAGACCCCACTGTCCTCTCAGAGCCAGAACCCAGGTGTCCTGATGTTTGCATCTGTGTTCAGTCTCCTAACACCAGCCTAATTAAACACTATATTTCTGGTTCCAGAAGCACTTAACCACTTTAAATAATAAACAGCTCACTCCCACACTGTTTAGACCAACGGGCACAAAATCATAGGCATTTCCAGATGGGACCAGACCTAAGGTCCATATAGCCCAGCATCCTGTTTATGACAGGGCCCAGCCCTGGGTGGTGTAGAGGAGAGTAGGAGCCATCAAGTAGCAGATGGGAAATAATCCTCCGATTAGATCTCCTTTTGATCTCTAATAGAAAGAGATCTGCTTCAGTCCTGAAGCAGGAGGTTTAATATCCCTACCAGACTGTTTGATACCTCTGGAGGCACCACTTAATGACTAAGGTCCTTCAAATTCTACCAACGGTGGCCAGCCTGAGCCTGAGAAGAAGCCAGACTTTACCAATGTACATTGCCAAAGAGTCACAGTAATACATCAGCTCACTAGCTCTCCTCGTCATCAGCCCCCAGTGCCTCCTGCCTGCAGACAGCCCTGCCAATCAGTACCTCTTGGGGGAAGGGGTGGAATGGGATTGGGCAGGGCAGGGCAGGGGGTTGAGCAGTGAGCACCCCCCACCACACTGGAAAGTTTGTCCCTGTAGCTCCATCACCAGAGTCAGCACATGTGCAAGGAGTTGCATATTAACCTCTGATCTGGAACCACAGGTTGGCCACCCCTGAAATTCTTCCAAGTCTAGTCATTATCATGATACAACTACAAGTGTTAAGGGAAATGTAGGCAAGTCTCTTTGCCACATGGGCCATTAAGGAAGGGGATAAATGGGGGAAAGGGAGATGATTTATGACAGGGGACAGGGATAGCTCAGTGGTTTGAACATTGCCCTGCAAAACCCAGGATTCTAAGTTCAAGCCCTTGAAAGGGCCATTCAGGGATCTGGGGCAAAATCAGTACTTGGTTCTGGTAGTGAAGGCAGGTGGCTGGATTCAATGGCCTTTCAGGGTCTCTTTCAGCTCTATGAGATAGGTATATCTCTATTATTTAAGGTGTAGATGGGCCCAGTGTTGACATTCCCCTGTCCCCTCAGGCTCTCATGCTTTCAGAGAGTAATTTTGTTTGCCCTATTGCATGTTTCAGAGCTGCCTTCACCTCCTTGTTCCTCAGGGAGTATATAAGGGGGTTCAGCATGGGCGTGACAACATTGTAGAGCAAGGAAGCCAGAGTGTCTACATACAAGGGGTGCCCGGAGGTGGGCCGGTTATAATTGAACATGCACGTGGTGTAGAACAAGGTGACCACGGCCAAGTGGGAGACGCAGGTGGAGAAGGCCTTCTGCTGGGCCTGGGCAAAGCGGATCTGCAGGACAGCCCTTGCAATGGCCACGTAGGACACCACGATGCAGAGGAAGGGAATGGCGCCCAGCAGCACTGTCACAGCCAGTAGCACGACCTTGTTGAGGGAGGTGTCCGAGCAGGAGAGCTTCAGGAGCTGGGGGACATCGCAGAACAGATGGGCAATGTTGTGGGAGGCACAGAAGGGCAGGACAGAGGTGAGGCCTGTGTGCAGGGCCGAGTTGAGGAGGCCGCAAGTCCAGGAGGCCACCACCAGCTGCAAGCAGGTCTTTCTGCTCATAAGGGCGGCATAGCGCAGCGGGTGGCAAATAGCCAGGTAGCGGTCGTAGGCCATGATGGCTAGGAGGATGCACTCGACTCCCACGAAGGCAATGAGGAAGTAGAGCTGGGTAAAGCAGGCCTGGAAGGAAATGGCCTTCTCCTCTTCCAGAAGGTTATTCAGCATATAGGGCAGTGTGACAGAGATATAGCAGATGTCTAGGAAGGATAAGTTCTGGAGGAAATAGTACATGGGGGTTTGGAGGCCAGAGTCTAGCCAAATAATGATCAATATCATCCCATTGCCTACCAGAGCCGTGAAGTACACAGCCAGGAGTGCCACAAAGACCAACTTGTGCTGTTCTGAGAAAGCAGAGAAGCCCAGGAGAGTGAAACCCAGCTCGGCTATCCTATTCCCCATCTCCTGCTCGGCTGCATCTGCAAGGGAAGAGGATAAAGTATTAATGTAGTGCATAGCTTCAAGAAGCCAAATAGATCTTCCAAAAGCGATAAGTGACTTTGGTGCCCAACTTTTGAGACACCTTTTAAAGGGTTTGAGCTTACAGGCCCCCTGCCTGGAGTGGTAACCTTTGGCTTTGGCTTATCTCTGCTCCCTCCCCAGGTGGCAGTGGGGCTTTTTCTTCCCCCCTCCCTGCACCCAGGATGGCAGGGATGGAGCAGCCTCAAGCTTCAGTCCCCCTTCCTGTGGTTGTGTAGTAATTTTTTTTGTCAGATGGGGGATGTGATTCAGTGAAGTTTGAGAACCCCAGACCGAGAGTTTGCCTCCCTGACCATCTTGGCTATCCACCAGGAACTCACTGAATTTTTTTCTGAACCCATTTATTCTTTTGGCCTTCACAACATCCTCTGACAATGAGTCCCACCTATTGACTCTGCATAGTGTGAAGAAATACTTCCTTTTGTTTGTTTTAAACCTGCTGACTATTAATTTCATTGGGTGACCCCGGGTTCTTGTGTCATGTGAAGGGGTAAGTAACATTCCCTATTCACTTTCTCCACACCAGTCATGATTTTACAGCCCTCCATTATATGCCCCCTTAGTCATCTTTTTTTCCAAGATGAATAGTCCCAGTCTTTTTAATCTTTCCTCATATGGAAGCTGTTCCCAACCCCTAATTATTTTCATTGCCCTTTTCTGCATCTTTTCAAGTTCTAATATATCTTTTTAAAATGGGGAAACCAGAACTGCATTCAATATTCAAGGTGTGGGCGTACCACGGATTTATATAGTGGCATTATGATATTTTCTGTCTTATTATCTACCCCTTTCCTAAGGGTTCCTAACAGTCCGTTCACTTTTTTGACCTCTGCTGCACATTGAGTGGATCATTTCAGAGAACTCTCCACACTGACTTCACAATTGGCTAACAACAGCTAATTTAGATCCCATCATTTTGTATTTACAGTTGGAATTACATTTTTCCGTGCGCGTTACTTTGCATTTATCAACATTTTACAGGAAAGTACCAGGAAACAATGAGACAATATTGACCTATTTAGTAGAAGTCACAGTTGCATCTGATGAAGTGGGTATTCACCCACGAAAGCTCATGCTCCAAAACGTCTGTTAGTCTATAAGGTGCCACAGGACTCTTTGCTGCTTTTACCCAAACAGTTGCCAGGATGGAACTTTACATGATCAAACCCTCTGAGCCTACACTCCCTACTTTTTCCATTTATTGGTGTTACTTTAAGCATTCCTCATTCACCCATTGCTACATTCACATTCCTGTGGATCAGATTGCTTGCTCATGGGTCTTCTTTGTTGCCCAATACTCAGCACCATACATTAAAAATAGATGGACCACCCTTTTATAGACTTTCCCTTTTAATCTCATTAGTATCTTCCTGTCACATAGTATACCACTTCTCTCTCTGCATTTGAGTCTGGGCTTTACTATTCTAGTTCTAATTTCATCCTCCATTACCCCTGATATTGAACTCAGATAATTAACTAGTGGATAAAATAGGACTAAAGGTATCTCTACACTGCAATCACACATTCCGTGATTGCAGTGTGAAAACACCCGTAGGCTCCTAAATCACTCATTTGCTTATAAAGATTTTACCCTTGATCTTAACAACATTGAAATCGTCTTGAATAAAGACAGAGCAGTAAAGGAAACTTACCAAAGTGCAACATGCAGTCTTCAGGTGGCTTATGATGATTGTTTTCTTCCTCTCTTTGTCTTGATAAAATAATTAAGGATGAAGTACTCATTAATTTGAGAGGAGTTCTTGTTTTTAAATGGCCAGTTTGGGATCCGAGGGGCCTGATTTTCAGATATACAGTGCTAGGTATCCACAAAAACCAAGCCTATGTGAGTTTAGATAATATCATACTGGGTGCTACAGAAAATCCTAAAATAGAGAGAGAGGGAATGGGGTGGGGGTGTAGTGATAGATAGAAAGTTAGATGGATAGATAGATAGATAGATAGATTCAAATTTACCAGTAACTCTCACACTGCTGACAAAATGCCTATTTCCAGACAATCTGCATAAAATAGTCTGCAGTGTACAAAAGAAAACAGATCCACCCAGGACTGACTCGAATTTTGTTATGTCTAAGGTTCTTGTAAACCACCAGTTCCTTGCAGTGGTTTAGGGAGCAGGATATAAACACACTTGGCACCACTGGGATTGAATCACACAGGGCTCGTTATGTTCACAAACAAGAAACAAATGTGAGAAAAGAATTATGTTCTTTGATTGAACCCAGAGTGCCACGAGTCCCTGGTTGTGGCACAGATGGGTGTACCAGAGGCCAGACACATTTTGATCATTATTTCAGTGTGTCTGAAAGTAACACAAATCCCAATCAATGACTTTGTTTGGCATTAAATTAAGTTTCTTGCCCCTACAGTTGGTCAAAGAGAACACATGCCCCCCCCCAATGAAACAGTTTTCCAAACGAAAATGAGGCTTTGTCAAAATTGAAATATTTGCTGGGATTTTAACACTATTTTGGACAGAAAACTTTTGAAACAATTCAAAAGCCAACTGGCGGATTTCATTTTTACTTTTTCATTCAGTTGCATTTTGACTTTTCCATTTTGTTCTAATTTTCATATTCATTTTGATATTAATATATTATATTATCAAAATTACACTTTTAACACAAAGCATTTGAGTAGGGTCGTTTCCAAATCAATTTTTTTTCAGAATTTCCATTTCATGAACATTTCCAAATTTTGATTCTTCATCCTAATTTCTGATGAAAATCAATTTTGAGATGCTGGAATTTCCCCTGGGATGGAAATTCCCTTTTCCAGGCCTTTGCGCTTGCCATGCTTGGTATTTCCGGGTTCAACAGAGGAACTTAAAGAAGCTTGTTGAGCAACCTCCTACTCCCACTTAGCAGGTACTATTGTGTCCCTCTTTAGATAGGGACAGATGGAGTCAGATTGAAGGTCACCAGAGCCGGCTCCAGGCAGCAGCCGAGCAAGCTTGTGCTTGGCATGGCAGATTCTACAGGGTGGCTTCCACCCAAACCTAGGGTGACACGGATGCTTTTTTTGTTGTTGTTTGCTGCTCTGGCTGCCTGTAGGAGGCGGAGGAAGGGAGCACCCTGCAGCAAACTCGGCAGGGCAGCCCACGTCCTTCCCTCCCCGCCGACCACAGCGGCGCGGAGCCCTCCCAGCAGGCAGCACGGCGGTCGGGGCCAAGTAGTGAGCGCCCCGCTGAAGCCGTGGCCGCCCCACTTCTCTCCCTCCCCCCCTGATCCCTTCCCCTCCCCCCCCATTAGACCAGGCATGCATTCTGCAGCACAGAGAGTCCTCCTGCTCCCTGGCTCCGGCTGCGCTGTAGGGTTTTGTTTTATTTTTTTCCCCTGCTTTGCTGACTGCTCCATTGTTTCTCCCCCTCCACCCGCTTTACCACTCCGTGTTTTTTGTTTTTTTCCCTCTGCTTTGCCGCTCCAGCGGGGGCCCCTCCCTTTTTTTTTTTTTTTTTTTTTTTTTTTTTTGCTTGGAGAGGCAAAAAAGCCCCAGCCAGCCCTGAAGGTTACATATTAACCTAGAGAAGAGCTGAGTGAATGCTTGACCTTTTTGGTTTTGTTTGCAGTTCAGCAAAATTGGTTAAAAAATTTGGTTTAAGTTGAATAAAATGTTTTAGTTTAGTGCTGCGCACACACATGCACACACCTATATACACTCATGCATGCACAGACACACATACATGCTGCACATACAGGCACATTTACCCTCCCCCCTCCAAAATTTTCATGCTTTTGAAAAAGTTTTCCCATTCCACAGTAGGACACACCAACAACCTTCCAAAGTTTTTTGTGAAAATATGTGTCCCACTCTAAAATAGCTGAAAGCTCGGTAGTTGGGAAACTCATCTAGCAAGTGGGAGACCCGGTATATCCTATGGGGTCATTCTATAGGATTAAATATTTAGTGTTTAGTAAAATCTAGGGATGAGGCAGTAATACGAGAAGACCAAGCGTAAATTAAGCCTATTAAATTAACATAAGTAAATTGACCAGCGGCAACCCAAACTCATAAAATATAGTATAATTTCTCAATAATGTAATTCTGCAGCAATTGTGCATAAAATGCTGATTGGTAATCGTGGGTTACCTGATGGGAAGGCAGCTGATATCAGTTTGAGGACATAAGAGCAGCCATACTGGGTCAGACCAAAGCTCCGTCTAGCCCAATATCCTGTCTTCCACAGTGGTCAATGCCAGGTGCCCCAGAGGGAATGAACGGAACAGGGAATCATCAAGTGATCCATCCCCTGTTGCTCATTCCCAGCTTTTGGCAAACAGAGGCTCAGGACACCATTCTTGCCCATCCTGGCTAATAGCCATTGATGGACCTGTCCTCCATGAATTTATTTAGCTCTTTTTTGAACCTGGTTATAGTCTTGGACTTCACAACATCCTCTGGCAAGGAGTTCCACAGGTTCACTGCATTGTGTGAAAAAAAATACTTCCTTTTGTTTGTTTTAAACCTGCTGCCTATTGATTTCATTTGGTGACCCCCTAGTTCTTGTGTTATGAGGAGTAAATAACACTTCCTTATCTACTTTCTCTACACCAGTCATGATTTTATAGACCTCAATTATATCCCCTACCATTCATTTCTTTTGCAAGCTGAAAAGTCCCAGTCTTATTCTCTCCTCGTACAGCAGCCGTTCCATACCCCTCATCATTCTTGTTGCCCTTTTCTGAACCTTCTCCAAATCCAATGTATCTTTTTTGAGATGGGGCAACCACATCTGCTCATAATATTCAAGATGTGGCCATAGCATGGATTTATATAGAAGCAACATGATATTTTCTGTCTTCTTGTCTATCCCTTTCTTAATGATTCCCAACCTTCTGTTTGCTTTTTTTTGACAGCTGCTGCACATTGAGTGGATGATTTCAGAGAACTCTCCGCAATGACTCCACGATCTCTTTCTTGAGTGGGAACAGCTAATTTAGACCCCATCATTTTATATATATAGTTGAGATTATGTTTTCCAATGCGCATTGCTTTGCATTTATCAACATTATATTTCATCTGCCATTTTGTTGCCCCATCACCCAGTTTTGAGAGATCCTTTTGTAGCTCTTTGCAGTCTGCCAGGGACTTAATTATCTTGAATAGTTTTGTATGGTCTATAAATTTTGCCCCCTCACTGTTTACCCATTTTTCCAGATCATTTACGATTTTAGGATAGGGCTCTTAGCACACACTTTAACCACACAATTGCTATGGTAACTAAGTGACATATATGCTAATAAGTTTGAGATAATTAATATACTAATCTACAGAATAAGGACACCCCAACTTTAGGAGGGTGAGGAAGGGGGTTGTGGTGCAATGAAGTTTGAGAACCCCTGATTCTAGATCATGCCTGATGGGTATTTGTCTCACCCAGTCTTTCTGAACCCATGAAGTTGTACCCAAAAGTGGGTCACAAGAACATATGAAAGGGGTCATGAACAAATTTTTAAAAGAGATCCTGTTTTGCATACAGTCTTTGTATGCTTTATGCTACACTGTATGTTAACACTGTGAATAATGATGAAGTGTTTTGAACATGCAGGTGCCACCGACTAGCCAGTCCATTGCAATGCATGAAGAGTTATGGGAAAGACCTCACTGGGGAGTGGGGGTCTCACGTCCCAACTCCCCCCCCAGCTGAATGCCTCAGGAAGGGGCACGGGGGAGGCTATTGACCTGCCCGCCTATTTCTGCCATGTGTGTGGTGGCCTCTGCTGGCACTCCATTGCCTCGCAAGCCACCTGCTGGGCTGCTTGGGTGAGGTGACAGATCCATGATGGGAGGCAGGTGAGAGAGCAGGAGACGGAGATCTGCAGGTGAGGAAAGCAAGTGCAACTCAGCAGAAGGCAGATGCCTGGTCTCCCGCCGAGCCCCAGCAGCATCCCCAGGTGCCTCTAAGGAACTTTCAATGCCTTGGGTTCATCACCTGGCCTTCGGCTGCAGCAGCACTGAGGAGGGCTCCCTGGAGCGACTCCTTCCCCACTCAGCGCAGCTGGTAAGCACTGGAGGGGTAGGAAGGAGACTATTCCTGCCTTGTAAAGCAATGGTGGATACCAGAGTCCCAGGGGGCTGGAGTGCCAAAGGAGCTGTGGGAAGTGGGAAAATCCCGACGGGGCAGCTTTGCTGCCACTGCTGTGCCATGCATGTGTCTGTGCAAACTTTGCCCAATGTGCTGGGAGCTCATGGTAGGGCCCCTTCCAGCACCACTGGTAGCACCACAGAGCTCACTTGGGGGCTGACTGGGGCTCACTCAGAAGCCAGGAACTGGGTACACCATGTTCAGCCTTTCCTGAGAACTTAGCAGAACTGGGCAGCTCAGAGGCATCTGGGCACAGTGCCCCGCAGAGCACTGGAGGTGGTAGCGGGCAGAGACAGAGGCTCTGGAATTGCATTCCACAAGGGGCTGGTACCATGCTCCTGGGAAGAGAAAGCCAAGCTATGGGTGAGATGTAAATGGAGGAGAGGCTACAGAGATTGCAGAATCCATGACAGGGCTGCAGGTGGGAGCGGATGATGGTTCTGTGTAGTAGGTATTATGTATTGTGTGTTTTCTACTTAATCTATTTACTGGGTTGGAACTGGCCAGACCCAAATGAGGCAGCACTATCCTGGAGACAGAGCGGAGAGTGCAGTGGTTTTAAAATAAGATTGTTTGGAATTTCCCCGCAGAGGTTGCTAATCATTCCACGCTGGAGTACAGGTGCAGTTTTTTATCCTGCTTAGGGTAAGGCTACCGCAGTTCACAACAATCAGTGAATTTAAAAATATAGATAGAAAAGGGAAGAAAAGAGAGAAAACACACTAGAGAAATGAAACACAAGAGTGAGAGTCCTCGTTTTGTGCTGTGCTGAGAAAAAGCTTTGTTTTTTCACTTAACCTAGGCCTCAACAGGGGAGCACTTACTCTTGTAAATATTCCAGCCAGCGCTCCTGTTGGAGTGCAAAGTCAGTGAATCGCCATTGTGATTTTGTGGGTTCTTCTTCTGACCATTGGGAAATGTTCTCAGATATCAGGGATTCTCTTGGAGGTTTGAAGCATCTGCCGGGTAGGACCCTATAGGGGAGCCACTGCAGAAACAATGCCCAGACAGAGCAGCACTTTCTTATTTAGCTCATACAGAGAGTGCCAGCTGTGTTTGGATACTGTTCCTGGGAATTTTGTGGGTAAATTTTGGCTGCCAGCCAGGCACTTCTAGGTCAATGGTCTTCTAGAAAAAGAAAGCAATGCAAACCAAAGGAGGGGTTCACCATGGACACCCAGCAATGTGCTTCTTCTCTCAAGAAACCACATCCAAAACAGGCAGCACCCTCGTACAGAACAACTGGAGCATGCAGTGGTTTAGATGTGATTGGGAATTTCCCCAGCAGAGGTCACTGATCATTCAACATTGGGGTACAGGTGCAGGTCTTTATCCCGTCTTTGGGTATGACTACATCCGTTTACAATGATCATTCAATTTAAACATTAAGAGTCAATGAAAAATGGACAACTGACAGAGAAAACACTCAAGACAGATAGGAAATGAGAGTCCCCATTTTGTGCTACGTGAAGACAGTGCTGTATTTATTCACTTAACATATGCCTTAACAAGGGAGAACTTTCCTTTCTCCATAGTCCCCCAAGTGCTCCCGTTGGCGTGGATGGTTTGGATTTGACTACTCACCGGTAGGAAAAGAAATCAGAGATTCTCGTTTAGGTTGGAGCAACACGAGAGGGGTGGAATCCCAGAAGAAGTCAGCACCAGAAAGACCATCCAAACACATTGGCGCTTTCTTATAGAGTTACTCAGAAAGCCCCATCTGTGCTTGTCTATTCTTCCTGGGAATGTCTGGAGGAATGGTGGGAGTTGGAGAGCCCCTGCCTGGGAAATCTTCCTCTAGAGAAAAAGAGCATGAGTCTGTGCAAAAAAAACCCACAAACAAACAAAATATAAAACAACAACACAACCACCCCCACCCACAAATTGGAGTTCTGCATGAAACCCAGCAATGTGCTTGGTCTCTAACAAAATCAGATCCAAGCCAGGCAGCACTATCCTTTAAGAATGACAGGAGAGTGCAGTAGTTTAGATATGATTGCTGGGAATTTCCCTAATGAAAGCTGGTAACCATTCAAAGATGGAGTACAGGCGCAGTTCTTTATCCTGTTTTGGGGTAAGATTACCTGCAATTCACAATGGTCACTGAATTTGAACAGTGGATGGAAAAAAGGAAACACAAGAGAGAGGAAACATATGAATGTGTCATAATTTTGTGCTGCGCAGAGAAAATGCTGTATTTTTTCCATTAACTTATGCCTCAGCAGGAGAGCACTTACCTGTGTCAATATTGCAGCCAGTGCTCCTGTTGGGGTGCAAAGTCAGCAAAGCTCCATTTTGATTCTGTGGTTTCCTCTTCTGACCATTGGGAAATGTTCTCAGAAATCAAGGACTCTTGGAGGTTGGACACATCCAGAGTGGATCCTGCGTGGACTCCACTGTAGGAACAATGCCCAGACAGAGCAGCACTTTCTGCTTTACCTCTTCACAGTGTGCCAGCTGTATTTGGAGATTGTTTCTGGAATTTTGGGGTAATCTGTGTCTTCCAACCAGCCATGACCAAGTGAACATTCCTCTAGGAAAAGAAAGTATTAGCCTCTGCAAAGCAAAAGGAGGAGTTATCCATGGAGACCCAGCAATGTGCTTGTGTTTCACAAAAGCAAGATCCAGACCAGGCAGCACTGTCCTACAGAGCAAGCAGAGAGTGCTGTGGTTATGACATGATTTGCTAGGATTTCCTATTTTGTGGTTGTGCCGAATTCAGCGCTGAAGGCCAGGTGCAGTTCTTTGCCATATTTTTGAGTGACACAGCCCGCAGTTCATAAGGATCATTGCATTTAAATGTTCAGTGATTGGAGAAGAGGAAACCAAGAGTCAGACAGAACCTGAAAACCTGCCATTGAGCCTTGTGGATTGGTGCTGTGTAGAGACAATACTACCGTTTTTCATGTGACCGATGCCTCAAAAGGGGAGCACTTACCTTTCCCAATATTCCAGCAAGTGCTCCCATTTGAGCTGTAGGTCAGTGATGGTCCATTTGGATAGTTTGGATTTTTAACATTTTACCAACAGGGAAAGTTCTCAGAGACCAGAGATTCTCCTGGAGGTTGGAGGAAGGTGAGGGTTGGAATCTCTTAAGAAGTCACCTCCAGAAACAATGTCCAAACACACTGGCAATTTCTTATTGAGTTATTCAGAAAATTCCAGCTGTGTTTGGCTATTGGTCCAGGGAATGTCTGGGGTAAACGTAGCAGCCAACCAGCCCCTGCCTGGGACATCATCCTCTAGTGAAAAAGAGCATTACTCCATGCAAAAAACAAAATAAACAACAAATTGGAGTTCTGCCTTGAAACCCAGCAATGTGCTTGTTCTCTCAAGAAACCAGATCTAAACCAGGCAGCACTATCCCACAGAAAGACCGGAGAGTGCAGTGGTTTAGATATGATTGGTGGGAATTTCCCCAGTGGAGGTTGCTGATCATTCTACACTGGAGTTCAGGTGCAGTTCTTCAGCTTATCTTTGGATAAAACTACCTGCCATTCACAATGGTCACTGAATTTAAACATACAGTCTATGGCAAAGGGAACAATGAGAGGAAAAAATGAGAGTCACTGTTTTGTACTGTGCAGAGAAAACACTGTATTTTTTTCACTTTACCAATGCCTCATCAGGAGAGTACTTACCCATGTCAATATTCCAGCCAGTGCTCCTGTTGGGGTGATAGTTCATTCAGATTGTTTGGATTTGACTGTTCAGCAATAGCAAATATTTCTCAGAAACCAGAGATTTTTGTGTAGGTTGAAGCAATGCGAGGGGTGGAATCCCAGAAGGAGTCAACTCCAGAAAGAACTTCCGAACACATTGGCATTTTCTTGTAGAGTTACTCAGAAAGCCCCACCTGTGCTTGGCTATTCTTCCTGAGCATCTCTGGAGGGAATGGTGGGAGCCAGCCAGCCCTTGCCTGGGAAATCTTCCTCTAGGCAAAAAGTGCATAAGTCTGTGGATTGAAAAAAAGAAACACACACACAAAAAAGCACAAAAACACCACCTCCTTCCCCACAATTCAGAGTTCTGCATTGAAGCCCAGCAATGTACTTGTTCTTTCAAGAAACCAGATCCAAACCTGGCAGCATTATCCTACAGAGCGACCAGAGAGTGCAGTAGTTTATATATGATTGGTGAGAATTTCCCTTATGGAGGTCATAATCCTGCAAAGCGGGAGTACACGTGCAGTTCTTTATCGTGTTTTAGACTCTGACTACCTGCAGTTTACAATCAGATAACAGAGAAGGGGAAAGAGAGATTAAACATGAGCGAGAATGGAGAGAGAAAGAGAAATATATGAAAGAGTGTCATTGTTTTGTGCTGGGCAGAGAAAATGCTGTATATGTTTTCACTTAACTAATCCCCAAACCGGAGAGTGCTTGTCAGTATTCCAGCCGGTGCTCCTGTTGGGGTATAAAGTCAGTGAAGCTCCATTGTGATTCTGTGGATTCATCTTCTGACCATTGGGAAATGCTCACAGGAACCAGGGACTCTCTTGGAGGTTGGAAGCACCCGACGGAGAGGATCCCATATGGACTCCACTGTAGAAACAAAACCCGATCAGAGCAGCACTTTTTTTTTTATTATTTAGCTCTTCAGAGAGTGCCAGCTGTGTTTGGAGATTGTTCCTGGGAATTTTGGGGGGAAACTGTGGCTTCCAGCCAGCCACGAACAGGTGAACATTACTCTGGGAAACAAAAGCATTAACCAATGCAAAACAAACGGAGGAGTTCTCCATGGACACCAACAATGTGCTTATGTTTCACAAGAAATGGGATCATAACCAGGCAGCACTGTCCTACGGAGGACCAGAGAGTGCTGCGGTGATGATATAATTAGTTAGAATTTCCTGTTTTGAGGTTGCTCCGCATTCAGCGCTGGAAGCCAGGTGCAGTTCTGTGCCATATCTTTGAGTGAGACAGCCTGCAGTTCACAAGGATCATGGCATATAAACAAACAGTGATTGGAGAAGATATTGAGAGTGAGACAGAGTCTAAAAACATAGAATTAAGCCTTGTGGATTGGTGCTGTGTGGATACAATGCTGCGGTTTTTCACATGACCAATGACTCAAAGGGGCTGCACTTACCTTTCTCAATATTCCAGCAAGTGCTCCCATTTGGGTGGTAGGTCAGTGATGGTCCATTTGGATGGTTTGGAAAAGTTCTCGTAGATCACAGATTCTCCTGGAGGTTGGTGGAAAGCGAGGGGTGGAAATCCATAAGGAGTCTTTAAGGGTAAGAATACCTGCAGTTCAAAATGATCATTGAACTTCAACTGGGGATGGAAAGGAATACAGTGAGGAAAGAGTGGAGAGAGAGGAAACATATGAATGAGAGTCATCTTTGTGCTGTGGGGATAAAATGCAGCATTTTTTCACTTGACCTATGCCTCAACAGGGGAGCACTTACTCTTGTAAATATTCCAGCCAGTGCTCCCGTTGGGGTGCAAATCAGTGCATCACCATTGTGATTCTGTGCGTTCCTCTTTGGATCATCAGGAAATGTTCTCAGAAATCAGGGAATCTCTTGGAGGTTTGAAGCGTCTGATGGATAGGACCCTGCATGGAGTCCATTGCAGAAACAATGCCCAGACAGAGCAGCACTTTCTTATTCAGCTCTTCAGAGAGTGCCAGCTGTGTTTGGATAGTGTTCCTGAGAATTTGATGGGGAAAGGTGGCTGCCAGCCAGCCACATCCAGGAGACAATTCTTCAAGGAAAAGAAAGAATTAACCCATGTAAAACAAAACATAAATTGGAGTTAACCATTGAAACCCATCAATGTACTCGTTCTCTCAAGTAACCAGAACCAAACCAGGCAGCATTAGCCCTACAGAACAACCAGAAAGTGATGCAGTTCAGAGAGGATGGGTTAGAATGTCCTGTTTTGAGGTTGCGCCGCATTCAGTGGTGGAGGCCAGGTGTAGTTCTTTGTCATATCTTTGATTGAGACAGCCTGCAGTTCACAATGATTATTGCATTTAAATTCTCAGTGATTAAAGAAGAGGAAACTGAGAGCAAAACAGAGCCTGAATAAGTAGAAATAGGCATTGTGGATTGATGCTGTGTGGAGAAAATGCTGTCGTTTTTTCACTTGACCAATGCATCAACAGGGGAGCACTTGCCTTTCTCAATATTCCAACAAGTGCTCCCGTTGGGGTGATAGGTCAGCGATGGTCCATTCATACCATAGGGAAAGTTCTCAGAGACCAGAGATTCTCCTGAAGGTTGGAGGAAGGCTAGTGGTGGAATCCCTGAAGGAGTTAACTCCAGAAAGAACATCCAAACACACTGGCACTTTCTTATTCAGTTATTCAGAAAGTTCCAGCTTTGTTTGGCTATTGGTCCTGGGAATATCTGGGGAAATGGTGGCAGCCAGCCAGCCTCTGCCTGGGAAATCTTTCTCTGGAGAAAAAGAGCATTAGTTGTGCATAAAAACAGAAACCAATAAATCGGAGTTCTGCCTTGAAACCCAGCAATGTGCTTGTTCTCTCAAGAAACCAGATCTAAACCAGGCAGCACTATCCCACAGAACAACCAGAGATTGCAGTGGTTTAGATATGAGTAGTGGGAATTTTCCTAGTGGTGGGTGCTAATCATTCAAAGGTGGAGTACAGTTCAGTTCTTTATCCTGTTTTGGGGTAAGATTACCTGCATTTCACAACAGTTACTGAATTTAAACATACAGTCAATGGACAAGGCAACAGAGACCGAAAACACTAGAGAGAGAGTTAGAGGGGAAATATATGAATGAGCATCATCATTTTGTGCTACGCAGGGAAAATCTGGTTGTTGTTTTTTTCACTTAACCAATGCCTCAGCAGGAGAGCACTTACCCTGGTCAATATTGCAGCCTGTGCTCCTGTTGGGATGCAAAGTCAGTGACGCTCCATTGTGATTTTGTGACTTCATCTTCTGACCATTGGGAAATTTCTCAGAAATAAAGAACTCACCTGGAGCTTTGAAGAATCCATTTGATAAGATCCCCTATGGACTCCAGTGCAGAAACAATGCCCAGACAGAGCAGCAGTTTCTTATTCAGCTCTCCAGAGGAGCGCCAGCTGTGTTTGGATAGTATTCCTGGGAATTTTTTGGAGGGGACGGGAGGGAATGGTGGCTGCCAGCCAGCCATATCCAGGTCACTCTTCTAGAAAAAGAAAGCATAAACCAATGCAAACCAAAGGAGGAGTTCGCCATGGACACCCAGCAATGTGCTTGTTGTCTCAAGAAACAGATCCAAACCAAGCATTACTACCCTTCACAATGACCGGACGGTGCAGTGCTTTACATATTATTGGTGAGAATTTGCTAATCATTTGAAGCTGGAGTACAGGTCTGGGTCTTTATGCAGTCTCAGGATATGACTATCTGCAGTTTACAATGATCATTGAATTAAAACAAAGGGTCATTGAAAAAGGGAAAACAGAGAGAGAAAACACCGGAGAAAGATAGGACGCATGTGAAACAGAGTCCTTGTTTTGTGCTATGTGGAGAAAAGACTGTATATACTCACTTGACCTACGCCTCAGAGGGAAGCAATTTCTTTCTTAATATTCCAGCAAGTGCTTCCGTTGGGGCCGCAGGGCAGTGATGATTCATTCAGATGGTTTGGATTTGACGATTCACCAATGGGAAAAGTTCTCAGAGACCAGAGATTCTCCTGGAGGTTGGAGGAAGGCAAGAGGTGGAATCCCTGAAGTAGTCAGCTCCAGAAACACCTTCCAAACACACTGATGCTTTGTTATTTAGTTATTCAGAAAGTTTCGGCTGTGTTTGGGTATTGTTCCAAGGAAAGTCTGGGGAAATGCTGGCAGCCAGTCAGCCTCTGCCTGGGAAATCTTCCTCTAGAGAAAAAGAGCATTAGTCTGTGCAAAAAAAGCAGAAAACATATTGGAGTTCTGCATTGAAACCCAGCAATGTGCTTGTTCTCTCAAGAAACCAGATCTAAACCAGGCAGCACTATCTCACAGAACAACCAGAGAGTGCAGTGGTTTAGATATGATTGGTGGGAATTTCCCCAGTGGAGGTTGCTGATCATTCTACACTGGAGTTCAGGTGCAGTTCTTCAACTTGTCTTTGGATAAAACTACCTGCCATTCACAATGGTCACTGAATTTAAACATACAGTCTATGGCAAAGGGAACAATGAGAGAAAAAACATTAGAGAAAGAGGAAACATATGAATGAGAGTCTCCATTGTATGTTGTGCAGAGAAAATGCTGCATTTTTTCACTTAACCTATGCCTCAACAGGGGAGCACTTACCCTTGTCAATATTCCAGCAAGTGCTCCCATTGGGGCGCAAAGTCAGCGAAGCTGCATTGCGATTCTGTGGATTCCGCTTCTGATCACTGGGAAATGTTTTCAGAAATCAGGGACTCTCTTGGAAGTTTGAAGCATCTGACAGAGAGGATCCTTTGTGGAGTCCACTGAAGAAACACTGCCCAGACAGAGCAGCACTTTCCTATTCAGTTCTTCAGAAAGTGCCAGCTGTGTTTGGAGATTGTTCTTGGGAATTTGGGGGGGAAATGGTGACGGTAGTTTTTCACCTGACCGATGCCTCAACAGAGGAGCACTTACCTTTCTCAATGGTCCAGCAAGTGCTCCCGTTGGGGAGGTAGGTCAGTGATGAACCATTTGGATACTTAGCATATGACTTCTCATGAATGGGGAAAGTTTTCTGACACCAGAGCGCCTCCTGGGGCACAGGGGAGGAGGGAGAGTGAGAGAGTGAAAAGAAAGAGAGAGAGAGAGAGAATGAAAATGTGTCTGATTTTTCAAAGGAAACCCAAGAGGAAAATATTCTACACACAGACACAAGTATAGAACTAATGTACTTCCAGTCTGGCTTAAACATGCTTCTTTGGGAAAAGATGTCTCCTGTACTGGCTTTTCTATCAAATGTAGAAAAGCTATTTGCTAGGGCAATTTTCAGTAGAAGCCACTAAATCTTACCAGGAAAACCAAGCAATGTGCTTTGAAGTTTGCCTCTGTCAACGAGATCCAAACTAAGCAGCACCTTCCATTTAAAAACTATGGCTAAACTCATGGAGCAAAATGGTCAGAGACACAGACAGGGAAAGAGGGAAAGGTGGACAGGCAGAAGGCTGGATGGAGAGAAAGCAAAAGACAAAGAAAAATGAGTGAGATGTAAGGAGAGAGATGCTGAGAAAGAAGATGGGGAGCAAATAGAAATTGCCAGACATAAACAGATCTACAATCCCTCTAGTCTAATTTCCTGCTTACAGTGGCCAACATCAGATAATTAGATGTGTCCTGTGGCTTCCTTTTCCCAGGAGAAGCACCAGTGTTTTTACCCAAACTATGCTGCAAAGGTTCAAAAAAATCAAGTGTCAGGTCTGCAAAGCAGAGCAGGACTTACCCATCAGTGTGTGAGTCTCATTCTCCCCAGGTTCAGGCTGGCTAGGAGGGATTCTCCAGGCAAAGCATCATCTCATCAGGGGCTATGGCAAAGCTGGGCCTCAGAGGCAGCACGGTCTCTCCCAGGGCTTGTGGTGTCTCCTGGCCTTGAGCCTTTCCAGCCTCTCTTATATACTGGGGCCTCTGCTCAGTGTCTCCCTCCCAAGTCCCTCCCTGCCCTTTAATCATCAGAGGGAGTCACCACGTGGTCTTCATGGATTTGCGGGGAACAATAGCCAGGCACATCAAAGGAGCATCAGGCTGAGCTGGTGATTAAATCAGATGATGTTGCAAACATTCAGGAAAACCCCCAGCCTCACACACAGGGAACCTTATGGAATAGGACTGGCAAATGGTTTCCAAAGGCAGCAGAAAGAGAAGCCACGTGGATAGGAATTTGGGGTCCTGTTCTGGGCTCTGGGCACACGCTTCTGGACTTTTTGACATAAACCAGACTCTAACAGGGACTATTCCAGCTCGTTGGGTTTTTAACCTTCCTCTCCCCCAGCCTGGCCATGAGGCTGTAGACTCATATCCATGCTAGATCTTAATATAGTTTAGCTACTAATCTGGAAAATGGGGTCAAGAGTCAAAAAATGTGATAACAGAAGGCCATGCACACCTCTGTGTGGTATTTCAATGTGTATTCATGCAAGTGTAGCCTTCGTATCAGAGGGAGGGATAGCTCAGTGGTTTGAGCATTGGTCTGCTAAACCCAGGGTTGTGAGTTCAATCCTTGAAGGGGACACTCAGGAATCTGAGGCAAAAATCAGTACTCAGTTCTGCTAGTGAAGGCAGGGGGTTGGTCTTGATGACTTTCAAGGTCCCTTTGACTTCTGGGAGATGGATATATCTCCAACTATTAACTTTTTTATGATGTGTGAGTGTGTATGTTTCTGCACTAAACCATCATGTGTACCTGAGCACATTTTTTGGTGACTGTCTGCCTGCTGGACTGGGGTGGTTTTCTGGTTCCCTCTGTTTGTCAGTTTGGGCATGTGTGTTTATGTGCGATTGTGTTCATGTTTGTGTGTGGGTGGGTCGCATTCTGTGCATCTATAGGCCATGTTGCACCAGTTTATGATAGAGCAGCAAAGAATCCTGTGGCAGCTTATAGACTAACAGACGTTTTGGAGCATGAACTTTCATGGGTGAATACCCACTTCCTCAGATGCACCCACGAAAGCTCATGCTCCAAAACGTCTGTTAGTCTATAAGGTGCCACAGGATTCTTTGCTGCTTTTACAGATCCAGACTAACACGGCTACCCCTCTGATACAGTTTATGATAGTGCAAGAGCAACTGAGTTACCTTTGATTTAAGCCTATATGACATTTGCCTCATCCGCTGGGATATTGCTGATACAGGGCTAGCAGCTTAGTTGCAAAGTTAGCAGAGAGAGAAGCCATGTGGTTAGGAATTTGGGGTCCTGTTCTGCGCTCTGTGTATAGATTCTTGTGCGTTTCCACATCTACCAGCCTTCAACACAGGGCCACTCTGCTCTGTGTCTGCAATGATGTTCTCCTCCACAAAACAGCAGCAATAAAAGCACTGAACCCTCTAGCACCCCAAATACTTCCCTGGGGTGTCAACTCCCCACCAGCTCCCCCATTCCATCACTGCTGGTTTTGACTGAATCCCACACTCGAAAAGGACACATTTTACAGGTTGAGGACTTGTCTGCACTAATTTTGCTGGTACAGCTACACAGGCAAATACTCCTAGAATAGACGCAGCTTGTAATGGCATCATAGTTATTCTGCTGGCTCCGTTTATACCAGTTACCCTAGACATATAGGCTACAGGAACCTGTTCACACCACTGAGAGACACAGTTAGGCTGACCTGAGGCCCAGTGAAGCCAGCCCTAGGTCTAGGGAAGAGTTCTTCCATCGCCTCTCCAGAAGGTGTAGTTATGACAGTGACAGAAGAACAGCTCCATTACTGTAATAATGTCTGCACTACATGATCTCAGACACAGAGCAGAGTCTAACACCAGGCCTCGGAGTGGCCCCATGTTTAAGTCTGGTTTAGCTGTAAATGGGTAGGACTGGTATAAGTGCATCTACACTACAGCTTATACCGACCGAGCTATCTCTGTAAAAGAAGGACAGCCCTCTCCGATGTAGCCACACCAGTGTATGGTTTAAACCAGCTCTTTAATGGAGAAGGGGGATAGGAGTCCAAAATGGGATGGGCAAAAAAAGACAAGCTATCTCAGTAGCAGAATTTTGGGCTTAAAGCCCATAATGGGAAAAAGCTTGAATGGCAGAAGGTCTTATTGTTAAAGCTGCAAACTTGTAAGTGTGGAGAAGCCCTTTGTGTGCGTGTTTGTGTTTCTGTCAGGGCCAGTGCAATCACTAGGCAAATCAGGCAGCCGCCTAGGGCGCCAAGATTTGAGGGCACCAAAAAGTGACGCCAAAATGTCTGGGATGCTCACCCGGTGCCGGCTAAACGTGTAACCCTGGCATCATACCCCCAGCTCCCATGAGGGGGCTGCATAGGGCTCCAGAATATCTAGGGACAGCCCCAGTACTCGCCACCCTGCCCGCAGCCAGCCTCTGCTGCATCCCCTGCCCTGCCCCCAGCCAGCCCCACACCCCCTGCCTTGCCCCCAGCCAGCCCCTGCAGCATGCCCTCCCCCTGACCACAGCTAGCCTCACACCCCCTGCTCTGCCCACAGCCAGCCCCTGCTGCACCCCCTGCCTGCAGCCAGACAGCCCCACACCCCCTGCCCTGCTTGCAGCCAGCCCCTGCTGCACCCCCTGCCCTGCCCGCAGCCAGCCCCTGCTGCACCCCCTGCCTGCAGCCAGACAGCCACACACCCCCTGCCCTGCTTGCAGCCAGCCCCTGCTGCACCCCCTGCCCTGCCCGCAGCCAGCCCCTGCTGCACCCCCTGCCTGCAGCCAGACAGCCACACACCCCCTGCCCTGCCTGCAGCCAGCCTCACACCACCTGTCTCCAGCCAGCCCTTGCTGCACCCCCTGCCCAAAGCAAGCCCTGCACCCCCTGTCTCCAGCCAGCCCCACACCCCCTGTCTTCATCCAGCCCCTGCTGCACCCCCTTGCCCAAAGCTAACTAGCCCCACACCCTGTCAGGTTATTCATTTATTTTCATTAAATATGTAGATTAAATAATGAAATTAATAAATTTTCAAGCCAAATGTGTATTAATTCTAATGAACAATGCCACATTATGCAGTATTTATTTTTGAAAGTTTATAATAAGCAATGCTCTGGGGGGAGAGGTGGGGACACAAGGTGGAAGTTTCACCTAGGGTGCAAAATATCCTTGCACCATCCCTGGTTTCTGTCCATGTGATTGTGTGTGTGAATCTGCCAATGGCATTGTGTTTGTTTTAGTCACTGTTAGTGCGTGCGTGAGAGACTGGGTTTGTAGGCATGGGTTTCACTACATGTTGTGTATAGGAGCATGCATTTGTGTGGTTATGTGTATGTGAGTGTCTGTACCACACTGGTAGTTCTGATTTAGTTAGGTGAATATTTCTCAAGTAACAGAGTCCAAACAGAGCAGCACTGTTGTGACAAGGTCCCTGGGGTGCAGCCTAGGCTGTGTGACCCCTGAGCCCTCTGAACACACAAGATGGGCTGCCTCTCAATCTGTAATGCTGATATCCAGCTACAAACCTCTGGCAGGCTGTGTGTGGATGTTTATATATAGTTCCTGGGGTGTTCTGGGATGAGGATGGCAGCCTGACCTCAGCTTCCTACCTGTACTGCTACAGATCTGTGAAGAAATCAGGCCTAATGAGTGTCTCTTTTCTAACTCCCCATGGCTCTTTAATCACTAAATGCAGTTACCAAATGCTCTTCATTAACTGCAGGGAAACAATAGGTCTGTCTCTATCTAGCATCATCAAAGGAGCGTGTAACTGAACTGCTGATTAATCCACTTCAATGGAGTGTTAACTCCCACTCAGTCAGCTCCTTCAATCATTGGGGCTGGAATCAAACTCGTTACAATTTGATGCAATTGAGAGACAGGGATGGTGAAAAGGGGTTAAGACTCCAAAATGTGATGCCACAAATACAAAACCATCTCAATAACACAATTTTGAAGCAAAGACTTTCCTGTCTAGAGAAGGTTTCAGGAAGAAACTTTCTTGCATATGTTTTTCAAGGTGAAAGTCAAACACCAAATAAACCAGCAGTTTCCACTGACTTACTAAAAACAAAAAAGGACACTATTTTTACTTAAAAAGAAATACAGACAACATCCTACATGACAGGTCCTTTATTTACAGACAGGTAGATTATTTGTGACATAAATATAACTTGAAAATCGTTGTGATTTTAAATACAAGTTCAGGAACTAAATGATCCAAAATATGTGTGTGTGTGTGTGTGTGTGTGTGTGTGTGTGTGTGTGTGTGTTGAAAAAGTAAAAACAATATCACCACTATCTCTACAGAAATATTAACCAATTAGCAAACCTGGCAGAAATATGACCTGACTATTAATTCTCATATGAGGTTGCTCTTGTTATATTTTCCATATGGAAAACTGTGGCACAAAAAAGGGAAGAGACTTGGCTAAAGTCCCACAAAGAACCAGTGGCATAGCTTGAATTATAACCTTAGAGACATGAGCCTGAGTCCTATCCTCTACACCCCGTACTCATCCTAGGACCAGGACTCCTAACTGCCAGACCTTTCATACTAACCCATTAAACACCACTCCTCACCCAGAGCCAGAACTCATAGATCCTGGTTACCAGCCCCTCTCCATCTAACCAGTGAAGCCTATTCCCCTCCCAGAACCACCGATAGACCCCAAACCCTAGAGCCCCTCTGCTCTAACTCACAAGACCACACTCAGAGATAGGCAAAAAACCCAGGAGTCCAGGTTCCCAGAAACCTCAATCTAACCACTAAACCCTACTCCCCTCACAGAGCTGGGATAGAACCCAGGAGTCATAATACCTGCTCCTATGTTTAGTGTCCTCATACCATCCCAATTACCTAACTCCAGGAACAGAATCCAAACCAAGGTTGCTTTCTTGGTTAACCACTCAGTGAGTGCCTGTTTCTGTGTCAGTGTGTGGTTCATGGTGTTTAGTGCGTGAGCATGTTTATTTGCTTTTCTGCTTTTATGCATGATTGTGTATTGGTGTCTCTGAGTGTCACGGAGTCCCTGGGCGATGCTCTGGAACTGCTCCCCACAAAGCCAGTCAGGACTTTGGGGAGCCTCCTCTCCCTTGGAGCAGACTGTCTCCAGGGCAAGAAGTTCACACGGCTTCACCGCCTGGGTCTCTTCTTGGAGCATTCAGCATCCTCTGCCCCTCCGTGCGCTTCCCACAACAAGTCTACCCAGGCAGGGTCCTGGGGAAGCCACCAGGTCCTGCACCCCCACTTCACGGTCAGACGTAACTCTTAGCCAGCCAGTAAAACAGAGGTTTATTTGATGACAGGAACATGGTCTAAAACAGAGCTTGTAGGTACAGAGAACAGGACCCCTCCGCCGGGTCCATTTTGGGGGGCAGTGAGCCAGACACCCGCGTCTGCACTTCACTCCTCATCCCCAGCCAGCTTCAAACTGAAAACCCCCTCCAGCCCCACCTGCTGTGCTCAGTTCCTTTCCCAGGCCAGGAGGTCACCTGATCTCTTTGTCTCCAACACCTTCAGTTGGCACCTTTGCAGAGGAGGGGCCCAGGCCTTCAGTTGCTAGGAAACAGAGTGTCATGCATTTTGGTGCACTGGCCCTTTGCTCTGCTAGATACTTAAGAACTGCATCGGGGACACTGAGGCATCAACACAGTATTCAGAGAAAACATTAAGAACATTCCTAGTTCATCACACTGAGTGCTCTGTGTCTTTTGTAGGCCTCACTTGGTCTGAGTGGGCCCAGCAGTAAAGGACAAGGCAAGAGACAAGCTATGTAAAAACAAGTTCAAACAATAATTGAGTCAGCAGCTACAGCTAAAATCATGTGGAAGGAGACTTAGCAGAGGAAACTAACAAAATACAAGGAGGGAGCTAACCAAATACGCTCTGTACTTGTGGCACATCAACAGAGCATGATACAAACAGGAACCGGGTCTAAAGTAACCTGAGCTCTCCTAAAGTGCATGAAATGATGTGGATTGGAAGACACATGCACAGGGTCACATTTGTATATACAGTAACCAATATTCTTTGAATTTGTGCTATACCCCTTGCCATCCACTACACATAAGTCTGATCAGTTCTAATGGTTAGTGTTCACCAATAAAGGAACCTGAGTGACGAGTTCGAATTAGAGCTGAGTTCTTGCGATCCACAAGGCTAAGGGCTCGAGAGAAATTCCAACAGTCTATACACAAAATTCCACCTTCTTAATTAAAAGTATGATTTAAAGTAGTTTAGATCCCACAGGGGTCAGCTCTGGGTCCACTTCATCAGTGGTTTATTTAATGGCCTAGAGCAGCAGTTCTCAAACTTTAGCAACTTAAGGACACCCATTTTGATTTAAAATTTTGAGGGGACCCCCAAACCCTCCCGCTCAGCTGCAGGCCCCGCCTCTGCCCCACCTCTTTGCACCCCCCACTCACTTTATCCCCACTCACTCCCTCACTCACTCTCCCTTACCCTCATTCTCTTTCACCAAGCTGGGGCAGGAAGGTGGGGTGCAGGAGAGGGTGCGGGGTGCAGGCTCTGGGAGGGAGTTTTATTGTGGGGTGTGGGATCTGGGCTGTGGCAAGAGATTGGGGTGCAGGAGAGGGTGCAGGGTTTGGGCTGTGGGAGGGATTTTGGATGTAGGAGGGGGCTCAGGGCTAGAGCAGGGAGGTGGGTGCAGGAGAGGGAGTGGGGTGCAGGCTCTAGGAGGGAGTTGGGGGGGTCTGGGAGGGAGGAAAGGGATCTGGGAGTCATATTGGATCACAAATTAAATATACGTCAAAAAGTGAACAGCATTCTGGGATGTATTAGCAGGAATGTTGTAAGCAAGACGGGAGAAATAATTCTTCAGGTCTACTCTGTGCTGATACTGTCTCAGCTGGAGTATTGTGTCCATTCTGGGCCCCACATTTCAGAAAAGATGTGGATAAATTGGGAAAAGTCCAGAGAAGAGCAACAAAAATGGTTAAAGGTTTAGAAAACATGAGCTGTGAGGGAAGATTGTAAAAATTGGTTTGGTTAGTCTGGAGACGAGAAAACTGAAGGGGAACATGATAACAGTTTTGAAGTACATCAAAAGATGTTAGAAGGAGAAGGGAGAAAAACATTTCTCCATAGCTTCTGAGGACAGGGGAAGAAGCAATGGGCCTAAATTGCAACAAGGGCAGCTTAGGTGAGACGTTAGGGAAAACTCCCTAACTGTCAGGTGAGTTAAGCACTGGAATAAATTGCCTACAGCAGTTGTGGAATCTCCATCACTGAAGATTTTTGAAAGCAAATTAAAGAAACACCTGAAGTGTCAGGTATGGTCTAGATAATACTTAGTCCCACCATGAGTGCAGGGGACTGGACTAGATGACCTTGTAAGGTCCCTTCCCATCCTATGATTCTATTACTCTAGTTTCAAGGGGTGAATTTTGCTCCAGGAACAGTATACAAACAGGGAAGCCCTTTCTTATTAAGACACACAAGAATGCATGTTTGTGTGTTTGTATCTCAGTGTTTAAATACTGTTGGCTGGACATGGAGTGTGTGAGTGTCTCTGTGTTCTGTGTTTGTATATGAGTTGAGCTCATGTACTCTCTGGACATTAATTGTGTGAGCCTGTGTTTGTGGGCTGTGTGTTTCTTTGATTGTGTTTATATGTGAGTATGTGTTACCTTGTGTTTGTACATGTGGGAGTGCATGATTCTGTGTGTGTTTGACTGTGTTTTCATAAATGAGTGCATGGTTGTGTGTGGTTGTTTGTATAAAGTTCCGGGGATCTCTGGGGTGAGGATGGCAGCCTGACATCAGCTTCCTATCTGGACAGGTACAAAATTTGTGAGCAGACTAGCCTTCTCTGTTCTAATTCCCCTGGGGTCTTTAATCACTAGAGGCAGTTGCCAAAAGCTGTTTATTGCCTGGAGGGGAACAATAGCTCTTTCTCTATCCAGTCATATCAAAGGAGTGTGAAACTGAACTGCTGATTAATCCTCTTCAATGGGGTGTTAACTCCCTCTCAGTCATCAACTTCAGTCACTGGGGGATGGACTCAAATCCATGTTAGAATTGGATGCAATGTAGAGAGTGGGGTGGGTAAAAGACGTTAAAATTCCAAAATGTGATGCCACTGGGATGAACCCATTTGAACAGAACAATTCTGACCCAAATTCTTTCCTGTGTATGGGAGGTTTCATGTAGAAATATTCTTGAATATGTGTGAATGAAAGTGCTAGCCAAACACCAAATAACCAGCAGTTTTCACTGACTTATCTTTCTAAATAATGACAAATGACACTATTTTTGCTTAAAAAGAGATACATGCAACATCTCATGTGACAGATCCTGTATTTATAACAGGTTGTTTATTTATGACATAAATATAACTTGAAAATCTTGTGGATTTTAAATACAAGTTCAGCAATGAAGCTATCCTAATAAAATGGTGGGTGGGTGTGTTAAAAATAATAACTGTTTTAAAATCTTCCTCTGAACATCTCACCCCACTAAACCTACATAAATCTTACTGATTATTAAACTTTGCATACATCTAATTTATTAATTTCATATGAGGTTCTTCTGTATATATTATTATCCCTCTATTTTCCAGATGGAAAACTGTGGCCCAGGGTCATAGAAAGAACAAGTGGCATAACTGGAATTAGGACCCTGGAGTCCTGATACCTAGTCCTATACTCTAACCCACTAGACCCCACTCCCCTCTCTGAGCAAGGGATAGAACCCAGGAGTCCTGGCTCCCAGCCCCCAAATCTCTAAGCCACTAAGCCCCACTTCCCCATCAGAGCTGGCAATAGAATTCAGTAGTGATGACTCTCAGGCATCCCACTTTCACCATTAGGCCACACTGTCCTCCCAGAGCCAGGCATAGAACCCAGGAGTCCTGATCCCCGTTTTTGTGTTCGGTTTCCTAGTACCAGGCTAATTAAACAGCATATTTCTGTTCCAGAAGCACCTAACCACTTTCAATAACAAAGAGCTCATTCCCACACCCTTTAGACCAATGGGCACAAGATCATAGGCATTGACAGACTGGACCAGACCCAAGGTCCATATAGCCCAAGATCTTGTCTATGACAGGCCCAGCCCCAAGTGCTGCAGAGGACAGTGTAGGAGACATCAAGAAATAGATAGGAAATAATCTGCCCCCCTCCCCTATTAGGTCTCAGTTTGGTCTTTAATAGAAAGAGATCAGCTTCAGCCCTGAAGCAGAGGATTTAATATCCCTACCACAATGTCTGATAACTCCACTTAATGACTGAGGCCCTGCAACAGAGCAGAAATGATGAGATGGTGTGTGCGCAGTTAATGCCACCAAGCATCCCACGCTCCAGTCTGCAGAGAAAGGAGGGAACCTCCAAGTTCCTTGCCAATATGATCTAGGGGGAAATGCCTTCCTGACCCCAAATCTGCGTTTGGGGCATATGAGCAAGAGACAGCTGCCCAGCACTGAAGACAAAGGATTCTCTTTCCTACCCTGGAGCACTGGTCCACCCCAACTGCTATCCCATCTCTAGTTGTGGCTGATCTCTGATGCTTTGCAGGAAGTTGACCCCCCTCCCCAACACACACACACACACCTCCTCAGACTGGTAAAAATTCCCTCCTGACCTGAGATGAGATCCTGAAGCATGAGATTGGATTGGTCATTATTAAGCTTGGATTTTCATTGGTTAATATCAATAAAGATCAATTTCAAGGTACACACAGAAACCTAATTTAGATTCTATCATTTTGTATTTACAGTTGGAATTATGTTTTCCAATGTGCATCATTTTGCATTTATCAGCATTGTACAGGGAAGTACCAGGAAACAAAGAGACAATATTGACCAGTGAGTTAGTGACTACTGGTCTTAAAGTCTTTGAGTTAGTTTGAACAATGAGTTAGTTTTGTGGATGTTTCTGGGGAGCACCTCCTAATGTGAAAGGCAGCCTGAGAGAAAGCACCAAAGGGCTTGTTTGAAAATTTCACTCTTATTGTTCCTGGAATTCCACTTGACAAGTCCTCTCCCTCCAGAGTGCTCTGCTCGATGCCAGATCCTCTCTCTGCACCACATCTTCCTTTGTGACATTCCACCGCTTTGTCATTGGGTCGGCATCTCTGTCTTTCTCCATCAGTCTTCATCTGTCGGACTCTCTTCCTCACATAGTTGCCAGGACGGAACTTTACATGACCAATCTCTCTGAGCCTGCACATCCTCATTCTCCCATTTATGGGTGTTACTTTAAGCATTCCTCACTCACCCATCGCTACATTTGCATTCCTGTGGAGCAGACCATGTGCTCATGGGTCTTCTTTGTTGCCCAATACTCAGCACCATACATTAAAAATAGATGGACCACCCTTTTATAGACTTTCCTTTTTAATCTTATTAGTATCTTCCTGTCACATAGTACACCACTTCTCTCTCTGCATTTAAGACATCTCTTTATTATTCTAACTCTAATTCATTACCCCCATTTCTCCAAATTCTGGAACCCAGATAATTAACAAGTGGGTAAAAAAGGACTATAGGTATCTCTACACTGCAATCACACACCCCGTGAATGCACTGTGGAAATAGCTGTAGGCTCCCAAGTAGCGTGTTTGCTTATAAAGGTTTTACTCTTGAAGTTTGAGGAAGAAGTGGGTTGGAATCCCAGAAGGAGTCAACTCCAGAAAGAACATCTAAATGCACTCACACTTTCTTATGAAGTTATTGAGAAAGCTCCAGCCGTGTCTGGCTCTTGTTCCTGGGAACATCTCGGGAAATCTTCCTCTAGGGAAAAAGAGCATTAGTCTCAAAAAAAAAACAAAAAGCAGCAAATAGGTGGCCAGATGTCCCAATTTTATAGGGACAGTCCCAATTTTGGGTTTTTGTTCTTATATAGGCTCCTATTACCCCCCATCTCCTGTCTCAATTTTTCACATTTGCTGTCTGGTCACCCTAGCAACAAACAGGAGTTCCATACAGGGCTGCTCAGAGGATTCAGGGGGCCTGGGGTCTTCGGCAGTGGGGGACCCTGCTGCTGAATTGCCGCCAAAGACCTGGCACTTTGGCGGTGGCGGGGTGGAAGGACCCCCTGCCACAGGTCTTCAGGGCACTTCGAAGATGGATTCCAGGGCGGAAGGACCCCCCACCATGAAAGACCAGGAGTGGAAGAAGCTCCGAGGGCCTGGGGCCCCACAAGAGTTTTCTGGAGGGCCCAGAGCGAGTGAAGGACCCCGCTCCAGAGGCCCTGAAAAACTCTCGGAGGGGCTCCTGCGGGGCCTGGGGCAAATTGCCCCACTTGCCCCTCCTTCCCCACTGGGCAGCCCTGGTTCCATACTGAAACCCAGCAATGTGCTGGTTCTCAAGAAACCAGATCCGAACCAGGCAGCACTATCCTACAGAACGGCCGGAGAGTGCAGTGGTTTAGATATGATGGGTGGGAAATTCCCCAGGGGAGGTTGCTAATCATTCAGCGCTGGCGTACAGGTGCAGTTCTATGTCCTGTCCTAGGGTAACACGATCTGCAGTTCACCACTATCAGAGAATTTAAAAAGTCGATGGAAAAGGGAAAACAGCAAGAAAGCGCTTAAGAGAGAGGAGAGATATGAATAAGAGTCACTGTTTTGAACTGTGAGGAGAAAATACTGGATTTTTTTCACTTAACCTAGGTCTCAACATGGGGCACCTACCCATCAATATTCCAGCCATTGCTCCCGTTGGGATGCAAAATCAGTGAAGCTCCATTGTGATTCTGTGGATTCCCCTTCTGATCACCAGGAAATGTTCTGAGAAATCAGGGACTCGCTTCGAGGTTGGAAGCACCCGACGGAGAGGATCCTGTACGGACTCCACTGTCGAAACAATGCCCAGATAGAGCCGCACTTTCCTATTTAGCTCTTCAAAGAGTGTCAGCTGTGTTTGGCTATTGTTCCTGGGAATTCTGGAAGGAAAGCCAGCCAGCCATGTCCAGGTGAAGATTTCTCTAGGAAAAGACAGCATTAGCCTGTGCAAAACAAAAGGAGGAGTTCTCCATGGACACCCAGCAATGTGCTCGTGTTTCACAAGAGACCAGTTCCAAACCAGGCAGTACTATCCTACCGAATGGCCAGAGAGTGCTGTGATTAAGACAGGATTGGTTAGGATTTCCTGTCTGGGTCTGGAGGTTGTTCTGCATTCAGTGCTGAAGGCCTGGTGCAGCTCTTTGTCCTCTCTTAGAATGAGACCCCCTGCAGTTCACAATAATAATTACATTTATTCGATCAGTAATTGGAGAAGAGGAAACTGAGTGTGAGAACATACGAATGAGCCTTGCGGATTTGTGCTGTGTGGAGCCAGTGCTGTAATTTTTCACTTGAACTATCTCTCACCAGGAGAGCACTTACCTTTCTCAATGTTCCAGGAAGTGGTCTCGTTGGGGTGCTGGGTCAGTGATGGTCCATTTGGATGGTTTGGATATTACTCCACATGAAAAGGGAAAGTTCTCAGAAAGCACAGCCCCCTAAAGATCTGTGCCAGCCGATAGTGGGGGAGCTCAGGGAGGGCACCAAGCCTCAGCAGTGTTACTAAGCATGCAAAGTCCATGTGAGCATTCTTAGTGCAAGCCAAACTGCAAATTTGGGAGGGCATATGTCCCAGAAATCCCCCCCACCCCAAAAAAAACCAACAACACATGATCTCTACTTTGAGGAATGCGAGGGGTGGAATCCCATAAGGAGTCAGCTCCAGAAAGAACATCCAAACACTATGGCACTTTCCTATACAGTTATTCAAAAAGCTCCAGTTGCGTTCAGATATTCTTCCTGGGAATGTCTGGTGAAATGCTCGGAGCCCACCAGCCCCTGCCTGGGAAATCTTCCTGTCGGGAAAAAGAGCATTATTCTGTGCAAAACAAATAAAAAAACAACAGATTGGAGTTCTGCATGGAAACCCAGCAATGTGCTTGTTCTTTCAAGAAACCAGACCCAAACCAGGTTGCACCTTTCTACAGAATAACCATAGAGTGCAGTGGTTTAGATATGGCTGGGGTTCATTTCCCCAGTGGAGGTTGCTAACCATCTAATGCTGGAGTACAGGTGCAGTTCTTTATCCTCTCTTAGGGTAAGACAACCTGCAGTTCTCAATGATCATTGTATTTAAACACAATGTCGATGAAAAAGAGAAAACAGAGAAAATACTCGAGAAAGAGAGGAAACGTATGAATGAGTGTCACCTTTTTGTGCTATGTGGGAAAATTTGATCAACACCTCAACAGGAGAGCACTTACCTTTCTCACTATTACAGCAAGTGATAGGTCAATGAAGTTGCATTCAGAAGGTTGAATTTGACTTCTCATGGATAGGAAACATTTCTCAGAAACCAAAAAGTCTTTTGGAGAATGGGAGAATGCGAGGGATGGAATCCCAGAAGGAGTGAACTCCAGAAAGAATATCCAAATGCACTGGCACTTTCTTATTATACAGGAATATCCTGGTGTCTTTGGCCATTGTTCCTGGGAATATCTGGGGGAAAGGTGATCGGCAACCAGCCCCTGCCTGGGAAATCTTCCTCTGCAATAATAGCAATAATCTGTGCAAAAAAACTCCTCAAAAACAGAAGTAGGAGTTCTGCATTGAAACCCTGCAATGTGCTTCTTCTTTCAAGAAACCAGAGCCAAACCAGACTGCAGCTCCTACAGAATGAGCCCAGAGTGAAGTCTTTTAAATATAACTAGTTGGAATTTCCCCAGTGGAGGTTGCTAATCATTCAGTGCCGGAGGACAGGTGCAGTTCTTTATCCTCTCTTAGGGTAAGACAACCTAGAGTTCTCAACAGTCATTGTATTTAAACACAATGTCGATGAAAAAGGGAAAACAGAGAGAGAAGAAAGATATCACTGACCATCATCATTTGTGCTGTGTGGAGACAATGCTGGATTTTTTTTTCCACATATCAATATCTCACCTGCAGTGCACATGTCATAGATTATCAGGGTTGGAAAGGACCTCAGAAGATCATCTAATCCAACCCCCTGCTCAAAGGGGGAACCAATCACCAAAAAAACCCCTCCAGGATTGAACTCACAACCTTGGCTATAGCTGGCTAATGCCCAAACCACTAAGCTATCCCTCCCCCTGAGCTTATGTGATGGTCCAGCAAGTGCTTCCATTGTGGTGGTAGGTCAATGAAGGTGCATTCAGATGGTTTGGGTTTGACTTCTCACCAATAGGAAACATTTCTCAGAAACCAGAGAATCTCCTGGAGGTTGAAGGAAGGCAAGGGGTGGAATCCCTGAAGGAGTCAACTCCAGAAAGAACATCCAAACACAGTGGCACTTTCTTCTATAGTTATTTGGAAAGCTCCAGCTGCGTTTGGCTATTCTTCCTGGGAATATCTGGGGGAATGGTGGCACACAGCCAATCACTCCCTGGGAAACAAGATTTTGAATGTGTGCAAAAAACCTAAAAGAACAACAAATTGGAGTTCTGCATTGAAACCCAGCAATGTGCTTGTTCTCTCAAGAAACCAGAGCTAAACAATGTGCTTGTTCTCTCAAGAAACCAGACTGCACCTTCTTACAGAACAACCGGAGAGTGCAGTGGTTCAGATATGAGTGTTTGGAATTGCCCCAGTGGAGGTTGCTAATCATTCAACGCTGGAAGACAGGTGCAGTTCTTAATCCAGTTCACAATGAGCACTGAGGTTAAACAAAGAGTGATTGAAAAAGGGAAGGGAGGTGGTGATACTGGAGTTCTGGGGAAAGGGGGCAGTCCCCATGGGGTGCCTTTAAAGCCACTGCACCTGGTGTTCCGCAAGCGGCTTGCCCTGCAGGTGTCTGTGCAAACTTTGCCTGGTGCACTAGGTGCTCACGGTAGAGCCACAGGCTTGCTATGCACAGTGCGTCCCTGCTGGCACCACTGCTGGTGCTGCAGAGCTCACTTGGGAGCCGGGGCTGGGAACTCACGTTCAGCCTTTCCCAAGAATCTGGCAGAGTTGGGCAGTTCGGGGGCAGCTGGGCACAGCGCACTGCAGAGCGCGGGAGGCAGTAAGGGGTAGAGGCTCCAGGACTGCGCTCCATTGAGGGCTGCTAGGAATGTTGCTGGGGAGGCTGCATGGAGCGCCAAGCGATGGATGAGGAAGTAAACGGATGGGAGGCTACAGTGACTGCAGGGTCCGTGCCAGGGCTAAGGCTGCGTGTGCGAGGCAGCGGATGGGAGGGGGTGATTGTGGTCAATAATAAGTATGGGGAGAAAATACTTGTGTGTTTTCTACTTGAGCTATTTACTGGGTCGGGACTGGCCATTGATGTTTACAGATAGGTCCTGGTCCAAAAAAGATTGAGACCCACTGGTCTAACCTGTTCTTAAAAACCTTCAGCGACAGAGATTGCATAACCTCCCTAGGTAATTTGTCCCAGTGCTTAACTACCCTGGCAGGAAGTTTTTCCTAAAGTCCAACCAAAACCTGTTCTGCTGCAATTCAAGCCCATTGCTTTGTGTCCTGTCCTCAGAGGTTAAGGAGACTTACTCCTATGGGAATTCCGCGCTATTGCACATGTGCATAATTAATAAGCTGTGCATATTTTTCCTTTTTTTAACAGAAAAATACTGCTGCCAAAATGTCTCTGCAGTTCCGCCTTTTGAGCACCAGGGGGTGCTGTGGCACAAGAAAAGCAGCAGCTCCCAGCAGAAAATAATGTCTGCAGTTCCACCATTTGCCCACCAGAGGGCGCTGTGGCGACAGAACAAAGCCGCAACTCCCCACCAGCTAGGAAAGAGGTTGCAGAGCCATATTGGCTGCAGCTGTCAGGCAAGGTCAGGAGACAGGGGCTATGGGGAGACAGACCGTGTGGGGTTGGGGTGGGGGTCAGACAGGGGCTCGCAGGGGCTGAATGGGAGTGGAGGTGCAGGGCCACAGGTGGGAGGGAGGTGCAGGACCACATGGTGACGGGGGAGGAGTGCAGAGCTACACAGCGACAGGGGAGTAGCTGGGTAGGGGTACCGCAACACAGCAGGTTGGGGTACAGGGGTGCTCAGTCAGTGGCTTGAGCATTGGCTTGTTAAATCCAGGGTTGTGAGTTCAATCCTTGAGGGGGCCACTTAGGGATCTAGGGCAAAATCAGCACTTGGTCTTCCTAGTAAAAGCAGAGGGCTGGGCTCAATGACCTTCCAGTTCTGAGACTGGTATATTTCCATCCTTGTCTCATATTTAGTTTGTGATGCACTCTAACCCCCAGATCTTTTCCCACTATCCTCCTTTCTAGGCAGTCATTTATTCCTGTTTTGTACGTGTGCAGCTGATTGTTCCTTCCTATGTGGAGCGCTTTGCATTTGTCCTTATTGAATATCATCCTATTTACTTCAGACCATTTCTCCAGTTTCTCCAGATCAATTTGAATTGTCATCCTATCCTCCAAAGCACTTGCAACCCCTCCCAGGCCGCTAACTTTATGTGTTCTCTCTATGCCATTATCTAAATCACTGATGAAGATGTTGAACAGACCCGCACCCAGAACTGATCGCTGCAGGACCCCACTTGATCTGCCCTTCCAGATTGACTGTGTAACCCTAATAACTTCTCTCTAGGAATGGTTTCCCAACCAGTTATGCACCCACCCTACAGTAGCTCCATCTTCTTTTCTATATTTCACTAGTTTATGAATTGGCCAAAGCTCCTTTGAGGTCAGTGAGCCAGATCTCCAGCTGAAAGTTCTTTTTGATGCAATGAGTTTGTTGTTATTTTACATCTGTTGAAACCACCATGGAGCTTAATGAGCTCTGAGTGTTCCGGGACACCGGAGACCTTCCCATTAATTGGCTCATTATAACTTGTTTCATTATCCGCCCAATGCCGCAGGTAGAGGAAAGGCCCCCAAAAACTTTCTTGAGCCTCACCCGTGTGTTATCAGGGCCAGATCCTCAGCTGATGTAAACCAAAATCCACTCCAATGGAGCAACAACGAGTTACGCCAACTATGAATCTGCCCCATTAGCCTCCGGGGACACCTTTGTTCTGGCAGTGATGAGTGCTGGAAATGCCACAACCTTATAATAGCAGCGTGTCGCAGGGCGTGTTGCAAACGACGTTCTCCTCTCAGGGCCAGAGACGCTTGGATTCTGACTGGATGCTCTTTCCTTTTCAAGCACATCAGGTAAAATCCTTTAGCATCTTTCCTAGACTCATAGACGCGAGCGGCAAAGACAGTCTGTAGGCCAGAAACAGACCCCTTTCAACCAGTGTAGGATTTTTTCCTACTCTATTATCCATCTGGTTTCTCATCCCATCATCCTCCATGGATTGCGGGCTACGATGCAACATTAGGTTTGTCTTAGTTACTTTCTGACTGATGGCTTCAGATCTGCCGGAGCTGGTATGTGTAGCTACCGCCCGGGGAAGCCGGCTTTTCGGTTTGTTAGCTAGTGCCACTAAGTACAGACTTAGCCATGCTATTATTGCAGGGGGTAGGAATTGCCAGACTGGATCTGCCCAGGGACCCATCGAATCTGGGATCCCATCTCCAACAGTGGCCAGCACCCGCTGCTTCAGAACAAGAGGTGAGAAACCCATACGGAAAGGCTGGGAGATTGGTTAGGGCACTAGCGCAGTAATCGGCAGACTCAGGTTCAACTCCTTGCTTTGCTACCGGTTTCCTGTGTGACCTTCAACAATCCCGTAGCCTCTCCATGCCTCAGTTTCCCCATCTGCACAATAGACATAATAGCACTGGCCTATAGGGGAAGGGGGGTTGTGAATAAAGACTATCAGGGGTTCAGACACTGCAGTGATGGGGCCCATCTAAGTCCCTTAGTAGAGACACGCACACAAGCCCCTTGTCCCTGCCGCTTCATCTCTCTTTGCAGCTCATTGCTCCCTTACAGGCAGATTCTTTCCAAGCCCAGGACGGAGAAGATAGTGACACCGTGCGCTGCCTGCACTGGACCCCTCAGGCACCTGCCAGGTACATGCTGGAGATGGAATCTCACCCCGGCAGTTTGGTTCTTCCAGTAACGATTCTGCTCTGCGGTGCTACAGCTCCTTCTGTGTGAGCATGTCTGAGAGGACGGGAACCGTTAGTTAGAGCATTTTCCTGATTCTCTGAAGTGCTTTAATTCTATCTATCTATCCCCATCCACCCCATCTATCTATCTATCCCCATCCATCTATCTATCCCCAGCCAGCCACCCCCTCTATCTATCTATCTACCCATCCCCAGCCACCCCCTCTATCTATCTATTTATGCATCCCCATCCACCCCATCTATCTATCCATCCCCAGCCAGCCACCCCCTCTATCTATCTATCCATCCCCAGCCACCTCCTCTAGCTATCTATCCCCATCCACCTATCTATCCCAACACCCCCATCTATCTATCTATCCCCTTCCACCCCATCTATCTATCTATCCATCCCCATCCACCCCCTCTATCTATCTATCCATCTGCCCCCATCCACCCCCATCTAACTATCTGTCCATCCATCCCCATCTGTCTATCCCCAGCCACCCCCTCTATCTACCTATCCATCCCCAGCCATCTCGTCTATCTATCTATCCCCAGCCACTCCCTCTATCTATCTATCCCCAGCCACCCATCTATCCCAACACCCCACATCTATCTATCTATCCATCCCCATCTACCCGCTCTGTCTATCTATCTATCCCCAGCCACCCCCTCTATCTGTCTATCTATCCCCAGCCACCTCATCTATCTATCTATCACCATCCACCCCCTCTATCTATCTATCTATCCCTGTCACCCCCTTTATCTATCTATCTATCTATCCCCATCCGCCCCCTCTATCTATCTATCTATCCCCATACACACCTCTCTGTCTCTCTCTCCCCCTCCCCCCGCCCCTCACTCTCAGATCCAGAGAGTTTTCTGTTCCAACATTTCAAAATTCACTGCAAGATGGAATTCTAAAATAAATTTGTTTCGGGTTGATCAAATCTTTCCGATAAAATTGCAACATTTTATTCCAGTTTCAACCTTTCAGAACTTTTTAGTTTTTGTTTTCTGTCAAAAAACAATTAATTTTATTTTCAAAAAAGTCATTTTGAAAGGAAAAACCCACAACGTTCCCTTCTGAAAATGTCAAAAGAGGACATATCATCATTATCAAAATGCTTCATTTAAGGGGTTTTGTTTTTTCCTAAACAAAATTTCATCAAAATTGACACTTTCTGGAAACATTTCAATTGTGACCAAAAAAGGCATTTTTTGCCGGAAAAAAATGTTGAGATGAAAATTTTCTGGCCAACTCTAATCTGAGCCCCTCCCGTTACAAAACCAATGACCATATCTTCTCCCTTTTTCTCTCTGCTTCCAAGCAGCAAGCTGAGGGTGTTGTCTGACAAGACTGAATCTGTGGGGGAAAGGGTTGAGTTGTGGGGCAACTTGGCGTTACTCTTAGCCCCGAATGCAATGAAGCTAGCGGCTGTTCTGTTTTCCCTGCAACCTATTTCATATTCTTAGCCCGGTTCAGTATAAACACATCAGGACACTTAAAAA
Organism: Gopherus flavomarginatus; assembly: GCF_025201925.1. Classification (NCBI taxonomy): domain Eukaryota; kingdom Metazoa; phylum Chordata; order Testudines; family Testudinidae; genus Gopherus; species Gopherus flavomarginatus. The sequence goes on along the minus strand of NC_066634.1, from coordinate 6,315,399 downwards.
CCTGGCACCACACTATGGTTCAGACCAGATTTCATATCAGCTTAGCCGACCCTCTCTAGAAGATGTCCCCTCATGTAGTCAGGTCCCAAAAATCCCTGCAGTGAGACCTCAACAGTGGCTGGGGAGCTAGTTTGGCTGGATAAATGGGAGGGTTTCCTTTGAGAGAGATTCATGCTCGTTCTAGTGTCTGCAGCAGAGGGGAATGGCAGGAAGTGGGGGTGGGTGGATGGGGATCATTTATAGAGAAGCAGGAGCATTTAGCTTTGAGCATCGTCATGCGATCTGGCTTAACCACCTAAATGGAAAATTACAGTTGTTGCTCTCCATCCACATCTGAAGAAAAACACTGTGTGATGGAATCATAGTAGATTAGGGTTGGAAGGGACCTCAGAAGGTCATCTTACCCAACCTGCTGCTCAAGGCAGGACCAATCGCCAGACAGATTTTTTACCCCAGTTCCCTAAATGGCCCCCTCAAGGATTGAACTCACAACCCTGGGTTTAGCGAGCCAATGCTCAAACCACTGAGCTATCCCTCCTCCCCTCACTTCTGGCCCCCCTGGCTACCAGGGAAGAAATTATGAGCCATCCCTTCATAATTGAGGTGGCAGAATCATCTATAAGGTCATAGAAATGTAGGAGTGGAAGGGACCTTGTTGGGTCATCTAGTCCAGTCCCCTGCCCTGCAGCAGGACTAAGTATTAAAACCACCCCTGACAGGTGTTTGTCCAACCTGTTCTTAAAAACCTCCATTGACGGAGACTCCACAACCTCCCTAGGCAATTTATTCCAGTGCTTAACCACCCTGATAGTTAGGAAGTTTTTTCTAATGTCCAACCTAAACCTCCCTTGCTGCAGTGTAATTCCATTTCTTCTAGTCCTGTCCTCAGTGTTTAAGGAGAACAATTTAATCATCCATCTGTTTATAACAACTTTTGACAAACTTGCAGTCTGTGATCATGTGTCCCCCCTCCTCAGTTTTCTTTTCTCTAGACTATACAAACCCAATTCTTTCAATCTTCCCTCACAGGTCACGCTTTCTAGACCTTGAGTCATTTTTGTTGCTTTCCTCTGGTCTTTCTCCAATTTGTCCGCATCTTCGCTGATGTGCATTGACCAGAAGGACACAATACTCCAACTGAGGTCTTATCAGTGTTGAGTAGAGCAGAAGAATTACTTCTCGTGTCTTGCTCACAGCACTCCTGGTAATATATCCCAGAGTGATGTTTGCTTTTTTGGCAACAGTGTTATATCGCTGACTCGTATTTAATTTGTTATCCGTTCTAACCCCCAGATCCCTTTCCCCAGTACTCCTTCCTAGGCAATCCTTTCCCCTTTTAGTATGTGTGCATCTGATTGTTCTTTCGTAAGTGGAGTTACTTTGCATTTGTCCTTCTTGAATTCCAACCTATTTATTTCAGGCCATTCCTCCACTTTGTCAAGGTCATTTTGAATTTTCATGCTGTCCCCCAAAGCACTTGCAACCCCTCCCGGCTTGGCATTGTCCACAAACTTTATAGTAGGAGTGTGTCACTTGGAGCATCTTCCTTTGCCATGGCTGATGTTCACCCTCAGTCCACTCTCTGCAGCCAGGGAGCAGTGAGGGAGAAGGGGGCAATCTGAAAGTGGGTAGCTCTCAGCATCACCGTGTCCTATGATGTTCTTCTGAGTTGCACACTCAGAAGCAGGAGGACGATGAGAAGGCAGAAGGGGTGTGGAATTATTGATAGAAGCTGGAGTGTTTAGCTTGGAGAATCTCATGTGCTGCAGTGGTCACCACTTCCTTCCATTCTTGGCAGCAGGAGATTGGTGGCCAAGCCAAATCGTTTTAGAGAAGCAGAGGGAGGTGGCTTTGAGCCTGTTCGTGTGGTGCGATGTTCACCCTCAGCCCACTTCCTGTAGCAAGGGTGTGAGGAGTAAAGATAAGGAGGTGTTCGTATCGTTATACAAGGCACTGATGAGACCTCATCTGGAACACTGTGTGCAGTTCTGGTCCCCCATGTTTAAGAAGGATGAATTCAAACTGGAACAGGAACAGAGAAGGGCTACTAGGATGATCTGAGGAATGGAAAACCTGTCTTATGAAAGGAGACTCAAAGAGCTTGGCTTGTTTAGCCTAACCAAAAGAAGGATGACGGAAATATGATTGCTCTTTGTAAATATATCAGAAGGATAAATATCAGGGAGGAAGAGGAATTATTTACCAGTGTGGACACAAGAACAAATGGATATAAATTGGACACTAGGTAGTTTAGACTTGAAATTAGATGAAGGTTCTAACCATTAGAGGAGTGAAGTTCTGGAACAGCCTTCCAAGGGGAGTAGTGGGGGCAAAAGACATATCTGGTTTCAAGACTAAGCTTGATAAGTTTATGGAGGGGATGGTATGATGGGATAGCCTAATTTTGGCAATTAATTGATCTTTGATTATTAGCAGGTAAGTATGCCCAATGGTCTGTGATGGGATGAGATCTGAGTTACTACAGATAATTCTTTCCTGTGTGCTGTCTGGTGAGTCTTGCCCACATGCTCCGGGTTTAACTGATCGCCATATTTGGGGTCAGGAAGAAATTTTCCTCCAGGGAAGATTGGTGGAGGCCCTGGAGGCTATTCACCTTCCTCTGCAGCAAAGGGCATGAGTCACTTGCTGGAGGATTCGCTGCAGCTTGAAGTCTTTAAACCATGATTTGAGGACTTCAATAACTCATACATAGGTTAGGGGTTTGTGACAGGAGTGGATGGATGAGATTCTGTGGCCTGCATTGTGCAGGAGGTCAGACTAGATGATCATAATGGTCCCTTCTAACCTTAAAGTCTATGAGTCTCTGAGGGCGGAGAGGCGGAGAATCATGTAAAAGCTGAGGTGAGCAGCTCTGAGCATTGCCAGCCATCATGATGTTCTGCCTTATAGAGTCAGAGAACCATGGGGTGAGAAGGGACCGCAAGGGTCATCTAGTCTAACCCCCTTCCAAGAAGGGGGATTTGTTGTGTCTAAACCATCCAAGACAGATGGCTCCAGCCTCCTTTTGAAAACCTCCCATGAAGGAGCTTCCAGGACCTCCCTAGGCATCTGTCCCATTGTCCTACTGTTCTTACGGTTAGGAAGTTTCTCCTGAGATTTAATTTAAATCTCGAGTCTGAACCCATTGCATCTTGTCCTGTCCTTTGTTGTTCCAAGAGAGAACAACCGTTCTCCATCTTTTTATGGCAGCTTTCAAGTATTTGAAGACCGCTATTATGTCCCCCCTTTCCAAACTGAACATACCCAGGTCTTTCAGCCTTTGTTCATAGGGCTGGCATTCCATCCCTTTCAGCATTTTTGTTGCTTGCCTCTGGCTCCTTTCCAGTTTTCTACATCCTTCCTATACAGCAGTGACCAAATTTAAACCCAGGATCTCAGCTGAGGACTGACCAGCACCATGTAGAGGGGTACTATCACCTCCTGGGACTTGCATGCTATGCCTCTGTTAATGCAACCCGAAATTGAATTTGCTTTTCTTACAACAGCATCGCATTGCTGAGTCATGTTGAGGTTGGGATCCACCACAATTCCCAGATCCTTCTCAGCAGTGCTGCTGCCAAGCCAGTTATCCCCCATTCTGTATTTGTGCGTTTGGTTTTATTTCCCTAAGTGCAGCACCTTACATTTGTCTTTGCTGAATTTCCTTGTGTTGTCAATTGGCCAGTTCTCCAGTTTATCAGGATCCCTTTGAATTTTAGCTCTCTCCTCGAAAGTGTTTGCAACCCCACTTATTCCACTAGGAGCCAGGGAAAATTGGAATTGCAATGCTGGCTCATCCTGGATTTCTCCTCAAACTGGATACCCTCCGATCTATTCTCAGCAGCAGAAGGAGGTGGAGTCATTTACAGAAGCAGATAGCTTTGTGCATCTTCATCTGCTGCAGTTATCCTCATTCTACTGTCTGCAGCAGAGGAGCAACGACAATTGTGTGTGTGTCAGGGGATCATATATAGAAACAGAGGTGCATAGCGTCCTCATGGGTAAGGTTAAGATTCTATCACAAGTATTTAGTAAAGGTCAGGGACCAGCACTGCTCCAGCCCTGGGTGCCAACCCCACCCCAGATGCCACTGTTCTGGGGGCCCTGGGGCTGACAGCTGCTCCTGCCCGGCCCCAGAAGTAGTCACAGAGTTCCCAGAAAGTCTCAGAATCCATGACCTCTGTGACAGAACCGTATCCTTATTCATGGGCTCTGGGACATTTTCAAGGAAAGATTTTGTTGTTTGAAAATGCCAGTTGGTCTGGGATGGGACCTCTGGTCAAAACCAGAGTAGGGGCGGGGGGGAAGTCATTCAAATTCAGCCAATCACCCAGATGTAAGAGCGCCCCCTGGCGTAAGGGAACCAAAATTCCAGCCCTGCCACGTGTGAATGACTTGACCCCAGTCATCCCACCTAGCAGGCGAGTGCCCAAATCCTGGGCTATGGACTCCTTCTTTCCCTAACACCCAATGAACATTGAGCTATTTATACACAACGGAACAGCTCCAAAGGGAGACATAAAGGCCAAGCCAGAGGCTGGCTCTGTAGTTCAGTGGTTAGAGCATAAGAGAGACTTGAACCTGGGTCTCCCATGTGCTAGATGAGCCCCATAACCACCTCTTTTGGCTATTCTGGGTTGGATCTCTTGTAAGTTTTTTTCCATACATTTTTTTGGATAGGCCTCGATTTTGTTCCAATGTGGAATGAAAAGAAATGCCAAAAGCTGAGTATTTTTGGTGAACTGTAGTTCTTGTTTTCCCACCATCTCTAGCATCACTAGCCATCCCCTTTTTCCTTCCTGCAGTAAGGGACCGATGCCAGCAGCCAGTGAGAACCAGACGGTGGTGAAAGAATTCATCCTGGTAGGCTTCGCCAGCATCCCCAGTAGCCAGGGGCTGCTCTTTGCCTTGTTCCTGGCCATCTACGTGATCACTCTAGCAGGCAACGGGATCATCATCACGCTCACCAGCACCGACCCCAACCTGGACACCCCTATGTACTACTTCCTGCGCAATCTCTCGGTCATCGACATCTGCTACATCTCCAGCACGGTGCCGCAGCTCCTGGTGCACTTCCTGAGCCACACTCGCACCATTTCCATGCTGGCGTGCGCCACCCAAAACTACGCCTTCTTTGCCTTCGGGGTGACTGAGTGCTTCCTGCTGGCCGTCATGTCCTACGACCGCTACGTCGCCATCTGCAACCCTTTGCACTACACCGTAGTGATGAGTCGCCAGGCCTGTGCCAAGTTGGCAGCAGGGTCATGGATCAGCGGTTTCCTCCACTCAGTGGTGCTGACGGTCTACACTTTCCACTTGCCTTTCTGTGGGCCTAATTGTATCGACCACTTCTTCTGCGAGGCGCCCCAGGTGCTGAAGCTGGCCTGCGCCGACACCTATGTCAACGAGCTGGTCATCTTCGCCGTAGCCGTGCTGGTCCTCATCATTCCCCTCTCACTGGTCTTCGTCTCCTACTCCCGTATCCTGGCCACCATCCTGCAGATGAGCACAGCCGCCGGGCGCCGCAAGACGTTCTCCACCTGCGCCTCCCACCTGACTGTGGTCTCGGTCTTCTACGGGGCAGCCATATTTATGTACATGAGGCCCCGGTCCACCCACTCACCCCAGCAGGACAAGATGATCTCCCTGTTCTATGCCGTCATCACGCCCATGGTCAACCCCATGATATACAGTCTCAGGAACAAGGAGGTAAAGGGGGCCATGATGAGAGCCTGGGGCATGAAAGTATCATCCTAGCTCTTGTCTGCACTACTCTACCCTCCGTTTCCTTCTCGGTCTCCCAATAACTCAGTCGCAGTCCAGTACTTAAAGTTACATTCCCCTTTCTTGGGGTCCTATTTAATGAGTCTTTGCAAAGCATAGTCTCTTTGGTTATGCCTTTCACATAGCAAGCCTTTGAGTGTGACCCCCCCTTATAAATTAAAAACACTTGTTTATATTTTTAACACCATTATAAATGCTCGAGGCAAAGCAGGACTTGAGGTGGAAGTTGACAGCTTGCGACCCCCCCATGTAATAACCTCATGACCCCCTGAAGGGTCCCAACCCCCAGTTTGAGAACTCCTGGTCTAGCCTGACCTCCTGCACATTGCAGATCACAGAATCTCACCCACCCACTCCTGTAACAAACTCTGACCTATGTTCGAGCTATTGAAGTCCTCAAATCGTTGTTTAAAGACTTCAAGCAGTAATGCAAGACACCTCCAGGCCTGTATCCTATAAGAGATTGGCTGTAGGAGTTTGCTTAAAGCTTGAAGTCTATGAACTTTGTCACAGATAAATGATCTAAGATCACCCGCAAGTTTTGGGGAACTGGAACTAGGGTGTTGTGGAAACTGAGGGGGAAGTGCTTCCAGGCACTCTAGGAAAAAAGAGGAAGCAGGCAGAGCAAATTGCTTGTCACCTGAATCTGGTAGAATGATATTAAAAGTAGAGACCCCTAAGACATCAAATTAAAAGATAAAGTTCAGCATCCTTTTACACCAGGCTATGTCTAATATACAAGGTTGCTCTGCCTCTAACATGTAAGTGGCGGGGGAGGCCGTAGGAAAAGGAGCGAGGGTAACACGTTTAGGTGAAATTCAAGCATTTATATTGTTTTGTTACGTGCATGTTTGCATTGGCCAAATTGTGGCCACAGAACTTACTGGGTTCACTTTTTCAGTTGTTAATGAACTTGTTCTTTATTTAACTAACTGGTTGTTGTGCGTCATTCTAAAATTAGATATTTTACTTTGATAAATTAGGAATTATATTAGGAACCCTGATTTCCATTGTGAGTAGCAAAGTTTGATACATTTTCCTTGCTAGAGGCTTCAATATTTCCTTAAAAGAATAATTCCTATATAAAGCAGAAAGATTATACATTCCTAGCTTCCTTTCCCACATTGGGGAAGTCTGGAATTGCAATTAACTTGATACCTATTTTGGAATGAGGATGCACAGCAACCCTGGTGATTCAGGTTGTAGCCAAACACTTGTCCAAGCCGGCTTGGCAGAATGCCCAGATCTGGCGGGAACACTTATCCACCTACAATGCATCCCTGGGGATGTGCAGCTGTATCTAACAGCCAGGGTGCAGCTGCAAGTTGTCCTGCATGAGAAACTATGTCATGTTGGCCCAGCTTCAAACCTGGCCTACCCCATGATTTTGGGGCGTGGCCGGTGGTGGTTCCATAAGGTCTTGCAAGAATGGAGCACCTGCCCCACAGATGTGAGGAGAACGGAACCTGTGAAGAGAGGTTTACTGAACTGCTGAAGACTTGAGGACCCAGGGGAAGGTCCCTCAGGCCATCCCGAAACACCAGCTCAAGGCCATCCTGCTACAGGAATCTTGGAGCAGGGCAATCCAGAGTGGCTGGATGTCAACAGGGACTTTCCAAAGGAACAAAAGGAGGACCTGACCCAAAGTGGTGTACCCAGTCCAAAGGGAGGGTAATCCCCCACAGTTACCCAAGGGGCCCCAATTCAAGGTCCGGGACAACCACCTCTGCCAGATAGCTAAGGACCCCCACTATATAGGAACACATCTGGCAATTGTTAGTCCCGCAGAGGACTGAAGCTGGGAATGGGCAACACTTGATGATTACCTGTCCTGTTCATTCCCTCTGGGGCACCTAGCATTGGCTACTGTTGGAAGACAGGATACTGTGCTAGATAGACCTTTGGTCAGACCTAGTATGGCCTTTCTTATGTTTTGGCAGGCCCTGTTGCATCTAGCCTTCTCAGTGCCCTGGGTGGGACACTTGGGAAGGAAGAAAACTCTACAACAGGTGGCGCAAAGATTCTTTTGGCCCAACATACACCAGAGAGTCCAGGACTATTCTGCCTCCTGTCCAGAATGCCAGACAGCTGGACCAAAGGGGATACCTAGGGCTCCCCTGATACCACTCCCCATGGTTGGGGTGTCTTTTGAACATATTAGCATGGACCTAGTGGAGCCCTTCAAGAAAAACGGGTCAGGTTACCATTATATCCTTGTAGTTGTAGACTATACAACCAGGTATCCCCTGGCCATCCCTCTATGAACAACAATGGCCCCCACCATCACCACCGAGCTCCTGAAGACCTTTGCCAGGGTCGGAATACCTCGGTAGACACTGGCCAACCAGACAACTAATCTGTCACCAATTTTTATATACATAAAAATTATTGCCCCAACAATGGGCGTATTATTGCCTTAACAATGGGGGTATATATGTCCATTCTGCACAAAATACTGGGATAAAGTCTTGTTAAATATTTGTCTTGGATTTTGCTCTTGTTCAATTTGTATCATTCAGGTATTTTATCTTCACTCCTTAAATTGTTTACCCCTCAGGTATGTAAAAGCACTTGGTTTTATACAAGGTAATAGGTCATTGTCAATGTACAACAGACCCTGTACGCGATTTGCCACTTTAAATCAGGAAACACGATGGAAACAAACTTTCCATGACGCCACAGGTTTTCAGGGATGGTGAAAGGAATTATCAAATGAAAAGTTGGTAAATGCCCATAACGTCGAAGTCCCACAATGTTGTATTAAGAAAAAGACATGTCCTAACAGGTACTCAGCAATGATGCAAGACCTTCAGAGAAGACCCAAGCCAGAACCGGCTCATAGCACCATGTAGCTGACAGCACTGTTCCTCCTCTGAAGCAGCCCAGATGTGCTGGCAGTTGGATCAGTGAACCATCTGGGCAACTAAAGGCAGACTCGCAAACTCCAGTTTTTGCTTGCTGTGTGAAGGAAGCTGAGAAAATGGACTTTTGTGTAGAACTCCAGATGTCTGTTAGAACATGCTTTAGTGCATTGGTGTCATCCTCAGAGCAGTAGGCCAGATGACAGCATTTGGGGAAGACTAATAATCAAACATGGGAGAGCATCGCATTTATTGCCTAATAAAACTAACGGTGTCAATTTATATGTAGCCCAAGGTCCAGTGGGCTTCAACAGCAGCTGAGGGAAATACAAGTTGTGCATTACAAACTGTGGCATGTTGGGAGAACTTCCTGGTTCCTGCCAGGATGTACCCTCTGCCCTCCCAGCTGGAAGAATCAGCACTGATGGAGCTGGGAGCACAAGGCAGGCAGGCAGAGAGAAGGCTACTGGATTATCATCTTGTGTTTCTTTACGGAATAAAACCTTCTTCCCGGTGTTTTGTCTGAGTGGGTCTGGTCTGAGGTCGATACAGGCCAACACACAACACAGAGCACATGGAGGCCCAGTTTCCCAAAGTGGTGTAAAAAGTCACAAGACAGACTTCCCGTCTCTGGAACAACCTCATCCTGGGAACAAGAAGGGGGGCTTGATATATACAGATTAGAAGAAAAAAATACGTCTTTAAGAGGGGCAGATTGCAAAGGGCACAGTGAAAGTGTGACCCTCCGCTACAAGTTAGCGGATGTAACCACGTCACCTTTAGTAACCTGGGAAAAGGTCTGTCTTCCAGTCAATAACCACAGAGTGGGAGGTGTAGTAATGTGTACAGGACGTCGTCAATCAGTTCTGCATTCAGTATATGTGTTAAGCATTATCACAATCGGTGTTAGACCATAGCCTATCATGTTAGCACAGGGAAAGGTCCTACTTTCAATCCAGGATTAGCAGTTGCTAAATTGTGTTGTTTTTTAAACCGGAATCAGAAAAAGCCACTAGTTCAGTTTTGTCAGTGGCACGGGGAGCAACTCAGTTATGGGGTCTGTGACACTGCAGATGCTTATTGTTTAACTAAGATGACATCACGGCAAATCCTTACATGTCCCTGTCATGAGGCAGAGCGGCCTCACTCCAAGCTTGATGGGGACGAACCATCCCAAGACCCCCCAGTTGGCAGAGCCAAGCCAGCCCCACCCCCTGTTCAGTGTGGGGCAGGGGCTGGGGCGTGTTCACACCTTGGGCCCTTTATTGCGTCTCCATGAACACAACAGGGTGCAGAGCGATTTAGCCCCTGGTGCTTCTGGGCCCCCCTCCCATGCTGGATGTTTGGGGAAAACTGGATGTGGGGAGCTAAGAGTTTGAGGGAAGTAGGTTGGGAGGTGTCGGGAGGGGGGCTGACGGGAGAAGAGCCAGGATGGAGTTTGAGAGCAGCCAGGCTCCCCTCAGAAGGTCAGAGCCGGTGGTCAGAATTGTTGGGGGGCCCGAGGAGTGAGGCGGGAGCTGGTGCCCCCAAGTTCCCTCTGGGCTCCCATTTCTACCCACAGCAGCCTCCCCTTTCATTGCCACCCTGCAGTATAACGAGGGCTGGTGAGAACAAGGGTGTTGCTGGCCAGCTGCAGTTACACACACACTCAGGGTGGGGCTTGCGCACCGGAGGCTGTTGGTGAGTGGCCTGCATGGGAGCTATTTCAGCAAAGCATTGTAAGGCACCCGAGGGTGCAGGACAGGGGTGACGCAGCTGCTCATTAGTCTGGATTGTACTTTGGTATGTCACAGCCCCTGAAGGACAGGGCGGTGCCTGTGAGCCCGGCCCCAGCTGTGATCCAGGCTGGCCCTTCTTATGCTCTTACGCCACCTGGCACCTACAACCTGCCCCACATTAACCCTGCATTAGAACAATAGCGTGCCTGCTTGGGGCCCGATCCCTATGTGCTGAGCCCCCTTGGCCAGCCAGGTGCTGGAGAGAAGCTGGTTGGTTATAGCGCAGGCCGTGCAAGTGCAGACCCTTGTGGCCAGGTGTGGTGCCATGGGTGAGCCCTGCCTCAGTTTCCCTTCACCTGGGAAGCAGACCTTCAGGTACCAAACAGCAACCCCTTTGGAGGGGACCAACACAAACTAAACCTTCGTCCCAGTATCCCGCAGGGATGAAATATTGCCAGACTGGGGCTCTCAGTTACGTGCCACTGTCCCAAACCCACTCCAAAGCCCCTTAAATCCCGGATCCTGGCGACTGATAAATGCCTGCTAGATTGGCAAAGGCTGTGCCGCCTCTCTGCCCAGTCCCTACCGGGTACATCGCTCCCAAGGGGGTGACGTCTCGGCCAGAGGTCTGGGGCAGGGGAGCCACGGGAGTCACTCTGGCAAAAAGTGGGGGCCCAACCCTGGCCCAATGAAGGAGTCCAGCAGAGAGCAACAAAAATGGATAGGGGGCTGGAGCACATGACTAATGAGGAGAGGTTGAGGGAACTGGGATTGTTTAGTCTGCAGACGAGAAGAATGAGGCGGGATTTGATAGCTGCTTTCAACTACCTGAAAGGGGGTTCCAAAGAGGATGGATCTAGACTGTTCTCAGTGGTAGCAGATGACAGAACAAGGAGCAATGGTCTCAAGTTGCAGTGGGGGAAGTTTAGTTTGGATATTAGGAAAAAACTTTTTCACTAGGAGGGTGGTGAAGCACTGGAATGGGTTGTGATGGTGCCCCCCATAAGGCTTTATGGAATATGCATATGAATGTATATGTACCATAACTGGAATATGTTTTGGGTTACATATGCCATGTAACATATCTATGTAAAGGTTATGATCTACTTAATGTATTCAGCCTATTTGTATGTGTGTATCATTTTTGTATTCGAGGTTATGAATATTGGCTGTGTGCTAGCTTGATTTTGACTAGCCCAGTAGAGTATTTGGTCGGCTTCTTGAGAAAAGTGCAAATTAAGTGCAAATTAAGTGCCCAGTCAAAAACTATTTAAGCCAACAATGAACTTGAAGATGCCAATCCACATCTGAGCTTTCCCAGGAATGTGGCTTGGCTGGTGAAAACTGAGTCATGCATGGACATGTGACTTGCCCATGTGACTCTAAAACTCCATCTTGGAGCTGGACTTTACATAGGAGAGAGGAAGGGGGTCTCCACCGACACGAGAAAGTCTAGTTAAACCCCTGAGAGACCCCTCCATTGGGCTCTTCAGCTGGTTAAAGAGAGAGCCTCTCCACCCCTAAGGATACCTGAAAGAAACTGGAACAAAGAACAGTAACCACAGGGGGTGTGAGCGATTGCTGGACCCAGACTAGCAGGAGAGTAGTCTGTAAAAAGAAGCTTACTGGAACTGGTGAGATTTTATCTGTATTCAGTTTTATTACTGTATTAGACATAGACTTGTGTGTTTTATTTTATTTGACTTGGTAATTCACTTTGTTCTGTCTGTTACTACTTGGAACCACTTAAATCCTACTTTCTGTATTTAATAAAATCACTTTTTACTTATTAATTAACCTAGAGTATGTATTCATACCGGGGGGAGGGAGGGCAAACAGCTGTGCATATCTCTCTATCAGTGTTATAGAGGGCAAACAATTTATGAGTTTACCCTGTATAAGCTTTATGCAGGGTAAAATGGATTTATTTGAGTTTTAGACTCCATTGGGAGTTGGGTATCTGAGTGTTAAAGACAGGAACGCTTCTGTAAGCTGCTTTCAGTTAAGTCTGCAGCTTTGGGGCACGTGGTTCAGACCCTGGGTCTGTGTTGGAGCAGACGGGTGTGGCTGGCTCAGCAAGACAGCATGCTGGGGTCCCAGGCTGCCAGGGAAAGTTGGGGCAGAAGTAGTCTTGGCACATCAGTTTGCAGTTCCCAGGGGGTTTCTGTGATCCAACCCGTCACATGGGTTACCTAGGGAGGTGGTGGAATCTCCTTTCTTAGAGGTTTTTAAGGTCAGGCTTGACAAAGCCCTGGCTGGGATGATTTAGTTGGGGTTTGTCCTGCTTTGAGCAGGGGATTGGACTAGATGACCTCCTGCTCACCCCCCAGGGCCACAGGGACCAGAGCAGGCAGTGAACCTGCCTTAGCCCTGCTGTGCTGCCAATCAGGAGCCACTCGAAGTAAGTGCTGCCAAGCCAGAGCCCAGATCCCTCACCCTCTCTCGCACCTGAACCCTCTGCCCCAGCCTGGAGCTCCCTCCTGAACCCAAACTCCCTCCCAGAGCTCACACCCTTCACCCGCCATCCCCTGCCCCAGCCCTCAGCTCCCTCCCAGAGGCAGCACCCGATACCCTCTCCTGCACCCAACCCTCTGCCCCAGCCCAGAGCCCCCTCCTGCACCTAAACTCCCTCCCAGGCTGAGAGGGAAGGCTGCAGAGTCAAACCCTCCAGTGCCCCCTTGTGCACATGCATTACACCGCCATCCTTTCAGTGCATGATCACATACTAATTTTACATACATGGGTCATCAGCCACTAACCCAGGAGTTGAAAAGGGGGTGGAATTTTCATGGAAATCATGGTCAGTCGAAGATTGAAGACCAGACCCTTTGGTCTCTTGGCTCCTAGCCCAGTGCCCCTTCCCCAAGGCTGCAGGGTACATTGAGGGTGGCCTGTTCCCCTTCCCCACAGAGACATGGACAAGCTTCAAGCTACATGATGATTGCCCAGGCTGACGGTCCCAGGATTTCTGAAGTTTGCAAAGATCTCTGCTTACTTTGACTGAAGTAGATTTCGCCTGCAGATTAGAGACAAGGTGTGATGGACGCAGGAAGAGACGAACCATTGTCGGCTTCCTGTAGCTGGAGCCACCAGCTGAGTTCCTTATCTGGGGCTTGGTGGAGCTGGGTGAGGGGCATCTGCTCTCATCCTCTTCCTCGGTGAGTATCGGAGACAGCCAGGGCATGTGTCCATGGGAGAGGGGGAATCTGAGACCGGGGTGTGTGCCCCCAATAAAACTTTTTATTTGAATAAACAGTTCACTGTTGTAGAGTTAGAACTGTTAGCCTATAACTTCGATGCCTTGTGTCCTGAAACGTGTTCTGAGGCAGATTGTCATTTTCTTCCTATTTTAGTGTGTCAGATTTTTAACCCGTTCTCTGCTAGCAGCTTGAAATATGTCCATGGTGGGCGTGTGAGATTAATCGGTATGTTCAGATGCGAACGCGCTTCAGAGCTTGCGTGCGCACCTGTTTGGTTATTGGGTATATCGGCTAATCTATAGCCTTACTTCAACCGGCAGCTCTGCATATGCACACAGACTAATGTCTTAGCATAGGACAGATCTCTCAGGCAATGGGGATCTTATTTTCCAAATAAAACCAGTTACTTTTTATATAGTTGAATGATACAAAACAAGGGTGAAAATTGGAATAAACCGAATTTTTGTAAAACCCGGGATTTTTTTCCATAAAAATCGGTTTAAATTGAGAACGAGGGGGCTTAGGTGTGTTATACTCACCACCAGGGTGCCTCCTTGCAGCTATGTCTGGGGATAAGCTCATATCCTGTCCGATGCCCCCTCCTTTGGTCTCTTACCTGTCTAAAGCCTGGCTACTCCCTTTGCATCAAGCAGGATGCCCCATCTCTGGGGCTTCATCTCTGGCTAGTCGCTCTGGTCCTTCTCATCTGGGGTATCAAACTCCCACTGGGTAACTGGTCCAGGCAGAATCCTGCTCCTCTACCTGCTCTGTGCCACTGTCCCCGTGGCTGGTAGGGGAACCCTGGCTCGCCTGCCACTCCAGGGTCCAGCCCACAACCACCAGCCAACCTTTGTCCCATCCCAAACCTGGGCTGCTATCGCTCCATCAGGGTCCTTCTCTGCCCTCCTCTGTGGCCCTTCCCTTGGGGCCAGCACCCAGGGCATCTGTTCTCCTTGATTTCCCCCCTTCCCTCTCTAGACCTGGAGACCTTCACCCACCAAACCCTGCCTAGCTCCTGCTTTTACAGCAAGTCAGCCTGCCCCTTGCCCAGCCCGACATCACCATCAATTCAGAGCTGATCAGCCAGGACTCCCACCCAGGTGTCGCCTGCCATGAAGTTCATGGGCCCTTTCTCTGGACTTGGGGGGAAGGAAATTGCCTTCACAGTCGTGGCTGCCACTTCCCATATCCTGGGCCCCCGGGCTGTCTGGACCCTGCTCCACAGAGACGGCCTGAGCAGAGCGGCCAGAGAGAGGGACCCCGATGCCAATGCCCCTCCCCTGGGCTGAACCCCCAGCCCAGGAGGAAACGGGGTTGGACTTTAACAGCAGCCGTGGCAACGCTGGCTCCAGCGCAGCTCCATTGCCTCCTCTGCCCCCCGAGGACAGTCGCTAGCGTCTCTGGGGCCAGCAAGGAGACACCCAAACCTGGGGGATTTTCTGGCTAGAGACTCGTTCCAGTGAACAGGGCTGGGACTGGAACAAACCAGGGCCGGCTCCAGGCACCAGCCTACCAAGCATGTGCTTGGGGCGGCACCTTGGGACGGGTTGGTGCTCAGGCTTTGTTTTTGGTTTTTTTGGTTCAGCCGGGCGGCACTGTGGGGGGAGCCGGGACTTGGGCAGCGCAACGCAGTGCTGGGGGGGCAGGGACTTGGGCGGCACTGGAGGGGGAGCAGGGACTTGGGCGGTCCGACGTGGCACTGGGCGGGGCGGGGACTCGGGCGGCGCTTGAGGGAGCGGGGACTTGGGCGGCGCTGGGGGGGGAGCGGGGACTTTGGCTGTGCGACGCGGTGTGGGGGGGCAGGGACTTGGGTGTCGCGACACGGTGCTGGGGGGCGGGGACTAGGGCAAAGTGACGCTCGGGGAGGGGTCGGGCGGCACTCGCGAGGGGAGGGCAGTGCTCTTTTTTTTTCGCTTGGGGTGGCAAAAATGTTAGAGCCGCTCTGGAACAAACCCCTAGTTTCACGCGGCGCCTGCCACGGCTCCCCTGATTCCTGCTCTGCTGTGTCTGTTGCAGCCGGGCCCAGGGGTCAGTGAGGGGTTTGCCATGGGGCTGAAGAGGCTGAGGGTTCTGGACCCCATCCCTGGCCCATGTTTAACCCTATTCAGTGTGGGGCAGGGGCTGGGGCATATTCACACCTTGGGCCCTTTATTGCGTCTCCATGAACACAACAGGGCGCAGAGGGATTTAGCCCCTGGTGCTTCTGGGCCCCCCCATGGCGGATGTTTGGGGGAAACCGGATGCGGGGAGCTGAGAGCTTGGGGGAAATAGGTCGGGAGGTTTCAGGAGAAGGGCTGAGGGGAGAGGGGCCAGGATGGAGTTGGAGAGCAGCCAGGCTCCCCTCCTCAGAAGGTCAGAGCTAGGGGGCAAGATTTTGGGGGGAGTGAGGAGCAAGAGGGGAGCCGGTGCCCCCAGGTTCCCTCTGGGCTCCAATTTCTATCCCCAGCAGCCTCCCCTTTCATTGCTCCCAGCTCCAGCCCCCTCAACCTCAGGGTCCCCCATTTTTCTGTCCCCTCAGTCCTTCCCCCGCATCCCTCCTTCCCCACATTCAGTGCCCCATAATGCCCCCAACCACAACCACCCCTCCCTGCCCCTATAGACAGTCCAGGGGGCAGGATTGTTCCCCACCCCCAGGCTGAAGCGTCGACCATCTTAGCCAGGGGGCAGCATAGCTGCCCTGCGAGGGCTGCAGGGGGTGACGGGGTGCCCATGTTAACTGAGGGCAGCTGGGGTCCCTGCCCTCGGGGAGCAATGGGAGATGGTGGCCATGGCTAGAGGTGGGCTGAGGGGGGACAGGTCGGAGATGCTGGTGGGTGTGGGGGGAGAAGGGGCCAGTGGTCTGTGAGGGGACATGGGCCAGGGGGCACAATGTGGGGAGGAAAGGGTGTGTGTGACACAGGCTAAGCTGGGAGACTTGGGGGGTCAGGCTGGGTTGGGGGGGTTGGGCCGGGTGGGGAGGTCAGGCCGTGTGTCGGGGGAACGATCCTGCTTCACAATGAATCTGCTGCCTATCTGCCTCCTGCTCTGGGGCCGGGGGTGAAGGCTCCCAGGGGGCTGGTGAGCAGGGGGGTCGGGGCCCTGGGACGAAGGGGCTGATTGAAGAAGGCTCACTGGGACCCATCGGCCGGGCAGCTGATGCACCTTTAATGCAGCCCTGGCCCAGCCCAGTGCTGAGTGTGAGCACCAGGGGGGCAACACCGTGAAGGTGACACCAGGAGTCCTGGCCCCAGTGCCACCCCCAGCTCTAACCACTAATCCCCACTCCCCTGCCAGAACCCAGAACAGAGTTAAACCTTCCTGACCCCCAGCTTCCTCCTGCCCACTAGGCAATAGCGGATAAACAAAATCCGTGTCACCTCCCTCTCTAAGGGCCTGGCCACATAACCACTGACAGTGTCTCCTCCAGCCCGATGGCAGGGTCTCTGCGGGGACATTGGAAGGTCCCTGGGTCTCTCCCAGCTGGGGTCATGGGATGAAATTTCTCATGCTCCAGTTTTCCTTTGAACCTGGTTTATTTAATTCACACACTGAGAAAAGACCCTTGGAACCAGGAGTCACAGTGTAAAGCTACCCTCACTGCTCAGTTAGGGTGCAAGAAGCAGCAAACCCAGGTGCTCCCTATCGCGCCTGCTCCTCACACGGTGCCACGGCTCATGTCACACGTGGGCAGCTTTGGAGGATGAGAGGGAAGGCTACAGAGTCAAATCCTCCAGCACTGGGAAATGCCACAGTTACAGTTTCCTGAACCTTAACTCTGCCCCCTCGTGCACATGCATTACGACACCATCCTTTAATTGCATGATCACATATTAATTTTACCTATATTGGTCACCAGTGAGGTTTAATTCCAGAATGTAAGAAAGGACAGGATTGGAGGGTGGAATCAGCATGGAAATTGTGATCAGGTGAAGATTGAAGACAAGACTCTGTGGTCTCCTGGCTCCTAGCCCCGTGCACCTTCCCCAAGGCTGCAGGGTACATTGAGGGTGACCTGCTCCTGCTCCCCACACTGACACAAACAAGCTGTGAGCTGCACGATGATTGGCCAGGCTGACGGTCTCCGGGTTTCCTCAGTTTTGCAGGGCCTGCTGCTTACCTTGGTTGCGTTAGATTTCGCCTGCAGATTAAAGACAAGGTGTGATGGACGCAGGAAGAGACAAGACATGTCAACTTCCTCTAGCTGCAGCCAGCAGCTGAGTTCCTTATTTGGGGCTCGGTGGAGCTGGTCACCGGGGTGTTGGTGGCAGTGCTGTGGAGTCCCTCACTGCCCCATCATGGTATCTGCTCTCACCATCCTCTTCCTCGGTAAGTATTGCAGACAGCCAAGGCGTGTGCCCATGGGGGGTGGGGTCTGAGACCAGGGCATGTGCCCAAGGAGGGACATGAGACCAGGGCATGTGCCCAAGGGGGGATCTGAAACCAGGGCATGAGCCCATGGTGGGGATTTGAGGCCAGAGTGTAGGATCCAGTTGCTAACAAGCCGTCTCCTCCCCAGGCTGCTGGCTGACCCTGTGGAGCGAGGTGTCCGGAAGTGAGTATCTGTGCTGCTCAAGGCTAAGTATTAACAATGGGGGAGGTGGAGGAGGCAGCAGAAGGTAGAGAGGAAAAGAACAGCTGAACCTGGAACCTTCCCCCAAAACTCAGTCGAGATTGACCCCCAGGGGCTGAGATCAGAACCTGGCTCACAGGTTCCCTGTAGATGCACTGAGGTGTATGTTACCCTGGTGCTGTCCCTGGGGCTGGGCGTTAAGGGCAGGTTACAGACACACACGGAGGGGTTTCTGTCTCCCCATCTCACTCCTGTTTGTGTGTGAATGCAGAGCTTCCTGCGCCAAGACCCTCCATCTCTGTCAGCCCCAGCGGGGTGATCGTCCTGGGGGCAACCGTCACCATCCGCTGTCAGTGTCAGTGTGAGGCCAGGAAGTTATTTCTTTATAAAGATGGAATCCAAATCAAGGAGCTGGATGCTGGGGCCAGGGATGAATTCACTATCCCCAGTGCCAGACGTGGAGACGGAGGGTTCTACAGCTGTAGATCTCACTCCAGATCGGAGCCGCCCACAGATCCCCGTGATTATGTACGGATAGTTGTAGCAGGTGAGGGTCCCAGGGATTAGGGACAGAGGGCTGGGGGTTCCCAGCTGCTGTAGATTCAGGACTGACACTGGGGGTGGGGGAGAATTCCTGCCCCCAGAGATCCTTGTGGTGTCACTTACTTGCCTGTGTCTCCATTTCCTCTTGTATGAATCATCCTCCCTGCACCTTGTGTCTGGTTAGAGAGTCAGGGTTGGCGATTTTTCCCCTCACTATGCCTGTGCAGCTCCCAGCACTTCTGACTCCCAGCCCCCCAGCTCTAACCACTAAATACCACTCCCTTCCCAGTGCCAGAGATAGAACCCAGGCATCCTGGCTCGGGTTGGGGATTGTTAAGTGGATAGACAGGTACAGAGGGTGAATCATAGAATATCAGGGTTGGAAGGGACCTCAGGAGGTCATCTAGTCCAACCCCTGCTCAAAGCAGGACCAATCCCCAGATTTTTACCCCAGTTCCCTAAATGGCCCCCTCAAGGATTGAATTCACAACCTTGGGTTTAGCAGGCCAATGCTCAAACCACTGAGCTATCCCTCTCCCCTCTGGATTTAGGTCCTCAGGCAGTATTGGTCATAGCTCCCGGAAAGCTCTGGGATCTTGGAGAGGATCCTCTGGCTGCTTTTCTCCCAGGCGCCTCGTGTCTGGGATCGTGCAGTGAGGACGAGTGCAGTGACTGTGCCAGGGTCTGTCTCACGGCCTGTCTCCTTCTCACGGCAGAGCTCAGCTACCCTAAACCCTCCATCTCCCTGAACCCCCGCGGGGAAGTCGCCCTGGGGGAAACTGTGATCATTCGGTGTGAGTGTCGATGCCAGAACACGACGGTCCTCATGTATAAACTTGGAAACCCAGACGTACGGCGCTGGGCAGAGATTGCTGAGGGTGTGGCTGAGTTTACCATCGACAACGTGAGCTGGAGAGACACAGGGAGCTACAGCTGCCAATATGGCATCGAATCGGACCCGCCCGTCTGGTCGCATCCCAGCGACTCCGTGGAGCTGATGGTAGCAGGTGAGGAGCCAGCTCAGTATCTCTGTGCTGTGACAGGGTTCCCGGGGTGGGTCTGTGAAACCGCTGGACTCTCTGTCCCACCAACCTGGGGTTTCCCTCGCAACTGTGATGCTGATGTCAAGCTACAAACTCTGGCAGGTCCTGCACTTACCCAGCCATCCGCAGCCAGGGACACACCCACCGGAGTGACATGAACAATCTCCCAGCCTCTCACAGACCATTAATAGGGACGCGCCAGCCAAGTCCCTCCCTGATCCCCAGCCTGGTACCATCCTGCACTGGTCAGAAGCCTGACCAGTGTCTGTTCATTACCCAGTCCGGCCCTCCCTCGGTGGGGAGAGGACACACACCAGCCTTTGCAACCTGAGCTGAGATTTCCCAGGCACTTCAACAGAAACACACTGTTTGAGGTCAAATATAAAACAGATTTATTAACTCCAGAGAGATGGAGTTGAAGTGATTATAACTAGCTAGAGATCAGAGTCAGTTACTTAAGAAACAAAAATAAATGAACAATCTGAATTCTACAAACTCACCAGGATTTGAATCAAGCAGCATCTCCCCCTGGTAGCTGGCACATAGAGATCACAGATCTTCAGTACACAGACTGGAACTGCCTTCTGGCCAGGACCACCCTCCCCAGTTCAAAGTCTTTGTCCTCCAGACGTGTTTCCAGGTGTTGAGTTGTGGGGGGAGTGAGGCCAACGGATGTTGTCACTTCCCCTCTTTATAGCTTCTTCCAGCTTACTGGGAAGGTCTTTTGCTAACGGTGGGTCGAGCAGTCTCCATTGTCTGGACCAGGGGGTAGGCAACCTTTCAGAAGTGCTGTGCCGAGTCTTTATTTATTCACTCTAATTTAAGGTTTCGTTTGCCAGTAATACATCAGGCACCAGCCTGAATCCCTGGGTCCCGTCCTCTCCATCAGCCCAGGGAAAAGCCCCCATTGCCGGTTGGCGGGAGGAGAGTTTCCCCATATAACTAACCGCAGACACCAAGGCTCCAGCTTTCTCAGCACCCCTGCCTCTGCTCCTGACAGTCGCAGTTTCTATCCCCACAGGGGGACCTGACCCAACTCAGCCAGGAACGGCGCCGGCTCCCACCTGCCCAGTCAGCGTGGGGCCAGGTACCAGGACTAGGGGCAGGAGATCGCCATCAGCACCCCTAGAAACAGGTTTGTGCTGCCCAAGGAGCCACCACTGTGGGAAGCCACAAAGTGCTAGCTGTGTGGGACAGGGGCAGATCCCCATAGCAAATGTCCCATCTGCGCTGAGACCCCTCTGGCTCATTTCATATGCTGGGGGGTGGTCACTGGACAGCTGCCAGATTGGCTTGGTGGGGGCAAGGCCTGGAAAAGCTTCCTTTCAATGCACAGCCCCACCCCTTAGGCCCCACAGACTGGGATGCTATGCTGCCCCCTGGCACCACAAAGCCACACATGTGGGGCACAGCTCAGTGCGTATCCCCCTGGGAGAATGGCGACGAAGAGCCGGGGATCATGGTCCCATGTATCCGGTCTGTCTGGCTGCGACTGCAGACAGGCTGGGGGAATGGTTCAGAAGCAGGGCTTCCCCTCTGCAGGGGTGCTGCCCAGCAAGGGCATTAACCCTGGAACCTATCAGTTCACACCTGAACCCACCCATTCAGAGTGACACATTGTTGACTCTGGAACCTAACAGTGGCTGTTGCGATGACAGCACCATTACGTCTACCACGGCTGATTGCTTCAGAGGGGCGTGGTTCTCCCAATGATCTCCCAGCACAAGGGTGTTTCCATTTTGATGATTATACAGTTGGTGACTCTATCTGGGGGCAGCTGGGGCTGTCAGTGGTCATGGGGGGTACCCTGGAGCTCCCTGCAAAGCAGCCAGGGGCGGCCAGCATGGGAGGCGGGATACCAGGTTGATGGGCCCATTGGCCAGAGCTGGTATGGCCGGGCCTGGCTAGTGCCATGGTACTGGGGATGGAGGGGGAGGAAGGCTGGAAATGCCTTAGACAGACAGACAGACACTGGAGGAGCCTGGGACCAGTCAGCCTGGGTCAGAGCCAGGTCCACCTACAGCAGTCTCCAGTTGCTGTGGATGGGTGGATATAGAGGGGTGTCTGTGTGTGGGATCGGGAGATAGATGGATAGACACAGGCAGGAGCAGCAGAAGTGACCCAAAAGTGTGTGTGTCGAGGTGGGGGGGGCACAAGTCCCTGAACCATGGCCCCACCCTCCAGCGTCGCACCGGTCCTGAGGCCCAGCCCTCATGTCACCCGTTTCCCTAAAATCCTGCTCCCCTATCATCTCTTCCCCAAAGACCCCTTTCTGTGTCGCTGCCTCCCACCAAGACCCCCCTCCACTAGCTCCTCTCTGCCCCCTCCCACCCGCCCTGTTATGGTGCCCCAGGAGAGAGCGGGGTGGGTGCAAATAGATTAGATAGAGGGAGTGGATGGGCATATGGGGCTGTGATGGTTTTCTGCCGTGGGGAGCAGAAAGGGGGTGGGGGATCTCTGTTCATCTGACTGAATAGTGACCCCTGGCCCCACCCCCTGAGATCAGCTGCTGATGACCCCTCCGCCTTTGTCACCCCCAGATTACACTCAGGGCAACATCGTCCGTCTGGCCCTGGCGAGCGGGGTCCTGCTGGCTCTGGCGCTGATCCTGGCTGAGGCTGCCCCAGGATGGAGATGGGGCAGATGCTAGGTGAGGTGACCCCCACACACATGATTCCCCCCACTCCAGCCTGGCTGCCCCAGCATGGGGCAAGGGCAGTAGTGTCACCATCACCCCAAGCAATGTGACGCCGCATTGTCAGGACAGAGCCAGAAGGACCAGTGCTGAGCCGGCCCTGCTGAGTGGCCCCCAGGGATTTGGATGGACCCGGCTCTGTGTGGGGCTGGGGAGGAGCAGTGCCAGGGCCTTCATGTGGGGGTGGCGGAGATGGCTAATGGCAGCAGGATGGGGAGCCTGTGCCACAGGGTGCCCTCGGGGAGATCTCCGGGGCCTACAAGGCGGCTGGAGCCATGGGGACATGGGGCACCCTAGGGGCAATGGCTTGTGGGCAGCACCTCCATACCCATAGCCTCCAGGACGTGCTCTGACACAGCCACGCTGGAGAAGGCATTGGCTCAACCCCCCAGCCTGAGCTGCCTGAGGGTTGTTTGCACTATTGTGGCTGCTGAGTCTGCGAAGCGGCCCGGCTGTGAGCTCACACGTAAAACCCATTGGCAAGTTCCCCAGCTGTGCCAAGGCCCCGAGAACCAGGGGAAATTGGGGATGATGCTGAACGTTGTAACCCGCTAAGAGAACCAGCTGGGTTGGTCTGACCCAAAAACCCCGCTGGCTACAGTCCCAGGACTGCCGACATCGCGCTGGGGGAAAACAGAAGGTGGAACCAGGAGTTAATAGCCCCAAATTGGCAGGAGGGACTTTGGGACTAACTGGGGGGCAAAATAATGAGGGGGCAGGACTATGCCACCCACGTTCCCCCTTGATGGGTTTGTTAAAAAGAGACATTGGTAAAAACCCCACCATGGCAGGGCCTCCCAGAGGATTCAGGGGGCCTGGGGTCTTCGGCGGCAGGGGCCCCTCGCCGCTGAATTGCCGCCGAAGACCCAGCACTTCAGCGGCGGGTCCCAGGGCGGAAGGACCCCCACCACGGGTCTTCGGGGCACTTCAGCAGCGGGTCCCAAAGCAGAAGGACTCCCCATCGCCAAATTGCCGCCGAAGACCCAGAGTGAAAGAATCTCCGGGGTCCCGGACCCCGCGAGAGTTTTCCGGGGCCCCTGGAGTGAGTGAAGGACCCTGCTCCAGGGGCCCCAAAAAACTCTCGTGGGGGCCCTTGTGGGGCCTGGGGCAAATTGCCCCACTTGCACACACACACCCCCCCGGGCTGCCCTGCACCATGAGACTCATATCTCTCTCTCCTCTTCCGTCCCACCTTGCATCCAGGCTCAGCTTGTCTCATCATCTTCCCCCAGCTCATCCCCAGACCCCTCAACGCTGCAGCCCGCTCGACGCGTCTAAAGGACTCTCTCCCTGCGAGGTTGGAGCCGGCTGGCCTGGCTCTTGTTTAAGGACCTTTGTTTTCCCCTCTGCGAGCTGGAAGTCGTCCTGTTGCCATGCCCTGCAGCCCCCAGCCCTCAGCGCGGATAGCTGATTAGCAGCGTCCCAAAGGCTCTGGAGATCCTTTCCCCTTCCCTGGTTGTGCTGTTTTCCTCCCTGCTGTGTGTTTCCTCCTCTCCAAGCTCACGCTCCTGGCTTTCCATCGGATGCTGCAGTCGGGTGCATGGCACCATCCCACCTGCCCTGCCTAAGAGGAACAGACCCAATGTGAGGTCAGCCCAGCCCAGATTGTCACCATCTAGAGTCTGAGCAGCTGGGGTCGGGGTCGCCATGCAGCCACTTGTCACTAACCCACGTCCAGCGCCCGACACGATCCCCAGAAGCCCGATTTCACCCCCGTTTCGGTCCTGTCTCTCCCCCACCTCCCGTCTCTCCATTCGCTAACGTAAGGGGAGCGTTGGCCCCTCACTGACATTTAGTGCATTTCTGGGCCCTCTCGCAGTACCAGAGAAAGGAACTGAGCTAAGATTTCCCAAGCACATCAACCAAAACACACTGTTTTAGGTCAAATATAAAACTAATTTATTAACTCCCAAAGGAGAGATTTTAAGGAATTATAAATTGTGAGCATAGAGATCGGTGTTGGATACTTAAGAAATAAAAATATATTCGCAGTCTGAGTTCTACAAAAAAAACAGGATTTGAATCAGGCAGCATCACCCCTTGACAGATGGTACAAGCCGGTTACAGATCCTCAGTACACAGACTGGACTAGCCTGGGACCACCCTTCCCCAGTTCCAAGTCTTTGTCTTCCAGATGTTCCTCCAGCTGTGGGGAAGAGAAGCTGAGGGATGATGTCACTTCGCTTCTGTTATATTTTCTGCCAGCTTGCTGGAAAGAGCTTTGCTGTGATCCAGGAATCCGGCAGTCCCCATTCGTCCAGCAATCTCCATTGTACACAGTCGCTGGGATAGTGGATTCTCTCCTCGATGGGTGTGGATGAGCCATTGACACTGGCTGGCTGGTCCTTTGTTGCAGTTGAGAGGTTGGCTGTGGGTGTCTCCCAACCTCACAACACATTTCAGTAGTGCCACAGCAATGCTTCGTAACTTCCCATACCAGGATACCACCTACAATCCAACAGGATATTCATGTTGAACAGATCAAGACTCTTAAAATGATGTCTCACAAGGAATAATTTGTACCCAATGCATCATAATTCCGTCACAGTGGTGAATATGGAGGCTCCAGGGTGCTATCTTCAGGTACAGACTGTAACCCTGTGGGATCACTGCAGTGCGGCCAGGGCCTGGGCAGGAGGACTGGGAGGTGTGAGGAACAAACTGTGAATTTCCTTTCCCGTGCAGAGGCGGCTGTTCGTGGTGTCCCCGTGACCGCAGGGAGGGGTGATTAGTTTCCTTTAACCTTCCCCATTTTTACTTATTTTTTATGAGTTGCTGTGTAATAAATTGTATGTGCTCTGAACTCTATGTAATGATCAGTGGGTCAGGAAAGTGACCTGCCCTAAGTGACCACGAAAAGACTGGGGGTTGAGCCCCCAGGGATCCGGGGCCCAGCCTTGCCAGGGTTACGAGGACTCTGCTGCACGGAAGGGAGGAAGGGGAGCCCTCGGGGTCAGGCAGGCCTCTGGGTAAAGGGAGTGGGAGGGAGGACTCAGATCCTTTCTCTAGCCAATCCCACCGGGGCAGGTATAAGCCAGGAAAGTTCCCTACAATAGCAGGACCCTTCCCCCGCTTACACTAGGAGCAGGGTCAGCGGCCGCCCTGCCCGTCCGACCGAAGAGTGAAATGAACCGGTTCTTCCCCCCACAAGCGACTCTGCTCCGGTGACTCCTGAAGGAGCGAGACTTGGAGCCGGGCTGACTCTGGCTCTTGGCCACGGTCGCTCAGCCCCCGTTTCAATAGACAGGCCAGGTTTGATTCCTTGGCTGTGGGGTTAACTCGAAAGCTTTGCCTGTGAGTGGCTGCTGCTGGAGGTTTGCCCAGGAACCGAGTAGAACCAGGGGCTCGGTTGAAAACGAGCCCCATACCCCAATCTGTGTAACGCTGGAGAAGGAGAGAGTTTCCCACCCCCCTGAGCCCTCTGGGCCTGAGACCCTCTGCAAAGAGCAGCCAGGATGGGGGAGTTTGGGGAACAGGCCGATGGCAGGGGGCGGGGAGGATTAGAGGGGAGACCGGCTGAGGTCAGGGAGGGAGTGGGGGGCAGGAATTTGAGGGGACACAGAAAGGGGGTGGGTTGGTGGGTGTTAGAGGGGAGACATGATGGGTGTTGGAGGGGAGACATGCTATGGTTGGGGAGGTCACAGCAGGGCAGGACAGGGAGTTAAGGGGAAATGGGGATAGGGGTTGGGTGGGTGAGTGTCAGAGGGGAGACATGACGGGCGTTGGAGGGGAGACACGCTATGGTCAGGGAGGTCACAGCAGGGCAGGACAGGGGGTTGAGGAAATGGGGATAGGGGTTGGAGTGGGGATGGGGCAGGCGGGGAGATGGGCCGAGGTCAGTGCTGGGAGTGGGGGACAGAAGTTTGAGGGGACATGGGACGGGGCAGAAAGGAAAGGAAATGGGATGGGGTTGGCGGGGCAGAGGTTGGATGGGGATGGGCAAGGGTGGGGGAAGGGCTCCCCTCTCACACAGTCAGGGTGGGCAGATGGAGGGGATTGTTTTCCTGCCAAAACTCTGGCTGAACTGGGGCACCTCTGGCCAGCTGGGAGGGGAGCGAGGGGCAGGTGACGGCCCCCCATGGCTATGGGGCAGTGTCATAAACAGATAAGTAAGAGTTAATAGAACAGAAGTGCTTCATATCTCTTTGCCTGGAAGGGGTTAACAAAAACAGTGAGCCTGGCTGGCACCTGACCAGAGGACCAATCAGGGGACAGGATACTTTCAAATCTTGAGGGAGGGAAGTTTTTGTGTGTGCTGCTAGTTTTTGGTTGTTGTTCACTCTGGGGGCTCAGAGGGACCAGATGTGCAACCAGGTTTCTCTCCAATACAGGCTTTTTTAAGTTGAGAATAGTGAGTACTAGGTAGATCAGGCGAGTTAGGCTTATGGTTGTTTTCTTTATTTGCAAATGTGTATTTGGTTGGAAGGAGTTCAAATGTGTATTTTGCTGAAAGGATTTTAATTTGTACCTGTATACTTAGGCTGGGAGGGTGTTCCCAGTGTCTATAGCTGAAAGACCCTGTACCTATTCCATTTTTTTAAATTTACAAAGATAATTTTTACTGTTTTTTCTTTCTTTAATTAAAAGCTTTTCTTGTTTAAGAACCTGATTGTTTTTTTATTCTGGTGAGACCCCAGGGGACGGGGTCTGGATTCACCAGGGAATTGGTGGGGAGAAAGGAGGGAAGCGGGAGAGAAAGGCTAATTTCTCTCTGTGTTAGGATTACTTTCTCTCTCAGGGAGAATCTAGGAGGGGAAGAGAGAAGGAGGGGAAAGGTGCATTTTCCTCTCTGTTTCAAGATTCAAGGAGTTTGAATCACAGTGATCTTCCAGGGTAACCCAGGGAGGGGAAGGCTGGGAGAGGCCATGGTGAGGGAAAGGGTTTACTTTCCTTGTGTTAAGATCCAGAGGGTCTGGGTCTTGGGGGTCCCCGGGCAAGGTTTTGGGGGGACCAGAGTGTACCAGGCACTGGAATTCCTGGTTGGTGGCAGCGCTACAGGTTCTAAGCTGGTAATTGAGCTTAGAGGAATTCATGCTGGTCCCCCATCTTTTGGACGCTAAGATTCAGAGTGGGGAATTGTACCATGACAGGCAGATACACTCTGAAACACTCATGAGGGGGGGACCATTGTCCCCCTAGCCCCCTAATGTTCACCCCACTTTTGTTGTCTCACCCCCCACATATTCCCCTACTCCCCACAGCCCCCACCCCCCTGCAGCCCAGGTAGGCGCCATTTTCCCAAGGGCAGCCTGACATCAAGCCCACCAGGGGCTCTGGGATATGGCGGCCATCTTAACTGAGGGCGGAGAAGCATTAGAGGGGAAACGAGGCAAGGGATAGGCTGTGAGGGAGGATGGACTGTGGGGAGGGAGGCTGTGTGGGTGATGTCACACATGGGCAGGTTGGCAGGCAGGTTTCAGAGTCAAACCCTCCAGCACCAGGAAATGCCACAGTTACAGTTTCCTGACAAACCTTAACTCTGCCCTCTCATGCACATGCATTATGACACCATCCTTTAATTGCATGAGCATGTGTTAATTTTACCTACGTGGGTCACCCGCCACTTGAACTGAGAGAAAAAAGGAGGCAGAAATTTCATGGAAATAGTGGTCAGTCAAAGATTGAAGATGAGGCATGTGATCTCCTGGCTCCCAGCCCGCTGGACCCTCCAGAAGGCTGCAGGGTACATTTGAGGGTGACCTCGCAAAAATGACACAGACCAGGTGCAACCTGCATGATGATTGGCCAAACTGACAGTCTCAGGGTTTCCTCGGTTTTGCAAAGACCTCTGCTTACTTTAACTGCACTAGATTTCGCCAGCAGATTAGAAACAAGGTGTGATGGATGCAGGAAGAGAGGAGATATTGTCGACTTCCTGTAGCTGGAGCCACCAGATAAGTTCCTTATGTGCGGCTCGGTCAAGCTGGTTGAGGGGCCCCTCACTGCCCCATTACGGAATCTGCCCTCATCCTCTTCCTCAGTGAGTATCGGAAATAGCTAGGGCATGTGTCCATTGGGGGGGATCTGAGACCAGAGTGTAGGATCCAAGTGCTCTGGGATCTGGTCCCTAATGACCCATCTCCTTTCCAGGCTGCTGGCTGGCCGGGCAGAGCAGGGTGTTGGGACGTGAGTATCTCTGGGGCTAGGGAAACTTTAGTGCTAAGGACCGGGGAGGGGAAAAGAGGAGCTGAACCCTGAGCCTTCCCCCCCACAAACTCTAATCCATTCCCCTGAATTTACCTAGCGGGGCTGAGATCGGAACCTGTCCCTGCCTCCAGTGCAGTCAGGGGTGACTCCAGATTGACCCAGGGGGCTGAGATCAGATTCTGATGGGTGTGGTTCGCAGAGGCGACAGGTCGGAAATGCCTTGCTCACCCTGCTGTGTGATTCGCAGGGACTGTGATGACGGGGTGGTCTCTGGACACCCAGGGGCTGGGTGGGGGCAGGATTCACAGACAGACACCAATAGGGCAGGGCTGGCACCTGCCCCACTGACCTGGTTCTTTCTTAATCCAGAGAGAAAGTTTCCCAAACCATCCCTGTCTGTGAGCCCCAGGGGGGAGACTGAGCCAGGGGGGAAACGTCACCTTCCAGTGTGTGGGTGGGCAGCCAGGCAGGAGGTATGTTCTGAGTAAAACTGGAGCCCATATAAAGACGCGGGACCCTTCTGGGAATGAGGCTGAATTTCCCATCACCAGTGTGGGATGGGGCGATGGAGGGAGTTACACCTGCCAATATCACACCACATCACAAACCCCTGACTGGTCGAAGCCCAGCGACCCCATGCAGCTGGTGGTAGCAGGTGAGGGGACCGGCTCAGCGTCCCCACTCCCAGCCCCACAGCCAGCTGGACATTCAGCAGGGCTCGGACCCATTGGGACCCTCAGAGCCAGGCTCTGCCCTAAGTCCTGGGCCCAGCAGAGAGGAAGCCCATCCGGGGAGCAGGGACGGAGTCAGTGGGGGGTTCCCAGCCACTGGAGATTTGGGGACAAGGGAGGGGGGAATTGAAGCCCCCAAGGGGCCCTCAGGTGTCACTTATCCTGTCTGTGCCTCCATTTCCCCTTGTACGATTGGGGGATAATCATCCTTCCTGCAGCTGCTGGCTGGTTAGACAGTCGGCTTGGCTTTAGGCCAGGGGCTTTTTCTCACTGTGTCTGAGGAGCCTCCAGCACCTCTGACTTCCAGCCCCTCCCACCAGTCTAACCACTAGACCCCACTCCCCTCCCAGAGCTGGGGAGAGAACCCAGGAGTCCTGGCTCCCAGCCCTGCTGTTCTAAACCCCATTCTCTAGTGGATCTCCATCCTCTGCTGTAGCCACTAGCCCACCAACCCTCCAAGGCACTGGCTCAGGCTGACATCCCCTGGGTGGCCGGGTGGCCTAACGGGGAGAGCACTGGGGCCGGGAATCAGGAGACCTGGCTGCCATTCCTGGTATGACCGTGATTTTCTGAGGGACCTTGGCTGACTCTCTGTGCCCCTCTCTTTGCCTCAGTTTCCCCCTCTGTAAAATGGGGCTGATGCCCTGCCCCCCTCTGTGAAGCACTGTGAGATCTGCAGGTATAAAGCGCTGGAGAGGAGCCGGGTGTTACTTGACCACACACAATCTGGCCGTGCCCGGTGCTACGAGCCTGAGAACGGTGGGTTTCCAGCCCCTGCCAAAGATGTAGCACCTACTGGCAACTGCTGCGTACAAGACAGCGGCTGCGAGGGCCTGTGGGTTTGATGTGTGGGGAGGATACTGGCTAGATGGGCCCAGAGGTGTCATCCCATGGGGCAGGGTTGGGGAGCGGGAACACCAGGCTGGTGGGGGGGCCATTAGATAGATAGATGGGTACAGATTTTTTGCTCCATTACAAACTCAGTTCCTCTCCAGACAGGAATCAGGACAGGTCAAATGTTTCCCACCAAAACTTTATTTCAATGGAAAATTGGGTTTTTAACCGAACAAAAACGATAGCAGAAAGCGTCAGTTCTCCTGGAGATTTTTTTTTTTAAATATTTCTTGAGCAAACCAAAACTTTTTTGCCAAAAATGCTCAGCCCCATAGTTATTAAACCTAAAAATTTTGGCTGAAAACCCAAAATGTTCCATTTTCTCAAGAAAAATTTTAAAAAAAATTGTACAAAGCAAAATGTTGTGTGACCCAGTGTGCCTGGGGCAGCCGTCACTGGAAATGCCAAGGTCAGGGCAGAGCAGATCCTCCCAAGACAGGGGGATAATGCTGATGTTAAATATCCCCTCCAGTCACAAACTGTGCATCTGATCCCCCACCCTGGTTATCAGGGAGCCCTACAGTCCCCTTTCATAGAATATCAAGGTTGGAAGGGACCTCAGGAGAGCAACTAGTCCAACCCCTTGCTCAAAGCAGAGCCAATCCCAAATCCCTGTGTGGTTCTCTCAGGGACTGAACTCACAACCCTGGATCTAGCAGGCCAATGCTCAAACCACTGAGCTATCCTTTTCCCTGCAAAACTGCAACAAACTGGTAAACATTCCTGTCTCTGGCTCCCAATCAGCACCTAGGTCCTGTACAGTGAGAAGTTATTTAAAAACTCTGCTCACTCTACAAAATGTTCTTCTGACCCTAAAGGCTTGGCCATGTCACCCGAGGTTTGGATCTTACCCAACATACCACCCTGCCAGCCAATCCGCTAGTATCTAAAAATAAAGGTTTATTATCAAGAAAAAAGAAAGAAGAAGAAGAGAGCTGTTAAATGGTAAAGCAATCACATAGACACAGACGTCAAAGTCCATGAGGTTCCTGGTGGTATTGGTGAGTTTGCTGGCCTGAAAGTCCCTCTGGAACAGATCCCCAGCTTGGAAAGGTCACTCAGTCCTTTATTCAGAGCTTCGTTTGCAGAGCGGTTCCTCCCGCGGGACGAAGCAGGACTGAAGACAAACAGCAGAAGCTGAAGGTACCTTTTAATCTTTTGCCATGTGGCCTGTGCTTCCTTTGTCCCAAAGACAGGCTGCCCGGCACATGGCCTGGAAGGCTTAGAGTTCTGTCCAGAGGCAGCCCCTGCCTGCCTTGCTGAGTCATAAGGTGTATCTGCCTTTGCAAAATGGGTCAGTTGTATAGCTCAGTGGTTCCCAAACTTGTTCTGCTGCTTGTGCAGGGAAAGCCCCTGGTGGGCCAACCCGGTTTGTTTACCTGCCACGTATGCAAGTTCAGCCGATCGCGGCTCCCAGTGGCTGCGGTTCGCTGATCCAGGCCAATGGGAGCTGCTGGAAGCGGCAGCCAGTACATCCCTCATCTCTTGTCGATTCCAGCAATGCCTATTGGCGTGGAGCAGCAAACCGCGGCCACTTGGAGCCATAATTGGCCGAACCTGTGGACGCGGCAGGTAAACAAACCAGCCCACCCTGCCAGAGGCTTACCCTGCACAAGCGGCGAAACAAGTTTGGGAACCGCTGGTACAGCTGATGGTCTTTAATGGGCAAGGTGCTGTATGTTATTTATTATGGAAGCATCGAGAAGCCCCAGTCATGGCCCCATTGTGCTAACTGCTATACAAACCCAGGACAATCAGACCATCCCTGCCCCATAAACATATGAACCAGACGGCTCTCCATTCCTGTCCACTCTAGCAGTTCCTGTGGTTTCTAATCTCCCACAATGCACTGCTGCTAGCTTCTGAGCTAGGAAGTGTGGTTCAGGTACCCAGAAAACATTGCAACAGAACTGGACCAGGACAACGCAGGGCAGACCTGCACTTGTTTTGGCACTTATCAGCATGGCTTGGAATTGTTGTGGGGGCACAGGGCGGGTGGAGGGGTCAGCATGGCTGCAGTGCACTCAATGAACTTTCTCTGCATAAGATGACTCGTTACCAGCCTTTCAGCACCAAGCGGTTCAATTTTCCATTGCTTGGATGCCGCTTACTCTGCCTTGCACATCTGCGGATTCAACTCAAAAATTGACACCAGGCTCAGGCTAATTGCTTCTTTGGGATTCAAACTCCCTGGAGAATCAATTTGTGAATCGTCTCATTATGCCCAAGATCCTATGCTTAGAACCTTTGTCAAGCATATAAAGATCTTGAGAAAATGTAACTTTCTTCTAGTTCATCTGAACTCCCCAATTCTCTGCAGGCTGAGAAAATGAACGAATCTGCTAAGCATAGTGGTTAGAAAGTGTCTCAGGCCTGTCTCCTCTGATCTAGCAGGGGATGCTTTCCGTGTCATTTCCTTATTGAGTCGTTCTCTGCTCTTCCATTTCCAATATGCATGCCATCTGGACAAGCCCAGGAGCCTGGGTCCTTGTCTAGGACTCGCAGAAGGCACTGGAATTCGCACACAGGAATGGGGTCTGGAATAGAGGCTAAATTATATGGAGAAACCTCCTGCTAAAGTGATCAGCCAGAATTAATTAGATCAGCAATAGAAATCTTTTTTGGTACTTAAAATAATCATCTCTGGCTTTAACTCACCCAAACCGATGGTGTTCCAAGCACCTGACTTTATTGGGGATGCATTCTTCCAGTGACAGCCCTGAATTGCCTCAATATTGCCTGGCTTTCACATCTGAAAAGGTAAACGGCTCCTTAGACGTCTTAATTTCACACTCGCTGTCACTGGCACCCAGTCCCAGAAACCGGAAAATTTTTCATCTTTTCCCGTCCCAAGTTTTCTCAGGACTCTTCTTTGTGATTCTGCAGGATGCAAATTCCCGGGACATGCTTCTGCGAATCTCCTGACCACTGTGAATCCTGGGGCTATGGAATGAGGTGAGTCACTGGGATTTTCCCTTCACTCCATGTGCAGAATTGCCCCTGTTTGATCCGGTGTATATATTTTTGTTCTGGTTTTCTCTTTTTCATTCCTACATATATCAGAAAGGCATTTTGGTACACTTAATTAGAAACAATCATTTATTATTATTATATTTATTAAATATGATATGTGGTCCCATCAGTAGAATCATGTAGGACTGGAAGGGACCTTGATAGGTTGGCTAGTCCAGTCCCCTGTACTCAAGGCAGGATTATATGCTTGCTCGATTGGGTCTGGCTTTCTTAAAACCACATTGGCTGCCATTAATGATGCTACCATCTACAATTTCTTTTCTGGTTGCACAATGAGAATATGGATTTAGAGGCTCTATTTCTGGCCAGTCATGATCTACACTCACCTACCTGTGGAGGAAATATCTGATCAGCAGCAGCTTTTCCAGAAGAAAAAAGCATCAAGAGATGTGATGGTTAGAAACGGAAATGAGAAAAAATCAGCCTTGAAATAAGGCACAAATATTGAACCATGAGGCTGATTAACCTGTGGGACAATTCAATAAGGGACAAGGGGGATTTTCCGTCACTTGAAGTTTTTAAATCAAGACTGGCCTAGCTTGATCTGGTCTGGGTTTAAAGCAGGGATGACCTGGGAAGTTCTCAGGCTTGTGTTATACTGAGTGTCAGACTAGATCAGGGGTAGGCAACCTATGGCACGCATGCCGAAGGCGGCACACGAGCTGATTTTCATTAGTACTCACACTGCCCAGGTCCTGGCCACAGGTTCGGGGGGCTCTGCATTTTAATTTAATTTTAAATGAAGCTTCTTAAACATTTTAAAAACCTTCTTTACTTTACAGACAACAATCGTTTAGTTCTATATTATAGACTTATAGAAAGAGACCTTCTAAAAACGTTAACATGTATTACTGGCACACAAAACCTTAAATTCAAGTGAATAAATGAAGACTCGGCACAGCACTTCTGAAAGTTTGCCGACCCCTGGACTAGATGATCAAAGTGGTCTCATCCAGTCTTAGAATCTTTTACATTAGTTCCCTGGCGTATTTTCACATACTGAAGCAGCAGTTGGGAACTTTTAGTGTGTGGGGGCAGGTTCGAATGGCCAGTAAGTGCACAGCAAGCTTGGGGGCTGCAGATTTACACTCCAGCTGGCAGCGCACTGAGGCCGTATCTACTCTGTGGCTGCTATTATTATTAACCCTCTGGCAGTACCGTAGTGTGGATGCTTCCACTCAACGGTAGAGAGTTTTACTGACGATTTAGTTAACCCATCTATTCCATAGGTGATACCATCTTGACAGAAGAATTCTTACGTCGAAGTAGCTGTGTCTACAACGGAGGTTAGATCAACCTAACTATGGAGCGCAGGCTGCAAAATTTTTCACAGCCCTGAACACTGCAGCGAGGTTGATCATTTTTCAATATAGAACATAAGAGCAGCCACATTGAATCAGACCAAAGGTCCATCCAGCCCAGTATCCTGTCTTCCAACAGTGGCCAATGCCAGGTGCTCCAAAGGGAATGAACACAACAGGGAATCATCCAGTGATCCATCCCCTGTCGTTCATTCCCAGCTTCTGGCAAACAGAGGGTAGGGACACCATCCCTGCCCATCCTGGCCAATAGCCATTGATGGACGTATCTTCCATGAACTTATCTAGTTCTTTTTTCAACCCTGTTATAGTCTCGGCCTTCACCACATCCTCTGGTAAAGAGTTTCATAGGTTGACGGCGCATTGTATGAAGAAAGACTTCCTTTTGTTTGTTTTAAACTTGCTGCCTATTCGTTCATTTGGAGACCCTTAGTTCTTGCGATATGATAAGGAGTAAATAACACTTCTTTAATTGCCTTCTCCACACTATTAATGATTTTATAGAGCTCTATCATATCCCACCTTAGTCGTCTCTTTTCCAAGCTGAAAAGTCCCAGTCTTATTGATCTCTCCTCATATGGCAGCCGTTCCATACCCCAAATCATTTTTATTGCTCTTTTCTGAACCTTTTCCGATTCCAATGTATCTTTTTTGAGATGGGGCAACCACACCTGTATGCAATATTCAAGGTGTGGGCGTACCGTGGATTTATATAGAGGGAACATGATATTTTCTGTCTTATTATCTCTTGCTTTCTTAATGATTCCCAACCTTCTGTTTGCTTTTTTGACTGTTGCTGCACACTGAATTGAAGTTTTTAGAGAACTCTCCACAATGACTCCAAGATCTCCCTCTTGAGTGGTAACAGCTAATTTAGACCCCATCGTGTAGACAAGGCTTAACTCAGTGTTTAGAGAAACCCTGGGGCCTATTGCGTCCAAAGCACGTGTGTCAGTTTTGAAAGCACGACATCAGTTCCTAAGTTGCTTACACATTTTTTAAAATGTTGCCAGAGAGCTAATTTAATCCATGTACACTAAGCCACGTGCATCATTGTCAGGGT
This sequence comes from Gopherus flavomarginatus, assembly GCF_025201925.1. Lineage (NCBI taxonomy): Eukaryota > Metazoa > Chordata > Testudines > Testudinidae > Gopherus > Gopherus flavomarginatus. The sequence goes on along the minus strand of NC_066634.1, from coordinate 6,279,819 downwards.
ATGTGGGGGAGCGAGACCCAAACGGTTTTTAAAACAGGAGCTGGGCAGCATGAATGGGCATGTGGCTAAACTGTTAAATGAATACTCTGGAGATATGGATTCAGTTTCCAGATCTGCAGTAGGCCCCGTTTTGTGATCTTAGATAAGACCCTTTGCCTCCCTGTCCCTCTTTCGTCCATCTGTGAAATGAAAATACATTAGACCCCCTTGGTTTACTAACTGAGCGGGGTTTGAGGAGTTCATAGCATTAAAACAATCATAAAATTGAACCTCTCAAAATTACACAGGTCTGGTGTATAAACTGCCATATGGTGCTTTCTTCTTGTCTTTCAAGTCGTTGCAAAACAATTTCCAACAAAGTGATGGCATCAGAATGTGAAAAGACGTTGCTCTATTTTTCATCAATATTACTTTTGTCCGGTGATTTCTTTTTTTTAACTGCATCAGGGAAAGTAGTTTGTAAAGTTGGTTGTTTGTAAGACTGATGTTTGTAAAACTGAGAATCTATTCTAATAACAGCAACAGCTGTGTGAATCACTGATTGTTTTTGAGTCACTAGCAGTACCAATTTTATTAAAATATGCAGGTTTGGGTCAACCTGAAAAAAAAACGTTATGAAGTTTTTGGTGGATCAAAAAATAAAATCAATCTGCATTTCAGGCGGAACTCAACATGTTCAGTTTCAATTCAAAGCATCCGTGAATGTATTTTTAGTTATTTTTAATAAAATTAAAGGAAATTCCAAACCAAAATGTTATTCCAAATTGAAAATTTTGTTTCACTTTGGGGAAATTGTAAAAAAAAATTTTTTTTACTTTTTCAGGTTGTTTTGGTTTCGTTCTCTCCCCTTCCCCCCTCCACCTGACATCAGCAATTTGGTGACACCAACACAAGTTCCTGAAATCTGTTGTTTCATTTCACCCAAAAAAGTTCCAGCTGGAAGATTTCCTCCTGCTGTAATAACCCTTGTCCATTTACACTGTAAGTTGCATGGGAAAGAGACTATTGCCAGAGCACTTAGCACCCTCCGGGAAGTGATTTTGGTTTGAGCCTCATAAAAACATAACAGTGGCCAGACTGGGTCAGACCAAAGGTCCATCCAGCCCAGTATCCTGTCTCCCAACAGTGGCCAATGCCAGGCGCCGCAGAGAAAATGAACAGATAACATCAAGTGATCCATCCCCTGTCGCTCATTCCCAGCTTCTGGCAAACAGAGGCTAGAGACAGCACCCCTGTCCATCCTGGCTAATAGCCATTGATGGAGCTATCTAGGTCTTTTTTTGAACCCTGTTATAGTCTTGGCCTTCACAACATACTCTGGCAAAGAGTTCCACAGACTGACTGTGCATTGGGTGAAGAAAGACTTCCTTTTGTTTGTTTTAAACCTGCTGCCTATTCATTTCATTTGGTGGCCCCTAGTTCTTGTGTTATGAGGAGTAAATTGCACTTCCTTATTTACTTTCTCCACACCAGTCATGATTGTATAGACTTCTATTGCATCCTCACCTAAGTCGTCTCTTTTCCAAGCTGAAAAGTCCCAGTCTTATTAATCTCTCCTCCTATGGCAGCTGTTCCATACCCTTTCTGAAGCTTTTCCAATTCCAATATATCTTTTTTTAGATGGGGTGACCACATCTGCATATAGTATTCAAGATGTGAATGTACCATGAATTTATACAGAGGCAATATGAAATTTTCTGTCTTATTATCTATCCCATGGGAAGGCAACCTATGGCACTCGTGCCGAAGGCGGCACGTGAGCTGATTTTCAGTGGCACTCACACTGCCTGGGTCCTGGCCACCAGTCCGGGGGCTCTGCATTTTAATTTAATTTTACATGAAGCTTCTTAAATGTTTTTAAAACCTTATTTACTTTACATACAACAGTCGTTTAGTTATATATTGTAGACTTATAGAAAGACCTTCTAAAAACGTTTAAATGTATTACTGGCACGCAAAACCTTAAATTAGAGTGAATAAATGAAGATTCGGCACACCACTTCTGAAAGGTTGCTGACCCCGATCTATCCCTTTCTTAATGATTCCCAACCTTTTGTTAACTTTTGTGACTGCCGCTGCACATTGAGTGGATGTTTTCAGAGAACTATCCACAATGACTCTAAAATCAAAGAAACATAGAATAATAGAATATCAGGGTTGGAAGGGACCTCAGGAGGTCATCTAGTCCAACCCTCTGCTCAAAGCAGGACCAATCCCCAATTAAATCATCCCAGCCTGACCTTAAAAACCTCTGAGGAAGGAGATTCCACCACCTCCCTAGGTAACCCATTCCAGTGCTTCACCACCCTTCTAGTGCAAAAGTTTTTCCTAATATCCAACCTAAATCTCCCCCACTGCAACTTGAGACCATTACTCTTCGTTCTTTCTTGAGTGGTAACAGCTAATTTAGACCTCATCATTTTATATATATAGTTGGGATTATGTTTTCCAATGTGCATTGCTTTGCATTTATCAACACTGAATTTCATCTGCCATTTTGTTGCCTCATCACCCAGTTTTGAGAGATCCTTTTGTAGCTCTTCGCTGTCTGCTTGGGACTTAACTATCTTCAGTAGTTTTATGTCAGGTCCTAGTGCAATACAAACAACTGTACTCGATACATTTCGGTATTGTGCACAGCATTGTGTAGACTATTGTAGAAAACCGTCCATTTGCACATAATGCCTGGCTTTGCTGACTTTCCATGGCATGATGTCTCTCCTGTTGTTAGCCCTCAATGTAGTAACCATTCCTGCTGTCTCTTGGCAGTTGAGCCCTGGACTGTGGTACCATGGAAGGAGACAATGACTCTGTGGTGGCTGAATTCATCCTGGCAGGAATTTCTGGTGGCCCTCATGTGAAGTTCACCCTCTTTGGCTTCCTTTTTGCAATCTACCTACTGACCCTGGTCGGAAACACTCTCCTGATCCTGCTCACCAGAGTGGACCTCCGACTCCACACCCCCATGTACTTTTTCCTCAGTAACTTGTCCTTCTTAGATATCTGCTATATCACCAGCAATGCCCCTCAGTTGATGGTCCATTGCCTCTCCAAGAGACCCTCCATCTCCCTGGGCAGGTGCTTGGCTCAGATGTACATCTCACGCTTCTTGGGGATAACTGAGTGCCTTCTGCTGGCTGTGATGGCTTATGACCGCTGGGTGGCCATCTGTAAGCCACTGCGCTATTCCCTTGTCATGAGCAACAGGGTCTGCCTCCAACTGGCAGCCATGTCATGGAGTGGCAGTTTCCTCCTGTGCCTGTCTGATTTCCTGGCCAAGCAACCTCGTTTTTGCGGGTCCAACATCATCAACCACTTTGCTTGTGAGCTCCAGTCCATGCTGAAGTTGGCCTGTTCGGACACCCGCAGCAACCAAATCGTGATGATCAGCACCAGCGTCCTGGTCCTGCTGGTGCCCTTTTCCTTCATCCTCGTGGCCTATGTCCACATCATTGTGGCTGTGCTGAGGATCCACTCCACCCAGGGCAGGACCAAGGCCTTCTCCACTTGTGCCTCCCACATCACCGTGGTGGCCTTGTTTTACGGGGCAGCCATCTTTGTGTATCTGAGGCCTCAGTCCAAATCTTCCACAGATCAGGACAAGTACATTTCCCTCTTGTACGGAGCAGTCACTCCGGTTCTAAACCCTCTGATCTACAGCCTGAGAAACAAGGATGTGAAGGAGGCCCTGAGGAAGTTGGCAGGAGAGAAAATGAATTGCTGAGAGCTTCCGAGAGCTTTGATTCCTTTCTCCCATGTGTGCTTCACAGCCTTCTTCATGTGCCTCCTGACTTAACAATGTAGAGAAGCACAGGATAGAAAGTTGTAGAGGAACCTGATTCCTGACCTAAACCATGTTGGATGGTGAAGGAAGGATTCCAATTTCCCAGACTGAGGCAGATTTTATTTGTTTAAGTTTCACCTCGCATCTCTTTCTGTAGTAAATTTTAAGTGAGTAGAATGAAGGAAGATGGAAATAAAAAGTCAAAATATTAATTTTTTTCCTTAGAACAGGGAATCTTTTGGTGCAGAAGTGTCAAAATGTTATGTCTGACACTAACCTGTCTTCCCCTGAGCACTACTGTTAATCATGGGGAAATAATTTTCTGTGGGCTGAAATATATTTCCCCAAGGTGCATGCTAGTCACATGTTGTAATGGGTTCAGTCACAGAGACCCTGTAGCAAGGCCGAAGACTCACCAGCGTGGCGCCTCCTGCTGGTCGTCTGGGAATTAACTCTTTTCCAGTCTCAGAGTACCCTCTGCTGGCCGGTGTCTTGCCTACGTCAGGCCCTGTGTCCCTCCCAGACCCTGGTGACCTTTATTTTGGGGTTCTGCCCCAGAAGTCCCCACACTCTGGGTCTTCTCTCCCAGGGGGACCCCCCAATCCTCTACACCCACTTTGCCTCAGTGGCTACTGCCAGTCGTCATCTAGCTCTCATTCACTAGGGCAGCCTGCAGCCTGTAAGGGCCACTTATCACTTGCAAGGGGGTTTGGACCAGCTGCATAGCCCTAGGTGACACATCTGCCACCCCAGTACCTCTTTAGGCCCCCAACAAGGCCTGCAGGGGAGTTGCCAGGCTGGAGCTCCCCAGCTCCTCTTGCCCTTTCCCAGAGCTGCTCTGCTCCAGGTACCCTGTGCTCCCAGGCAGCCAGGCTCTTCTCACTCCAAAGCTAGAGTGAGACTCCTCCAGCTCCTGGCCCCCCTAGGCTCCTTATCAGGGCCAGCTGGGCTCTAACTGAGCTGGCCACAGCTGTGGTCAGTTACTCCCTCAGCTGCTCTCACTCCTTATCCCAGCCGCAGCCCTCTCCAGGGCTGCTTTTAATCCCTGTTCCGCTGGAGTGGGGCGGCTGCCCCACTACAGACACCCTTGGGACTGTCACCTGATGTGCTGAGATTACCTCTGAGCCCATTTTTTCTGCCAGTTTGGGCCTCCAGAACCCTGCCTTGTTGAGCCAGACATGCTAGCCTGCTGCAACACAGACCGAGGGTTTCCAGCCATGCCCCCAAAGCTGCAGACTTAACTGAAAACAGCTCAGCAGGTCACCTATCTCCAGCACCCAGACACCCAGCTCCCCATGGGATCCAAACTCCAAATAAATCCATTTTACTCTGTATAAATCTTATACAGGATACACTTATAAACTGTCTGCCCTCTATACCACTGATAGAGAGATATGCACAGGTGTTTGCTTCCCTCAAGTATCAATCACTTACTTTGGTTAATTAATAAATAAAAGTGAGTTTATTAAGTATAAAAAGTAGGATTCAAGTGGTTTCAAGTAATAAACAGACAGAACAAAGTAAGTTACCAAACAAAATAAAACAAAACACACAAGTCTAAGCCTAATACATTAAGAAACTGATTACAGGTAATATCTCACTCTCAGAGATATTCTAATAAGCTTCTTTTACAGACTAGACTCCTTCTTAGTCTGGGCCCAATCCTTACCCCTGGTACAATCCTTGTTAGTTCCAGCTCAGGTGGCAACTAGGGGACTTCTCATGACTGGCAGCCCCTTTTGTTCTGTTCCACCTCCTTTTATCTTTGGCACAAGGTGGGAATCCATTGTCTCCCTCTGGGTTCCCACCCCTCCTTCTAAATGGAAAAGCACCAGGTTAAAGATGGATTCCAATATCATACGACATGTAAGCCTTCATTACCCACTGGCTGGCACCCATGTATACAGGAAGGTTTGCAAGTAAACAGAGCCATTTACAAGTCATTGATTCTGAAGCACCCTTAATGGCTTCAGTAATACAAGTTATACTTTATTCTCCTAACTCCAGACATAGAAATAACACATGCAAACAAATGGTATGAACACACGCAGTGGACCCTAAGCTTTGTAATGATACCTTACAAGAGACCTTTTGCATAAAGCATATTCCAGTTAAATTATATTCATACTTATAAACATATTCATATGGAGTACAACATCACACGTTTCCTAGGATATACTGCAATCATTCAGTCAGAGGGGAGGCAGCAGTGCATCTTGGGAGTTGTAGTTCGGGTGTCTTGTTCCATCGTTCTCTATGGTATGGATTATATCTCCCATGATGCATGGTGGTCACTATGTTTCCTATGATATATTGCATCAGTTCAACCAGAGGCAGCACCATTGTGGATTTGGCCCAGCTTTGGAAATCTTTCATTTTTATTTTCCCAATGGGAAATGGAAACAAGTTGCAGAAATTCCATTTTCCATCCCAAAAAAAAAAAGTTTTGACAGAAAATTCCCAACCCTGTCTATAAATGAACTAATAAAATTGGTCTTGAAATAAAGCATTTTGGCTTTTCTGCCTTGACACTGAAAAAGCAGGCTTTCGCCAAGCATTCTGCCATTGACAGGACCCAGTTCCCCTCTCAGTGTATCACTAGTGGATCTTGATTCAAAGAATCAGACCCAGCAAGCTTTGTGCATCTCTCCCAGCACATGCCTGTTGCCACCCCTAATTTTAAATTACTTTGACAAGACTGAGGTTGGAACATAAGAATGGCCATACTGGGTCAGACTGTAATCGGGCGCAGACTCACCCAGTGGCGCCTCCTGCTGGTCTCTCAGGGAATTAGCTCAATTTCCAGCCCGGAGCACCCTCTGCAGGTCGGTGATCCACCACAGCTGACCTTTGTGTCCCTCCCGGACCCCTGTTCTCTCTGAGGTGCTGCCCCCTGGCAATACCCCAACAATCTCTGTGGGTCTCCCTTCCCCAGGCAGCCCCCACCCACTACCCCCACCTCACCTCAGTCAGGCTACTGCCAGTCCTTACCTAGCCCCGGCTCACTGGGGCAGACTGCAGTATAAAAGCCACTCATCACAGGCAAGGAGGTTTGACCTTGTGCCTTCTACCACTCAGTACCTCTCTGGGCCTGGAACCAGGCCCTGCAGCCTGGGGAGCTGCCAGCCTAGAGCTCCCCTGCTCCTCTGGCTCTTTCCCAGCCCTGCTTCACTCCCAAGTACCTTCTTACTTCCCTGCAGCCAGGCCAGTCTCCCTCCCCCACTAGAGGTGAGACTCTGCTCAACTTCTGGCTGCTCTGGCCTTCTTAAAAGGCCCAGCTGCCCTGATTGGGGCGTTGCCCAGGTGTAGCTCCTTCCCCAGTCATCTTGGGCTTTTTCTCCTAGCCCCAAGCCCTCTCCCAGGGCTGGCTTCTACCCTGTCAGGGCTGCAGCGGGTAATCACCCCGCTACGCAGACCAATGATCCTTCCAGCCCAGTATCCTGGCTTCTGACAGTGGTCAGTGCCAGGTGCCCCAGAGGGAACGAACAGAACAGGCAATCATCAAGTGGTTCATCTTTTCATCCTCTCCCAGCATCTAGCAGCCAGAGGCCGAGGGACACCAAGAGCATGGGGTTGCATCCCTGACCATCTTGACTAGTAGCCACTAATGGATCTATTTCTCCATGAACTGCTGTAAATCTGTTTTGAATCCAGCTACACTTTTGACCTTCACCACATCCCCTGGGAACAAGTTCCACGGGTGGTCTATGTGGTGGGTGAAGAAGTACTTCCCTTTATTTTAAACCAGCTGCCTATTCATTTCATTGGGTGACCCCTGGTTCTTAAATGTCCCAAATTGATGGAGTTTTGGAAAGTTGTCTTGGGAGCCTATTGTACATCTCTCTTTGTAGGAGCAACAAGTTAAACAAACAGTCAAACAAAGGGATGCCCATAATGGTACCACCTGGATGGAACTACCATAATTGTTCCCTAGCCTGCCTTTATATTTTCACTCTTCAGATACGTGTAATCTGCTGCCACATCCCATTCCACTGTACACAGCCAAGCTATGTTGCACCTCCAGCTTTGTTCTCTTCAGAACCATTGTCACTGTGCCAATGTCTTCGTGGTCGTGAGATACTGGGAACTATGGAAGATCGATATTTGGAATTTCCATGCTGTGGGAAATCCGGCAATTTTTTTTTTTGTAAAAAGTGTTTTTTGTGCCATACCAGAAAGCAAGCAAAAAAAGTCAACATTTCCTGTGAAACAAAATTAAAACAAAATACAATTCATTTGTTTCAGAAAAAAAGTCTGAATTTTCCAATGGAAATTTTCGAATGTGCAGAAGCTGCATTATCCATGGAAAAATCATTTCCATGGAAACTTCCTCAGCAGAGTTATAACAGAAAGGAAGAACATAAGAGCATAAGAATGACTATACTGGGTCACATCTAGGGCCCATCTAGCCCAATATCCTGTCTTCCAACAGTGGCCAGTACCAGGTGCCCAAGAGGGAATGAACAGAACAGGGAATCATCAAGTGATCCATCCCCTGTCGCCCATTCCCAGCTTCTGGCAAACAAAGGCTCGGGACACCATCCCTGCCCATCCTGGCTAATAGCCATTGATGGACCTATTCTCCATGAATTTATCTAGTTCTTATTTTGAACCCTTTTATGGTCTTTGCCTTCAAAACATCCTCTGGCAAGGAGTTCCACAGGTTGACTGTGCGTTGTGTGAAGAAATACTTCCTTTCATTTGTTTTAAACCTGCTGCCTATTCATTTCATTTGGTGACCCTAGCTCTTGTGTTATGAGAAGGAGTAAACAACACCTCCTTATCTACTTTCTCAACACTAGTCATGATTTTATAGACCTCAATCATATCTCCCCTTAGCCGTCTCTTTTCCAAGCTGAAAAGTCCCAGCTTTATTAATCTCGTCTCATACGGCAGCTGTTCCATACCGCTAATCATTTTTGTTGCTTTTTTCTGAACCTTTTCCAATTCCAATGTATCTTTTTTGAGATGGGGCAACCACATCTTCACACAGTATTCAAGATGTGGACGTACCATGGATTTATATAGAGGCAACATGATATTTTCTGTCCTATTATCTATCCCTTTCTTAATTATTCCCAGCATTCTGATCACGTTTTTGACTGCCGCTGCACATTGAGTGGCTGTTTAGAAAACTATCTACAGTGACTCCAGGATCTCTCTCTTGAGTGGTAATAGCTAATTTAGACCCCATCATAGGGACACTGAATAGATTACTGGAGCTCCTGAAGTGCTGTAAATCCTCATGCTTTAGGGCATAAACCACGCTATAATTAGGCTTGGCAGAATGAGAGGTTTTACTTTTTTTTACCATTTCAGCAGATGATATTGATGTTCATTTTAAATAATTTGTTTTCAATTTTTATCTATTTAAATTTTCACAGTTGTGCAAATTATTTAGTGACAATTGACTTTGAGATTCAAAAATTATACCCATTAAAAACACAAATTGTCAACATCACATATCAAAATTCACGGAGTAAAGGTCTGTAAATCAAACTCTCCTATGTTCTCAAGCAGCATTTCTCTTCCTTTGCCAATGGGGAAATTTATATTATTTTCAATAGACATTTTTTCATTAGTTTGCATCTGTACAGTGCAATCGATGTTTTTGGATATTTACCAATAAAAAAAAATACCTAACCCTTCCTAGTCTAGTTATAGAGAACTACAGGGGGACAAAATATGGAATTTCCATTTTGGGGGATAGTCTAACATTCTGATTATTGTTTTCATTCCAAAATGGGAAGAAAATAAATAAATAAATAAATAAATACCCTGTGAAATGACATTTAAAACAATTCACTTCAGAAAAAAATCAAAAATTTCCCACTGCAGATTTTCAAATTGACAGAAGCGGCTTTTACCAGGGGAAAATCATTTCAATGCAAAATCCCTGAGCAAAGTTACCAGAGGAAGGATTAAAACAAATCATAAGAACAAAAAGTGGAACATAAGAGTTTCTGAAGGGCTCTAAAGACCATAGGCACCAACTGTCCTGTTAGCAGAGTCCTAGGCCCCAGGTCCTGGCTCTGGCCACTTGGGAAGGTGGACTGTTACTGTGTTGGCATAACAGGATGCTTGCAGCAGTGGGACATCACTAGACACCACTAGATTGGTGCAATCTGCCTTGTGTAGACCCAATCACGTAGCCTCGACCAGGCCTCAGTGTGCAATGTAGACACACCCGTAGTACACGTGTACCTTCAGCACCACTGAATACACCCAAAAGAACCTGACCTCCCAACCCTGCCTCCTTTCCATGAAAACCCAAGGAAAGTTTGTTTGCCTGTGTAATAATTTGCATTCTAGGTCTGACGAAGGGTATATGTGGACATGAGGTAAAGAAGCATTTGGGAATGTATCTAGGTTTTATATCAAGGTCATTACTATGATCCCTGGACACCTACTTCAGAGACAAAGCAGTTGGTCGAGAAGATGGCGTTCAAGCCCCAGGCCTCATCTACACACAAAAGCTGGACTGTTTTCACTGTCCCAGTATACACAGTGCAGTGCAGTGCAGTGCAGTGCAGGGCCCCCGTGTGGATTTTTGAGACCACGTCTACACTACAGCTGCTGCATTGGCTCTGTAGCTGGGCCACTTTAGTGCCATAGCACTGGGTTTCCCCGTCAAATGTCATTAATCAGGGTGCTAAAACAGGAGGGGCCAGAGGGGCCCTCCTATTTTTTACTGATCATAAGGATAAGCAATGGGAGGGGAGGGGGCAAAGAAGAGTGAGCGGGGGTGGGATTTTGGGGGAAGAGGCAGTGCAGGAGCAGGGCCTCAAGGGAACATCAAGGATGATGTAACTACAGTGCTCAGGGCACAACTCTTCACAGCTCTGAGTGGCGGAGGTAGATCAGTCTAATTTTCAACCATAGACCAGGCCTTAGTTCTATTGCTAAAAAGGTGTGTCATAGCAGTGTAGCTATTCTTGCATAGAAGGGAAATCAATTATACGAGTAGAAGACACTTTTATACTGGTTCTAACTGTGTCCACTCTAGCTGTCGCACTGGTTTGAAAATCACACCCCTAACCAAGAAGTTTCTACCAGCACCAAATTCATGTGTAGACCAGGCCTGACTTGGCAACGGCTTGACTGCTGGTGTGTTGAGCCCACTGGCTATCAAATTGACTCGCGGTCCATCCACCATGAATATCACTCTGTAGTAATCACATCCATGACTTAGAGAGGGTTTCAGAAGCAATCCTGTCTGGCCATAATCAATGCCGAAGGAGAGCTGCCGTGTGAGCGTGTGTCTCCAGAGGGGGGCCAAGTTAGCAGCCCCAATGCAACTTTTAATGGCTCAGCTAAATCGCACTGGGCATCATTAAAAGATCACATTGCGCTGTGCATTGCAGTGTGCAGAGAGTTTTCTCGAGGCATTTGGTCTGATCGCTACAGCAACGAGGTATCACACAACTGCGAAACGGACCTTTAATGAAACCCTTGGGGATGTGACAACTTTCCCAATGTTTCTGTAAGTGGCAATTGTTTTAATTGGCGTAGAGCGGAGAGACATGGTGCCACATTCATTTCCGATCTATCAGCCCTCCCCTTTTAGTGCTGAGAGCTAGCCAACCAAAACACCCCCGCTGAATGTTAGTAAGGGTGCAACAGTCCCCTTACACGTGCGAAAGTTGGGAATCGTCCCACACCTGCAACACTATGTGGTCCCACCAGTTTGTGCTTGTTTCCTGGGCCCAGAATTGGTGTTCCACGGTGTGAACCCACCCCATTAACAGCATGATCTCCAAAGCGCCGGGGCCCGCAGTTTGAGAGAATTCTGTATCCATGTCCTCATCACTCTCATCACCGCACTGCCGTCTCCTCCTCCTTGCCTGGTTTTCCAGGTTCTGGTTCAGCATAAACTGCACGATAATGTGCGAGGTGTTTACAATGCTCATGACTGCTGCGTTGAGCAGAGCGGGCTCCATGCTTGCCGTGGTATGGTGCCTGCACTGAAAAAAGGCACAAAACGATTGTCTGCCATTGCTCTGACAGAGAGAGGGGCGACTAACGACACGGCTTATGGGAAATTAAAATCCACAAAGGTGGAGGCTTCCATCAAGGAGAAACACAAGCAACCATCACTCGGAAAGGCCCCCTCAAGGATCGAACTCAAAACCATGGGTTTAGCAGGCTGTTTATTTCACGGAGGAAAGAGAGAGCAAATGAATACAAACCAAATCTGCTCTATTTCTTGTTTCGATCCACTCCATCTATCCTTTACATCTTAGGCTGGCAGCAGACGGTGCAGTATGACTGCTAGCCATCGTCATTCCCTGGGTGCTTAGCAGAAGATGCTGCATTAAGGCTGCAAGCCATCGTCATCTCCTGGGTGCTTAGCAGAAGATGCTGCATTAAGGCTGCTAGCCATCGTCATCTCCTGGGTGTTTAGTAGAAGATGCTGCATTAAGACTGCAAGCCATCATGGCTGGGAAAAGCCATGAAAACAGCTGAGTGGGTAGTTGGCCCTGATAAGAGGTCTGGAGGCCAGGAGATGGAGGAGTCTCTCTCCAGCCCTGGAGGCGGAAGGGCTAGCTGCCTGAGAGGAAGGTACCTGAACTGGAGCAGTGCTGAGGAATAGGGCAAGGGAGCAAGGGAGCTCCAGCCTGGTAAAACCCCAGGCTGCGGGCCTTGTTGAAGGTCGACAGAGGTACTAGGGCTGCAGAGATACAGCCTGGGAATAGGCAAAGGCAGCAGGTCTTAATTCTCTTGCCAATGATGGGTGGCCATTACAGACTGCAGTCTGCCCCAGTGAGCAGGGGCTAGATGATGACTGGCAGCAGCCACTGAGGCAAGGTGGGTTTAGAAGGTTGGGGGTTCCTCTGGGAAAGGAGACTCAGAACGAGGGGATACTGCTGGGACAGAACCCCGAAGTAAAGGGCCCCGGAGTCCGAGACAGACATGGGGCCAGTGGCAGGTGAGACACCAGCCTGCAGAGGGCGCTCTGGGCTGGACAAGAGCTAATTCCCAATATGACCAGCAGGAGGCGCCATCCCAGTGAGTCTTGCTGTACTGGTGAGTTTGCTGACTTGAAAGTCCCTCTGAATTGGATTGCTCAATGGTCTGGGGGAGATGTTGGATGGGATGGGAACTGAGTTACTGCAGAGAATTCCTTCTTGGGTGCTGGCTGGTGAGTCTTGCCCACATGCTCAGGGTTTAGCTGATCGCCATATTTGGGGTCGGGAAGGAATTTTCCTCTAGGGCGGATTGGCAGGGGCCCTGGAGGTTTTTCGCCTTCCCCTGCAGCGTGGGGCATGGGTCGCTTGCTGGTGGATTCTCTGCAGCTTGAGGTCTTCAAACCAATTTTGAGGATTTCAATAACTCAGTCCTGGGTTAGGGATTGTTATAAAAGTGGATGGGTAGGGTTCTGTGGCCTGCCTTGTGCAGGAGGTCAGACTAGATGATCATATTGGTCTCTTCTGACCTATGAGTCTATGAGTCTATGACTTGAAAAAAAATCACAAGATTTTACAAATACAGTAATAAACCTTGGAGGTTTTTTTTCCACATTTGCCTTCTGGGTTTTGACCTTTCTCGGGTCAGGTTTTCACAGGTTTTCTCCGCAACTCAAAGGGTTAGAAAACTAGTTCCTTTTTTTTTTAAATGAAAGCACAGATTCTCACCAAAAAAACTTGGCTAACAGAGCTGGAGACGTCAAGAAACACAAAATATTACCTGACAAAGTCACGCGAGACAGTCGAGGAGGCTACGCACCCGATCCGGACAGGACGTGAAAGCGAAAGTGGACATACATAGGCTGGTGGCAGCGGCTCATTCCCAGGGCTGGAATTTTGGCCAGGCACTGGGGTATAACATCCCTGCTCTTGCAAAACGTAAGGTGGGGAGGTGCTCTCAGTCACATGGGCAGAGTTGGAGTGGGACGTCCATGTCCCAGGTCAAGAAGAAGGGGAACATCTTCTCGGAGAAGGGGTAGTTGAAAGTGAAGATGTGCTCCATGGTGTCGTTGTTGTAGAAGGAGAGTTGTCCAAGGAGGTAGTCTAGATGCACCTTGATCCTGCGCAGAGACGCCCGTAAGAAAAGCGTCGTCTTAGGGGTGCTGAGCGCCTGGTACTCCCCATTGTTAAACTCCAGCCCCCAGAACCCCCGCTCAGCCGTTATGTAGAGAATCCCCTTTCTCTCCACCGACTCCCGGGCGGCGCCGACGATCCAGCCTTTCCCGGAACCCACATCCACTACCCAGTCCAGCTGCCCCCTATTGATGCCCGGGGCACCCAGCACGCAGGGCCGGAAATCAAAACGCTCGGAGTTGCTGGGAAGGTACTGGGGGCGGTCTCCGAGCCTCATGCTTTTCTGGTCTTGGGAGATCAGCAGAGTGGGGAAAGCGGTGTTGGGATCCAGCTTCACCTCCACTGGGGAGAGAGAAGCAGAGAGTTAGAGTGAGATCTTGGCATGCAGCACAACGGCCGCTGTGAAATCTCACTGCGCCCTGGACTGGTATCGGACAGTCACTGACCTTTCTTCTTGGTTCCGAAAAATCGATCGCACATATCCGAGATCAGCTCCTCCTGCTGGTCCTTCTCGCTGTCCTCTCTCGCGCCAGCCTGCTCTGGCGTCTGACGGAAAACTACGAGACACATGAGAGAAATAATTACTCATGGGAGAAACTGCCTCCAAAAGGGACAAACGGAGGCAGGCTGGTGGGAGCTCAGGCTACAAACTCCCGTGGTCAGCCCCATTGTAGGTACTTCACTTCCCAGTAGGGGGTGCTCTAATGAGAGCAGACAATCTCTATAGAGGGAGGAATCAAACCCTGAATGTTGCATTGTCTTCTCCCTCTCTTGTTTTATACATGAACAACGAATTACACCTACAGCCAGCACTGGCAGCAGTCAGTTTTTATGGGTTTATAATTTTGAGGGGTAAATATCGATGTTTATTTTGAAGTTTTTTTTCTATTTTTGTCAACTGAAATTTTCACAGGTGCAGGAAATTTCGGGTTTTAAGCATTTTGTTCTATTTTGATCGACCAACATTTTCACAGTTCTGCCACATGATGGGTTTTAAACCTCTCTTTTCTGTTTTCATGGATTTAAATTTTTCAGAGTTGCAGGAAATCCTTTTTTGGGGGGTAAAGGGGGTCAGACAATACAGTAACTCCTCACTTAAAGTTGTCCTGGTTAACGTTGTTACCTTGCTGATCAATTAGGGAACACGCTCGTTTAAAGTTGCGCAATGCTCCCTTCTAACGTTCTTTGGCAGCCACCTGCTTTGTGCACTGCTTGCAGGAAGAGCAGCCCATTGCAGGTAGCTGGTGGGGGCTTGGAACCAGGGTGGACCGGCAGCCCCACCCCCTGACCCCAAGTTCTTTTGCAGCAGCCGCCCAGCAGGCTATCAACTGCTGGCAGTTCAGCTGTCCCTCCCCCCACTGCCATGTGCTGCTCCTACCCTCTGCCTTGGAGCTGCTCGCGGGAGCCTCCTGCTTGCTGTGCAGGGGGTGGGGGGAAAGAGGGGTGCTGATGTCAGGGTGTCCCCTTCCCCCCGCTCCTGTACCCCATCTCCACAGTGCAGGTGGGGGACACGACAGGGCTCAGGACAGAGGGAGTTTGCAGGCAGCAGCTGCTGTCTCAACTTGCTGATCTACTTAAAAGGGCAACGTACTTAGAGTGGGGATGTATATTTAAAGGGGCAGCACGCATCTCTCCCCCACACACACAGGGTGTGTGTCTCTGTCTCTCTCTGCCATGCTGTCTCCCTTCCCTCCATTTGTGCTGCCTTGTAGGGTATGAGGCTACATTAACGATGTGTTAACCCTGGAGGGCTCAGCCGAGTGCTAGTTCATCGTTTAGCAGTAAGGCTCCCTGGGAAATATCCCTCCCTCTTCCACCCCCTGACTTCACCACCTCAACCAAGCTTCACAATCAGCATTGCTGTAAACAGTATGAAATTGTTTGTTTAAAAATTATACTCTGTGTGTGTATATATATACATATATAGTGACAAAGCTCTGTCCCTGTCCTCGTGGGTCCCATGTTTCCTGGCGGATTTCACCAGCCTCAGAGGCTCACTGTGACCCTCCACTTAACCCTTCTCTCTCTAGAGACAAGGGTCATCGTCTACTGAGCCATTTTCCTCATAAGCCAGCGAGGAAGGTGAGGAGAAGCTATCCTCCCTTGCACAGTCTCTGTTGTCTCACAGTCTCAGTGATTAAGCAGGGGGGCAAAGAGGGTGGAGCCCAGGCTCACCCTCTAGCCCAGGGACCCTAATAGTATCAGCTATGGTATCGGGCAGTGAAAAATGTCATTTCCCGAGCGCCGGAGATGGGTCACCCTCATCCCCAGCATCACTGCAGCTAGGTCGACCTCGCTACTGCCTCTTGGAGAGAGGACAGAAAAACCCCTTCCACTGAACTAGGAGGCATTTCTACCCCAGCGGGAGAGGGGCAGCCCTTGCAGTGGGAAAGAGCGGCCGTGGCGTCTACATGAGGTTCAGTAGCAGAGATGTAGCTGCAGCCTCTCTGTGCCTTAGTGCTTTTCATCTGTAGAGGCAAAGCACTTTAGAGGGTAGGCCAATGTCCCTTCCAGCCATTTTTCAGATGAGAAAACTGAGGCAGGGAGCAGGGGAGGGGCTGTGATTTGTCTGGGATCACCCAGCAGCAGAGCTTGGCATAGAACCCTGGTCAGCTGATTGCCACCTCTGTGCGCTAGCCCCTAGGCCACCCTTGCTGGACTGGGGGAAACTGAGGCATGCCAGGGGGTGACAACCCACCCATTTATCAAAAAGCTCCAGCAAGGAATGAGTCAGACTATGGGGGGAAACAAGGGGGATCTCCTCCATCTACTCACCCTCCGGCATGTCATTTTGGATCCTTAGCGACAGATCCTTCCGGCTAATGCCGTCCAATATCTTCACGGCCATTTGCAGAGCCCTGGGCTCCTGGTAAGCCTGGACCATGGCTCGAGCTATGTCCATCGTGTCGGCCGCCTCTGTCTTGGAGCGGGGGATGCGCTTGTAGCCGTCTTCCAGCGGATAGTTCTCCAGGTGAAACTTGAACATCTTGAATTCCCGCGCTTCTAGATCGTTCAAATAATCTACGAGCTTGCAGCACGCGCTCTCTGCCATCTCTGCCCTGGGCTGGCATCCCAGAGCTCAGCAGGAAAGTGCCCTGTGCCGTGATAATATGAATCACTATTGCTGTACATCTGTCGGTCTCAAAGCCCTTTAAGAAGGAGGGCAGTATTATCAGTGCCATTTTATCAATTGGGAAACTGAGGCACAGAAAGGGGGAAGTGACTTGCACAAGGTCAGGATAGAACCCAGGAGTCCTGACTCTCAGCCCAGTCTAGGCACTAGACCCCACTCCCCTCCCAGAGCCAGGGATAGAACCCTGAAGTCCTGACGGTCCTTAGCCACGGCCTAGCTCCGCCCACTAGGCCATGCAGCCTGATGTTTGTGCACCAAGCTAGCGGTGGCTGGAAATTTACCCAGGGAAATGCCAATTTTGTCAACATCAAAATATTTTGACAAACGGGTCTCGTTTTGGCCAAATGACCCCCGGTGCCTAGCCCCCCATGGAAACCAGTGGGAGCTGGGCATCCAGCGTCTACAGCCATCCCACTAAGCACCCATTTGCACCTTTAGGCTCCTGCATCCCTTTACAAATCAGTCCCTTGGCTGTAATAAAACATCCACAGCTGAGCGGTGCCAGCAGCCTCGGGCTCACGGAGCTCAGGCTGCGGGGTTAGAACACGGCCGCGTAACTGTTCCGGCTCAGGCAGGAGCCAGAGCTCCAGGACCCTGCCTCCATCACAGGTGTTGAGAGGATCAATAAATCCCCAGAGGTGCTCAGACAGTGGCTAGAGACCCGAACTGGGATGCAGGACACCTGGGTCCTCTGTCCGTCTCTGTTAGTAGGGGACTTTGGACAAGTCACTTCCCCCCACCGTGCCTCAGTTTCCCCACCTGGGCCATGGGGTTAATGATCCCGATTTCTTTTGCAGAGCACTTCAAGAGCTGCTGAAGGGAAGACCCAGGGGCTATGGGGCGTTATGAAGCACCTGACACAGACACAATCCCACATCGCCCCCCCATGCACATCCCATAGCAGAACTGGGTCCGGATCCCAAATCTGGGCTCCTCGTGCATCCCTGCAGCTTCCCCAAGCCAGTCCCTTGCCTCAGTTTCATCCTCACCTCCTGCTTTGGGCGCAGGGAGCTTGAACTGCTTGAAGCCAGCTTTAACCGCCGGGCCCCCAGTGCCCTCTTGGGTTGGCACCCGGGCTCCAGCCACTCGGCTGGTGGGAATTGGCGTCACCCCCATGAGGAAGTCAGAAGGCAGCTGAGAGCTCCCAGGCCCAGCTGCTGCGGCCTCTCAGGTCCCTGCCCGCCTGCTTCCCCCAGAGCCCAGGGGTGGCTGTGGGGGGGGGCAGCAGAAGGGGGGGGCAAGAGTCAGAGAAGAAGGGAGGGTTATCAGATGGGGGACAGGAGGGGAGGGGTGGAGAGGTGGAGGGTCTCGGGGGAAGGGGAGGAAAAGGGGGTCAGATGGGGGTCAAGAGGGGTGGAGAGGAAGAGGAGATCAGGGGGAGGGAGAGGAAGAGGGCACGGGAGAGGAAGATGGAGGGGGAGTCAGAGGGAGAAGGAGACAGGAGAGGATCAGGGAGACAGATGGGAAGAGAAGGGGGTCAGGCGAGAGGAGAGGAGGGGAGGGGAGGGGACAGGAGAAGAAGAAGAGATGGGGGAGGAGGAGGGAGAGGGGGCAGGAGAGGAAGATGGAGGGGGGAGGTCAGAGGGAGGAGACAGGAGAGGATCAGGGGGCAGATGGGAAGAGAAGGGGGGTGAGGATGGGACGGGGACAGCACTTCATGAGTGGTGAAGAGCTGCCGGAGCTCAAGCAATATTTTAGCTTTCATAACAGACGGGCCAGGCCCAGCGGGGTTAGGAAGCGCCAGGCTCAGAGGGGCCGGGGTTAGGAAGCCCTGGAGGGGGGACAGGAGAAAGCGGGGGGAGGGGGCGGAGGAGAGGGGAAGGTGCCTGAGGATGCAGGTTGAGGGGAACCTCCCTCCCCCACATCCCCGAGCATTGCCCCAGCCCAGCCCCACTCACCAGCCCCGAAAGTGAAAGTGCTCGGAGGCGAGGAAGGAAGGACAAAGTCCACCCACATCCCCTGGGCTCCAGCCCTCCCTTAGCCCAGGGCTGCTGCGGAGCATCCCCATGGGGCAGGGGAGGCTAGACCCAGCCCGTCTGCGTGTGGAGACTCACCGGGGGAGCTGGGCAGGGAGGGGTGGCAGGGCAGGGAGCAGCACAGGGAACATGGGGGGAAATGGGGGATACAGGGCGATTGCAACCTGGCTTTTCCCTGTAGATCAGGCCTCTGCTTTGATTCTGTTGCCTGGGAGGGATCCCAGCCCCCCCATACCAGCCCCCTTCCTCCACCCCCCCATCTCCCCATTGCCCCCCCATATCCCCTACTCCCCTGGCATCACTGCTGCCCCCACGTGCCCCCACCTCATCCCCCATCTCCACCTGCCCCCATCCCTTGCCATACTGACCCCCTGTCCTTCCCCAGCCCCCATTCTGCTGGCACCCCCTGCACCCCTGATCCAAGGCAATAGGGGAGGAGACAGGGCCCATCCCCACCTGATGCCCACAGTGAGCAGGGCCTTCCCAGCTCCTGCCCAGCCCCCTACCCTGAACCGGCCCTGCTAGGGAGGCTGGGACAACCAATCCCCTCCCCAGGGTGTCACCCACATCTGGAACAGCAACTCCTGCCAGTTCTCCCCATCTGTAGTGCCCCCAGATCAAGGGGAACTCAGGGCCATTCACCCCATTGTGCAGAGAGGGAAACTGAGGCAGAGATAGCAGATGGGCCTGACACAGCAGGGAATAGAACCCAGGAATCCTGAACACCAGCCTTTAGATGCTAGGACACACTGCCCCCTGGATGGCAGCTAAAGATGGCTCAGAGATGGGAAACGCTGGTGCCTGCCAGAGCGCTCGGTCCCTCTCCGTGTCTCAGCCAGCATGAGAGGCCCATTGTCCACCCTCCATGGGGCTCAAAGAGACACTAGAGACACCTCGACACCCACTCTAACCCCATTTCTGCTGGGCACCCACTGCATCCCCTGAGGCAGAATCCTGCTCCCTGCCTCAGTTTCCCCATCCATCAAATGGCTATCAGCAGCCCAGCCTCCTTTGTGAAGCACTCAGGGAATCTCAGGACAAACAGGGCAGCACCGTGGGAGCGCCCGCTGCAGGGACAGAACCCAAGAGTCCTGGGCTGGGCTCTAGCCACTGGGAAACACCACCCTGTGTCTTGGGGTGGGGGCAGGAGGAAAAGAAATCGGATGTTCTTCTTCGAGTGCTTGCTCATATCCATTCCAGTTAGGTGTGCACACGCCACGTGCACGTTCGTCGGAAGATTTTTACCCTAGCAACACACTCGGTGGGTCTGCTGGGCGCCCCCTGGAGTGGCGCCGCTATGGCGCCAGATATATCCTCCTGCCAACCCAGCTGCCCTTCAGTTCCTTCTTACCGCCCACGTCGGTCATTGGAACAGTGGAGCGTGGCTTAGCTGACCTCCGCTTCTCTAGCTACTCGTAGTTCTTGTGTATATAGTTATATAGTTATAATCCTTTTATATATATATTTACATAGTTATACATTTTTTCTTTACTAGCATAGTTAGTTTAGTAATAGTTAGCGGGGTTCGGGGAGTAGCCCCTTCCCCGCACCTGGTGCCGGAGCCCAGGCCCGGCTCACCGGGTTTTAAACCGTGCTCGGCCTGCCACAAGCCGATGCCGACAGGAGATCCGCACGACTCCCGTTTGAAGTGCCTCAGGGAATTGCACTTGACAGCTAAGTGCCCCATTTGCAAGGCTTTTAAGCCGAGAACAAAAAGGAGCTGGACTTTCACTTACCCCTCCGCCTTTGGCACTGAGTGATGATCAATCCTCGCTTCAAGCGCCTCCTTGGCACTGGACCCCGCCGGTACTGCCAAGACCTTTCAGCACCGGCCCTCGCTGGCACCGAAGTCGACTCGGCACCACTCCCTTTCTCCGAGGTCGAGAAAGCCTATGACTCCTCCTGCCAGTGCCTGACGGCTCCCCGGCACGCGCCGTGGTTGAGCTCCTTGCTCCTGCTGCTTCCATACCACCTGCACTGCAGCCAGAGAGCTCATCTAAGTTGGATCACCCGGCACCAACACCTGCCAAGGCACCGACGACGTCAGCACCGTCGATCCCGGTCCAACGAGGGCCGTCGAATCCAGTGCCTGACAGCTCCCCAGCGCGCGCTGTGGTTGAGCTCCCTGCTCCTGCTGCTTCCGTGCCAACTGCACTGCAGCCAGAGAGCCTGTCTAAGTCGGACCGCCCAGCACCGACACCTGCCGAGACACTGACGAAGTCGGCACCGTCGATCCCGGTCCCACGAGGGCCGTCGAATCCAGTGCCTGACAGCTCCCCGGTACACGCTGTGGTTGAGCCTACTGTTCCCTCCACGCCGGAGACATTCCCAATGGTAAGGGATCTCATTGCCATGACAGAGTCGATGCTGCCTGACCCCAGCACCACCGGTGCGGGTAATACAGTCTCTTGGCAAGTCTCCCTTGATATGACCATCCTCTGTCGGCACAGCAGAGCGGCACCGTTCATGATCATGGTCCCACAGACGCTCCAGGTCCTGTCGGCACTCCCGCTCCCGACACTACTTGCAGTCCCGGTGCTATTCTCCTCCTCGGTACCAGTCGCAGTCGCCGCACCGGTTGGTATCCTGTTCGCCAACCCGCTACTCTCAGCACCGTTCCAGCTCCCGGCACCGCTACAGGCACCATGACTCCCGTAGCCACTCCTGACGTCGAGCCTCGAGATCTCGGTCGACCTCCCGGCACCGCTCTGGTCGCAGGTCTGGATCTCGTTCCAGGTACTGGTACACCTCCCGGTACCGATCCCCGGTGCCGAGTTGGGCAAAGTCTGATAGAGTCAGAGACTCTGCCCATGGTTTTTCAGCACCTCCATGGCCATCCAGATGTGCATCAGTGTCATCCCACGGAGACAGCTCTTATGCTTAGGACCGTGATTCTGATGTGCCCACCAACAACCTGAGAGCCCATCAGGACCTCCTAAGGAGGGTAGCTCTCCATATGGACCTCCAGGTGGAGGAGGTCCCTGAGGTAGAGGACCCGGTAGTGGGCATTCTATCGGCGGTTGCCCCACTAGAGGGGCCCTACCCGTTTATTCGGACCATCCAGGCGAATGCTGATACTATGTGGCAGTCCCCAGCCTCTATCCCTCCTGCGGCCAGGGGAGTCGAGCATAAATATATGGTGCCCTCTAAGGGGTACGACTACTTGTATGTCCGTCCTCCTCCCTGCTCACTAGTCGTTCAGTCCGTTAAGGAGAAGGAACAGCATGGCCAGCAGGCGTCAGCCTCGAAATCGAAGGAGGCTAGGAGAATGAACCTACTCGGCCGCAAGGTGCACTCTGCAGGGGCCTTACAACTCTGGGTGGCAAATCGACAAGCCTTGCTTAGCCACTATAATTATAACACCTGGGTGGAAGTAGTTAAGTTTATGGAGCTTCTCTCTCAAGACTCCCGCCAAGAGTTCGCTGCCCTCTTGGAGGAAGGGAAAATGGTGGCCAGAGCTTCCCTTCAGGCCTCGTTGGATGCAGCAGACTCAGCAGCCAGGACTCTGGCCTCGGGTGTTGCCATGAGGCACATCTCATGGCTTCAGGTTTCAAACCTCCAGCCAGAGCTGCAGTATACCATTCAGGACTTACCATTTGATGGTAAAGGCCTCTTCACGGCAAAGACAGCCCCAGGCTGCAAAGCCTGAAGGACAACAGGGTCCTAATGCGCTCTCTCAGCGTGCATACGCCGGCGACCAAACGCAGGCCTTTCCGTCCCCAGCCACACCGCCGTACTCTGTGCCTACCCAGAGACAGGACTTTGGCAGATGGTGCGGCCGAGATGGTCGCAAGTGACCGTCAGGACCCCTAGAGGGCCAAGATCAAGATCCCTCGCAATCACCACCGGGACCAAAGACGAACTTTTGAAGGTGCGCCCGAGGGCAGCGTACCAGTTACAGGCCAGGATCCCACTCCTACTTTCTCCTGGCGTGGTCCCAGTTAACTTCAGATCGCTGGGTCCTATGCACGATGGAGTGTGGGTACCACCTCCAATTTGTTCCAACCCTGTCCCCCTTCAGGGACCCCTCTCACGAGCAATTCCTCTTACAAGAGGTGCAGACGCCGATGGACGAAAGGGGCAAGGGGTTTTACTCCCGTTATTCCCTAATCCCCAACTCGAACGGAGGTCTCAGACCTATCCTAGACCTGCAAGGACTCAACCAGTTTATGATAAGGTTGCAGTTCCGCATGGTATCCCTGGGAACCATTATCCAGTCCGTGGATCCTGGAGACTGGTATGCCGCCCTCGATATGAAGGACGCATACTTTCACATCGCCATCTTCCCTCCGCACAAGAGATACCTCTGCTTTCTAGCCAACTGTCAGTATTTCCAGTTTATGGTCCTGCTGTTTGG
Organism: Gopherus flavomarginatus; assembly: GCF_025201925.1. NCBI lineage: Eukaryota > Metazoa > Chordata > Testudines > Testudinidae > Gopherus > Gopherus flavomarginatus. The sequence goes on along the minus strand of NC_066634.1, from coordinate 6,256,529 downwards.
CCTTTCTACAGCCCCACGGGTATTGACCAAGTGTATAGTCGTAGTAGCCGCCTACCTTCGCCGACATCGGATATGTGTTTTTCCGTATCTGGACAATTGGCTTATCCGAGGAGACTCCGAGACACAAATCACTCAGCATGTGGGCATCATCAAGGACCTATTCACAAGTCTAGGCCTGATGATTACTATAGAACAATCCACTCTGGTTCCCACGCAGAGGTTAGACTTCCTAGGAGCTATCCTGGACTCCGACCTAGCTGGAGCCTGCTTACTACAGCCGCGGTTTCAGGCGATGGCAACAATCATCTGAGGTCTGCAGACTTTCCCAATGACCTCGGCTAGCACTTGTCTCGGTCTCCTGGGTCCCATGGCTGCCTGCAAGTTTGTAACCAAACACGCCAAGCTCCGCCTCCGTCCTCTCCAAGTTTGGCTCAACTCGGCGTACCGCCCAGACAGGGACCCAATGGTCATGATAGTCACCATTCCCTTGAGCACCCTAGGCTCCCTAGAATGGTGGCTAACTCCCTCCCTGGTGTGGGCAGGGATGCCGTTCCATCCACCCCAGCCCCCACTGTCCCTGACGACGGATGCGTCATCTCTCGGCTCGGGTGCTCACCTCAGTCACCTTCGAGCTTAAGGCCTTTGGTCTTCTCAGGAGCTGGCATCACATCAATGTCCAAAGATGAGAGCAGTCCGCCTGGCGTGCCAGGGGTTCCAGCAGTAGCTGCGAGGCCGTGGTGTCTCAGTGTTTACAGCCAACACAATGGCCATGTGCTACATAAACAACCAGGGAGGGACATGGTCCTCCCCCTTTTGTCAGGAGGCCATCCATCTCTGGGACTTTTGCATAGCCCACTCGATAAATCTGGTAGCGTCCTTTCTCCCAGGTGTTCAGAACGCCTTGGCGCTTAGACTCAGCAGGTCTTTCCTGTCTCACGAGTGGTCGCTCTACCCCGATGTGATGCATTCTGTTTTCCAGAAGTGGAGACTTTTCCCCACATAGACCTGTTCGCTTACCACGAGAGCAGGAAATGCCAGATGTTCTGCTCCTTCCAAGGTCTCTCCCCAGGATCGATCTCAGACGCTTTCCTGATGCCCTGGAAGGGCCAACTCCTTTATGCCTTCCCATCGTTCCTGCTGGTTCATTGGGTCCTCCTCAAACTCCGCAGGGGCAGAGCGTGCATCATCATGATCACTCCAGCGCAGTCCAGGCAGCACTGATACACCACGTTGCTCGACCTGTCAATAGCCAACCCAATTGCCCTGCCACCCCACCCAGACCTCATAACTCAGGACCACGGCAGGCTTCGCCACCCGGACCTGCAGTCTCTTCACCTCAGGGTGTGGCTGCTGCATGGCTAAACCGGGGTAGCAGGAAGCCTTCCACCTGGTCAACGTACCTGGCCGAGTGGAAGCGTTTCTCCTACAGGTGCGAAATGCTTGATCTTACTCCTACTGAGGTCTCGATCCCCGCTATTTGGCCTACCTCTGGCCTACAACAGCAGGGCCTAGTGGTGTCATCGCTGAGGGTACACTTGGCAGCCATCTCTACCTTCCACCCAGGCTAAGGTGGTCGTTCCGTGTTCTCACACTCTATGGTTTCTAGGTTCCTCAAGGGCTTGGAGCGCTTACACCCTCAAGTACGCCGCCCAGCCCCAACCTGGGACCTCAACCTGGTTTTAACCAGACTTATGTCTCCCCCATTCGAGCCGTTAGCGACCTGCTCGCTGCTATACCGGTCTTGGAAGACAGCTTTCCTCATAGCCATTACATCGGCCAGACGAGTCTCCGAGCTCAGTGCTCTTACGGTGGTTCCGCCGTACACTATGTTTCACAAAGACAAGGTGCAGTTACGACCACACCCGGCTTTCCTCCCTAAGGTGGTTTCGGCCTTTCATGTTACCCACACTCAACGCAATGGGAGCAACAATTGCACTCCCTGGACGTCTGTAGAGCGCTCGCATTTATATTGCGTGGACAGAACCATTTCGTAAAAAGCCCCAACTCTCTGTTGCGGTAGCAGACCGAAGGAGAGGCCTACCTGTTTCCTCTCAGAGGATCTCATCTTGGGTGATGGCATGCATTCGCACTTGTTATGATTTGGCTCATATTTCCCCAAGCCACATCACCGTGCATTCTACCAGGGCTCAGGTTTCATCTGCCGCCTTGCTGGCTCGTGTACCTACCCACGAGAGCTGTCGTGCAGCTACATGGTCCTCGGTCCATAACTTTGCTTCGCATTATGCTCTGGTTCAACAGTCAAGAGATGCTGCAGCCTCTGGCTCAGCAGTTTTACATTCTGCCACATTTCACTCCGACCCCACCACCTACATAAGGCTTGGGAATCACCTAACTGGAATGGATATGAGCAAGCACTCGAAGAAGAAAAGACGGTTACTCACCTTTGTAACTGTTGTTCGTCGAGATGTGTTGCTCATATCCATTCCAAACCCACCCTCCTTCCCCTCTGTCGGAGTAGCCGGCAAGAAGGAACTGAAGGGTGGCTGGGTCGGCAGGGGTATATATCCGGCGCCATGACGGCGCCACTCCAGGGGGCACCCAGTCAACCCACCGAGTGTTGCTAGGGTAAAAATCCTCCGACGAACGTGCACATGGCACGCGCACACCTAACTGGAATGGATATGAGCAACACATCTCGAAGAACAACAGTTACAAAGGTGAGTAACCGTCTTTTCAAGGGCTAGAGTCAGGCTCCTCCCAGAGCCTGGAGCGGGCTGGTGACATCCTAGGGCCAAGTAGAGGGTTGACTGGGGAATGGATTTATTGATTGATTGATTGGTAGCTCACGCAAAACTCAAAGATTTCAGGTCCAAGGCGATAATTGAGATGGGCTGGATAGATGGACAGATGGCTGGATTCACTGCTCACATCTGGAAAACTGCAGCTCTCCAACATTAGCTCTAGAAATTAAATTGAGGAAAACCTTTTCCAAGGGAAAAACCCTGACAGGTGCCCTTGCGTGGGGGCCAGTGGATTTGTGACTCTCCCCCCTGAGATTTGAGCAAATAACCCCACGGAGAAGGTTGAAACAAACCCAAGAGGGCCCTTTGCAGGGGGACGGGGAGGGTTTGGCAGTGAGATTTGGCCACCCGCGGTGGGAAAGTTCCTGCATGTTAACACCCAAGAAAAAACCTACCAGGAAAAATGCAAAACATCCTGGTTCGAATGCCAACAGTCCCTGGTCACAGAGCCACATGTCCAGAGCTCGGGAGGCCCCTTCCTCGCTGTGTCCCTAGGGGAAGCCGCGTGGCTTCTCCGCCTCCTTGGACCAAAGCTCAGAGCCTCCAGCCCCCTGCCCTGTCACCACCACCACTGGGTTAGTGGCCCCATCCCTTGCCATACCCACCCCCCCTGCCTTTCCCCCCACGTTCTGCTGTCACCGTCTGCCCCCCAGATCCAAGACTCTGCCATGCCTCACCCCCTGCAGGGAATGGGGCCTACCCCAGCTCCAGCCCAGCCCCTGGACCCAGACCGGCCCCCCTGTGGGTCTGGGACTTCCCATTCCCCCCCCTCCACCAGGGTATATGGAACAGCACCCTCCAGTCCACAGCACCCCCAGCATAAGGGAGGGGTGGGGGCTGTGTAATGATGCTGCCCTTGGTGGGACACTTCTGAGCATTGGTCTTCTAAACCCAGGGTTGTGAGTTCAATCCTTGAGAGGGCCATTTAGGGATCTGGGGCAAAAATCTGGGGATTGGTCCCCCTTTGAGCAGGGGGTTGGACTAGAACATCCTGAGGTCCCTTCCAACCCTGATATTTTATGATTTCTAAAAAAGCATACCAATTCAGGACAATTTGTGTAGAGCAGGGTAGTTATAGCCCAAGGCTGGAGTTCCTTTGCACACCAAGGCCAGCCAAACAGAGAGGACTTTGGTTTACCCCACTGGTTATCCAGAAGTTACACAAGCAATTCCCTTAGACACTCCAGTTTCCCAATATCACCACCAGTGCCACTCGTCCTGGGGATGAAAGGTTATGAAAACCAACACCCCAATAAAAGAAAAAAGTTCTCTCAATCCCAAAGGACCAAGCCCCAGCTCCAGCTAAATATACAAATCAGATCTTCCCCACAAATCACACTGTGGCCAATCCTTTAGAATCTAAAGGTTTATCCATAAAAGGAAAAAGATCTAGATGAGAGCTAGAATTGGTTAAATGGAATCAATTACATACAGTGATGGGCAAAGTTCCTGGTTCAGGCTTGTAGCAGTGATGGAATAAACTGCAAGTTCAAATCAAGTCTCTGGAGCATCCCCCGCTGGGATGGGTCATTCAGTCCTTTGTTCAGAGCTTCAGTTTGTAGCAAAGTCCCTCCAGAGGTAAGAAGCAGGATTGAAGACAAAATGGAGATGAGGCAGCTGCCTTTTATAGTCTCTTCCAGGTGGAAGGACCTCTCTTTGTCCTTACTGTGGAAAATTACAGCAGCAAGATGGAGTCTGGAGTTGCATGGGCAAGTCACATGTCCATGCATGACTCAGTCTGCAGGCCCACGCCATTGTCTACATGTTAGTTTGAATGTTCCCAGGAAAGCTCAGATGTGGATTTGTGTCTCCCAAAACCCATTGTCATGCATTCAACGAAGTGGGTATTCACCCACGAAAGCTCATGCTCCAATATGTCTGTTAGTCTATAAGGTGCCACAGGACTCTTTGCTGCATTGTCAGCTAAGTGTTTCTTGACTGGTCACTTACTGAGAATAGTCCCTTCTCAAGAAACTGAGGCTACTTCTCAAATGCTTCACTGAGGCTGCTTAGAATCAAAACACATTGAGATACAAGTACATAGCCTATAGTCATAACTTCAACTGCAAAAATGATACACACATACAGATAGCATCATCATATCCAGCAAATCATAACCTTTCCATGGACACCTCACACGACAACCTTTCTACAATATTTGCTGCAAATATAGAACAGTAGTTGCAATAACGTCACAGGCTGCTCACCCCATTGTGCAGAGAAAGCAGAAGGGCCTGAGCACAGCGAGGAACAGAACCCAGGAATCCTGAGAACCGGGCTCTAGCCTCTAGGCCATGCTGACCCCTGGATGGCAGCTGAAGATGGCTTAGAGATGGGCCACCCCGGTGCATGCCCCTTGCCAGGTGCTCGCTCCCTCTCCTCATTTCTCCCCACATGAGGGCTAGAGGATCCTCCAGGGTCACGTGAACACCCACCCTGGTCTCTGCTGGGCACCCACCGAGTGCCTCCCAGCACAGCCCCACTCTCTGCCTCAGTTTCCCCATCTGTCAAATGGGCATCGCCAGCCCAGCCTCTTTTGTGAAGAGCTGGGGGGAACCTTGGGATGAACAGCCAGGGCTGTAGCCGCTGGGTGACAACACCTTGCGTCAGAGAGGGGTAGGGTTTGGGAGGAACAGAAATCAGATGTTCAAGGGCCAAAGTCCGGCTCCCCACAGAGCCTGAAGTGGGCTGGTGAGATCACAGGGCCGGAGTGGGGAAGGAATGACTGGGGGATAGATTGGTTCATTGATCGATTGATTGGCAGCTCATACAGAAGCCATAGATTATAGACCCAAGGGGGTTATTGATGGAGGGGATTGATGATTGATTGATTGATAGTTCACCCACAAGCCATCAATTACAGAGGGGAGGAGGTTAATGAGGCAGGGAAAGATTGATTGATTGATTGATTGATTGATTGATTGATTGCCTCCCAGAGATTTCAGCCCCAAGGTGGTGAGCGAGGCAGAGGCCGGCTGGACGGATGGCTGGATTCACTGCTCACATCTGGAAAACACCCACTCTCCAGCATTAGCTCTAGAAATCAAGTTTAGCAATACCTTTCCAAGGGAAAAATGCTGACAGGCACCCTTGTGTGGGGGCCAATAGATTTGTGACACACACACACACACACACACACCAGATATGAGCAGTCCCAGGTTTACAATAGCTCCAGTGGCTCCATGGAGCTGGGCCCATGCTCAGAAGGGGTCCTGGCCTGCTCCACTTGCACTGTGCCCCGAGACCCCACCAGCCTGCTGGCTCTCCCCACCCCGCCCACCACTTGCTCCTCTTGGCCTGCCTGCCAGCCAGCCCAGGGCTCCTCTCCACCCTCTGGCCCCACCTGCCGGCTCCTCACTGCCCCCGGGCAGACCCCAGTGCACCTCCGGCTCCAGGCAGTCTCTGCTTCCCACCAGCTGTATGGCCCCCACCAGTCTCTCTGGAGCAGAGTCGCCTGGGACTGGTGCAGAAGCCTGGACAGTCTCAGCCAGGTGGAGAGGGATAGGAGGGGGTTGGCTAAGCCCCTCCAGGAATATGAGTCCTGAGGGAGCCCAGTCGGGGCAGGTCCTGGCCTGGCTGATTGTGCCACTCCCAAGGGGCCGAAGCAATTCCCGACCCTGAGACCAGCCCTGGTCACCTCCCAGCAGGGCCGGTGAATGCGGCTGGGAGGCAGGGCATGCGGGAGGGAGTCTCTGGGGAGTCGGGGGGGGTGCTGGGCTGTGAGGGGGCAGGGAAGATCTGTGTGTGTTGGGGCACTAGGGAGTGGGGGTTCTGTGGGGGGGTGCTGGGAAGTTGTGGTGGGGCTTTGGGTAGGGGTGGTGTGCACGGTGCTGTGCATTTGAGGCAGGGTCTGGGGGGGTGCTGGGCATAGCAGGTCCAGGGGCCTGTGGCCATAGGGAGTCAAGGGTGTTTGTGTTGGGCGAGGGGGGCTGTGTGGCAGAGCATGGGCCCACCCCCGAGGGAAGGGGCATGCTGGCAGCACAGTGGATGGACTGTGTGTGCATCTGGCAGCTGCTGTAAATACTGCCCTCGCGCTGGGCTGGGTGGAGCGGGGCCACTCCTACTATGCCATACCCCATTGCCCCTGGATGGCTCCTCGCTTTGGGGACCCCTCTCCCCCATGCCATGCGCCATTGCCTCCATGGAGCCCTACAAATATGTTTGAAGCCGGGCCCACAGAAGGTAAATCCAGCCCTGGATATGAGCAAATAACCCCGCGGAGAAGGAGATGCAGCTGAACCAAACCCAACAGGGCCATTTGCAGGGTAAGAGAGGGTGTTTTGGCAGTGAGATTTGGCCACCCGTGGTGGGAAAGTTCCTGCACTTTAACACCCAAGAAAAAACCTACCAGGAAAAGGGCAAAACGCCCTGGCTCGAATGCTAACAGTCCCTGGTCATGGAGCCACATGTCCAGAGCTCGGGAAAGCCCCTTCCTCACTGCATCCCTAGGGGAAGCCACGTGGCTTCTCCACCTCCTTGGACTGAACCTTGGAGCTTCACCCTCTGAGTCCCTTCAGCGGGTCCCCCTGAGATGGGCACCTGAGGGAGAGGTGTACCCCCACACGGAGCCATGTGCACCCCCAAATCCAGCCCCTGCAGTGACCTTCCGCCAGCAGGGCAAAGACAGTAGGGTTTCTCAGCCTGCTGGAGCACAGCATATAGGGTCCTTGGTCAACACGGGGGCCAGAGAGTTACAGCCTGGTCCATCTTCACCCCCTTTTGTCCCAGTTCATCTTCCAGCCGCCCCACATGCAACAGCCCCTACCTGGCCCCTCCTCAGTCCTTTGGTCTTCCCGGGCAAACCCAGCCGGCTTCCTGCAGCGGGATGGGCCAGCCATGGTCCTTAGTTGCTAGGTACCAAATGTCCGGGCAGCCGGCCTGACCATTGTCTTCGTGGACTCTCCATGACCGTGGGGCCCAGGCCCCAGCCAGCCAGGCATCCGACACACCTGGGTCTCAGGGTCTCTGCAGAGAGTAACCAATCTTTTCCCACCATCTACATACAAGGGAAACTGAGGCAGACAGGATATTCATACAAATTATTACAGGAAATCCCCACTTCATCATCCCCGTCACTCTCACATGGATCCAGCTGGGTTCTCTGTCACATTCTTCAGGTTGGGGAGTACTTATATCCCATCAGCCCCAGCAGTGCTCCCCCTCTGTGGGTGGGCTTTGAGAGAGCTGATTCTACTCTTCTAGCAAGTCACTGGGTGACCGTGAGCAGCTTACCTGGCTGCAGATTCCCAAAGGGAATTAGGCACCTGGATTGCATGGAAACCAATGGGATTTAGGTACGTAAGCACCTTTGAGGATCGAGGCTGTAGTGTGCCTCAGTTTCCCCCACAGGAACAATTGGCTTCTTGGTTTCCGATGCACCCAGCACCACCAGACCTGGACAAGTCCCTCCACGTCCCCATAGCCCCTATTCTTCAACTGTGGCAGGGGGAGGAGAGTTTTCCTTTCACCCTAGGTGGTGCCCATTAAAACTGTGAACTTTTTGTGTCTGGGAAGCGCCCGGTGCGATGGGGTCCCAATCTTGGTGACTCCGTGTCTGGGCAGCGCCTGGCGTGACGGGGCCCTGATCTCGGTGACTCTGGGTCTGAGCAACGCCCGGCCCAACGGGGCCCCGATCTCAGTGACTCTGGATCTGAGCAATGCCCGGCCCAACGGGGCCCCGATCTCGGTGACTCTGGGTCTGAGCAACGCCCGGCCCGATGGGGCCCCGATCTCAGTGACTCTGGGTCTGGGCAGCTCCCTTCCCCATAGCTCTACCAGTGTCCTTCAATCCTAACCCACAGCCCCTGCTATCCCAGCCCTGCTCCCCACACCCCCAGCTGTTGCAATGCCTCTCAGTCCATCTTGTAGCCTCTGCTACAACCTGATCCTGGTCTCCTCCCTCTCCCCAAACTCCATCGGTGCCCCTCAGTCCCGACCCGCAGCCCTCTCCCACTGCTTTTCCCAGCCCTTGGCGGCAGGACCCAACACTGTGATGAGTGTACTGTCACAGACACTTTCCTCCTAAGCACCAGCCGATGGAGCCTGTTTGCTTGGTGGAAAGTAAATATACTCAGGGATTATCCAGTCACGGTCACCTGGACTTGTAAATAGACCTAGGCAGTGCTCCTGTTCCTCAGAAACATCCTGTTTGCCTTGGAATGGTGCCAACCACACCAGGGACCCAAATTTTGGCTGGGAGCCTGTGAAAGGGACATGATCCAGGAAAGAGTGGCTCCTGGGGTTAAACTGATTGCCAGAGATGCTGAGAGCAGCATTGGTTAATTTTCAGGAGCTGCCCCTTTCATGCAGAGGCATGGACAGCAGGTGGCATTTTCCCCTCTAGCTGGAGAGAGGATAACAACCTACTACAGCTGAAAGCTAACCACGCTTGCTTCTATAGTTCGCTGGGGAGAAGGGCATGGCTCGATATTAAATTGTTGAGGACCAGGCAGAGGGAGGGGGTGTGATGGTATCTTTCCCAATTCTGAACCTTAGCGTCCAAAATATGGGTACCAGCATGAATTCCTCTAAGCTCAATTACCAGCTTAGAACCTGTAGCGCTGCCACCAATCAGGAATTCCAGTGCCTGATACACTCTGGTCCCCCCAAAACCTTCTCTGGGGACCCCCAAGACCCAGACCCCCTGGATCTTAACACAAGGAAAGTAAACTCTTTCCTTCACCAGTGCCTTTCCTAGGCTTCCCTCCCTGGGTTACCCTGGAAGATACTGTGATTCAAACCCCTTGAATCTTAAAACAGGGAGGGATGTTCCTTCCCCCCTCCCCTTCTCCCTCACTCAGAGGCAATACAGATTCAAGCTCCGTGAACCTAAAACAAAGGGATTCCACCCCTCTCCCCTCCCTTCTCTTTCTTCCCTGTTAAGTACAAACTCTATTCCCTTGAGCCTCAACAAGGGGGAAAAAATCAAACAGGTCCTGAAAACAAAACTTTTAATAAAAAGAAAAGAAAATAAAGAAAATCACTGTAAATTCAAGATGGACTATTACAGGGTCTTTCAGCTTATAGAAACTGGAGAAAAAGCCTCCTCCAACAGAAATATAATGTAAAATACTTTCAGCCAAATACACATTAGACCTCTACCAGCCAGATACACATTTGCAAATAAAGGAAAAAAACAATTAAAAGACTATAACCACCTTCCTTACTAAATACTTACTATTTTGCATATATAAGAGACTGTAGCAGGGAGATTGGCAAGAAACCTGGTTGCATGTCTAGTCCCTTCCAGGACTCAGAGAGAACAAAGCGAAACCCAAAAACACAAACAAAGGTTTCCCTCCACCGAGGTTTGAAAATATCTTGTCTCCTGATTGGTCCTCTGGTCAAGTGTTGCAGGTCACTGTTTGTTAACCCTTTACAGGTGAAAGAGACATTAACCCTTAGCTATCTGTTTATGACAGGGGGTCAGTGGTTGTTATATACACACAATGCAGGAGTAGAGGTGGGAAGGCAGTGGATTTCCTGTGCTGGCAAAATTGTCGATATTTTGACAAAATTTCCCATCCTGACAAGTTAAAATCCCCAAAATACTTCATCCTGCAAAGTCGCCATGTCAGAAAACTGAAATCTTGAAAATTTTTCAGTCCCAAAAAGTCAAAACCTCAAAAATATTCTCACCTTGAAAGGTGAAATCTCAAATATTTTCTATCACAAAAAGTCAGTATCTCGAAGATTTTCCCGACCCAACAAGTCAATTTCTCAGTTTTCCCATCATAAAGTCATTTTTCTGACACGGAAAGGCGAAATCTCAATTATTTCTCATCACAGCCCAACAATGTAGCATTTAATTTCAGAAAGGGGAACTACACAAAAATGAGGAGGTTAGTTAAACTCTGACAAATGAAGTGTAAAAATACAGTTAGGAAGGCCAAAAAAGAATCTGAGGAACAGGTAGCCAAAGACTCAAAAAGTAATAGCAGAATTTTTTTAAGTACATCAGAAGCAGGGGCCACTGGACGATCGAGGTGCTACAGCAGCACTCAAGGACGATAAGGCCACTGCGGAGAAACTAAATGAATTCTTTGCATCGGTCTTCATGGCTAAGGATGTGAGGGAGATTCCTAAACCTGAGACATTCTTTTTAGGTGACAGATCTAAGGAACTGTCTCAGATTGATGTATCATTAGAAGAGGTTTTGGAACAAATTGATAAATTAAACAGCAATAAGTCACTGGGACCAGATAGCATTCACCCAAGAGTTCTGAAGGGACTCAGATGTGAAATTGCAGAACTACTAACTGTAGTCTGTAACCTATCATTTAATCAGTTTCTGTACTAGATGACTGAAGGGTAGCTAATGTGACGTCAATTTTTGAAAAGGGCTCCAGAGGTGATCCCGGCAATTACAGGCCGGTAAGCCTGACTTCAGTGCCGGGCAAACTGGTTGAAACTATAATAAAGAACAATATTGTCAGACATAGAGGTTAATATAATTTGTTGAGAAAGAGTCAACATGGTTTTCGTAAAGGGAAATCATGCCTCATCAATCTACTAGAATTCTTTGAGGGGGCCAACAAGCAAGTGGACCAAGGGGATCCAGTGGATATACTGTACTTCAATTTTCAGAAAGCCTTTAACAAGGTCACCCACCGAAGGTTCTTAAGCAAAGTAAGCTGCCACTGGAGAATAAGGAAGGTGCCCTCCTGGATTGGTAACTGGTTAAAAGATAGGAAACAAAGGGTAGGTATAAATGGTCACTTTTCAGAATGGAACAGAGGTAAATAGTGGTATCCCCCAGGGGTCTGTTCTGGGCCCAGTCCTATTCAACATATTCATAAATGATCTGGAAAAGGGAGTAAACAGTGAGATGGCAAAATTTGCAGATGATACAAAATGACTAAAGATAGTTAAGTCCCAGGTAGACTGAGAAGAGCTACAAAAGGATCTCTCAAAACTGGGTGACTGGGCAACCAAAAGTCAGATGAAATGCAATGTTGATAAATGCAAAGTAATGCACATTGGAAAGAATAATCCCAACTATACATATAAAATGATGGGGTCTAAATTAGCTGTTACCACTCAAGAAAGAGATCTCGGAGTCATTGTGGATAGTTCTCTGAAAATATCCACTCAGTGTGCAGCGGCAGTCAAAAAAGCAAACAGAATGCTGGGAATAATTAAGAAAGGGATAGAAAATAGGACAGAAAACATCATGTTGTCCCTATATAAAGCCATGGTACACCCACACCTTGAATATTGCATGCAAGTATGGTTGTCCCATCTCAGAAAAGATACACTGGAATTGGAAAAGGTTCAGAAAAGGGCAACAAAAATGATGAGGGGTATGGAACGGCTTCGGTATGAGGAGAGATTAATAAGACTGGGACTTTTCAGCTTGGAAAAGAGATGGCTAAGGGGAGATATGATTGAGGTCTATAAAATCATGACTGGTGTACAGAAAGTAGATAAGGAAGTGTTGTTTACTATGTCTCATAACACAAGAACTAGAGGTCACCAAATGAAATTAATAGGCAGCAGGTTTAAAAACAAACAAAAGGAAGTATTTCTTCACCCAACGCACAGTCAACCTGTGGAACTCTTTGCCAGAGGATGTTGTGAAGGCCAAGACTATAACAGGGTTCAAAAAAGAACTAGATAAATTCATGGAGGACAGGTCCATCAATGGCTATTAGCCAGGATGCGCAGGGATGGTGTCCCTGGCCTCTGTTTGCCAGAAGCTGGGTATGAGCAACAGGGGGTGGATCACTTGATAATTCCCTGTTCTGTTCATTCCCTCTGGGGCACCTGGCATTGGCCACTGTCAGAAGACAGGAAACTGGGCTAGATGAACCTTTGGTCTGACCCAGTAGGACCGCTCTTGTGGTCTTTTGACAAAAAGTGAAAATCTCAAACTATTCCTGTCCTGAAGGACTGAAATCTTAAATTTGATCATCACAATTGGAAATCTTGGCATTTTTCTGACACAGAAAAGTGAAATCTCAACAATTTGCCATCACGAAAAGTCCAAACCTCAAAAATGGTCCTGCACCAAAAATAAAAAACAAACTCCATATGACTCAATCATTGCAATAAGTTTGAATTAATTTTTTTTCAGTTTTGACCTATTTTTTTATCTACTTTTTTTCGTCCCTTACCAGTTAACAAATTTTGAAACAAAAAGCCATTCCAAGCCAGAACTTTTCTGTGTCCAAAATCTCCAGACCAAGACAGGTGGGGCTAACCATAAATTACAGAACGCAGTAGGGGCTGGGTGCATCTTTAATTTTGAGTGATTGTTTCTGTGTTGCAAAAGTGAAAATTCCCCCAAACTGTCCTGGAATTTCCGGATCGCTCCTTTCAAGAATTTCAAACATTCCTTTTTCAAGACAAACAATGGGGCAAAAGCCACTTTTCCCCACGCACCGTTTCACCTGCATCAGAGCTACCTTTCCAGCTGGAAATTCATGTCAAAAATTCCTGGCCCACCATATCCAGGAGGGATTGAATCTCTCACTTCTCCTAAGCCACGCAGGTATTTAAGCACCTAATTTCCACTGGTTTTGAATCCCTTTGTCAGGATCTGGGCCCCTGGGCTTTGGGGGTTTCATTGTGGGGGACAATGAGACAGTCTGGCCAAGGAGTGAGGTATGGGCAGGGGGGCTCAGGTTTCAGGAAGCAGAGGGCTGATGATTTGCCATTGGTGTGGCAGGGTGGTTAGGTGGCAAGCCATCTGACAATCCCCTGGGGGCGGCCAAGGGGAGGAGCCCCCAAGGGAGGCTGTATATATGGGGATGGGGCTCCGGGGCTGGGGCAGTGAGGACGGGACAATGGCTTCATCTGCAGCCACGTGCGTCCTGGCCTGGGCCCTGGCACTGCTCTGCGTGGGGACCCAGGGTAAGGGAGGCAGGGGCTGTCTTGGGTCGGTGTTTGTTGGTGTGTAGTGTGGTAGAGTGTGTGGCTGTGCAGCAGGGTGTTGGTGTTTAGCAGAGTGCGTGTTGTGGAGCAGTGTGCTGTTGTGTAGTAATGTATGTGTTGTGGAGCAGGGAGTTGTAGAGCAGTGGAGTGCATGTTGGGGAGTGGTATGTTGTGTAGTGGAGTAAAGTTCGTGTTGTGTTGTGCAGTAGGCTGTTGTTGTGCGTAGTAGAATGCATGTTGTGGAGCAGTGTGTTGTGTAGTAAAGTATGTGTTGTGGAGCAGTGTATTGTAGTGGAATGCATGTTGGGGAGTGGTGTGTTGTGTTGGGGAGCGCCTGTTGTATTGTGTAATAGAGTGCGTGTTGTGGAACAATGTGCTGTTGTGTTGTCTTGTGTAGTAGAATGCATGTTGTGTAGAAGTGTGTTGTGTTGCGGAGCACCTGTTGTGTTGTGTAGTAGAATGCATGTTGTGTAGCTGTGTGTTGTGTTGTGGAGTGCATGTTGTGGAGCTGGAGCAGGCTGTTGTGTTGTGGAACAGTGTAGGAGAGTGTGTGCCGAGGAGCAGTCTGTCATTGTTGTGTGATGTGAAGTGTAACAGACTGTGTTGTGCGATGGAGCCGTATGGTACTGTTCAGGGGACTGTTTTGTTGTGTTGTGGAGTGTAATACACACTGTGTGTTGTGGAGCAACGTGTTGTGGATTAGTGTCGTGGCCTGGGGGCTGTGGTGAAGTGCAGTGGGACACGCTGTCATTGTGTAGAGTAGCACAGTGTGTTTTGTGAAATGATGCGTGACATACCAACCTGGCAGGGGGTCGGAGTTGGACAGCAGGAATTTCTCAGTCCGCTCTGCTCTGACCACTAGAGCCCCTGCCCCTCTCCTCCCCGAGCCAGGAAGAGAACCCAGGAGTCCTGGTTCCCAGCACCTTCCCCCAACCACTAGACACCTCTCCCTTCCTTTCCCTTCCCAGAACCAGGGAGAGAACCCAGGCATCCTGATCCCCAGCCCAGGGATCTGTGTTCCCCCCCATTTCTGATCTCTGTCCCTTGTTCATGGCCAGGTGCGGACCCTGCCCCCTGCATCTTCCCCTTCACCTACAAGGGCAAGGTCTACACGGAATGCACAACCAAGGACAGCATCTGGGCCAGCGTCTGATCCAGCATCTGGTGCACCACCACCACCAGCTACGAACCGGGACAGGGCCTACAAGTTCTGCTCTGAGGAGGGTGAGTGCCCGGGGTGGGACAGGGATGGGGGCAACCAAGGGTCAGGGAGCAGCAAGGGGGTGGGACGGGGGCAGCCAGGGGTTAGGATTGGGATGGGGGGCAGCCGGGGGATGGGATGGGGGCAGCCAGGGGGCAGAATGGGGGTGGAGAAGAAGCCGGGGGATGGAATGGGGACGGGGGGCAGCGCTGGGTAGCACAGACAACCGTCGTGTTCCCCACTTGTGATCCTACATGCCCGGAGCTGGCAGGTCTGGCCCATGTCCTGGCACTCGGCCACCATCTTCCTGGCACCCGCCCCAGCGACACCTCCAGGACCTGGGCAGGGCAAAGCCACACAGTCCTTCTGGCTGTCTAACCCCATACACTCCCCATTTGTCTGTCTAACCCCATATAACCCTCTCTGTCTTTCTAGCCCCATATACCCCATCTGTCTGTCTGGTTAACCCCATACACTCCCCATTTGTCTGTCTAGCCCCATATACCCCCTCTGTCTGTCTGTCTAACCCCATACACTCCCCATTTGTCTGTCTAGCCCCATATACCCCCTCTGTCTGTCTGGTTAACCCCATATACTCCCGATCTGTCTAGCCCCATATGCCCCCCATCTGTCTAACCCCATGCATCCCCTCTGTCTCTCTCTCTAACCCCACATGCCCCTTCTCTGTTTGTCTGTCTAGCCCAGTACACCCCTGCCATCTCTCTATCTGTCTGTCAGTGGGTCAGATCCTTTGTCACAGACTCACAGGTTATGCCCACTCTTGGCCCCATACGGTCCCTGGAGGGAACCTTCTCGAGGGTCCACTTTCTGGGGGGTTAAGCCCCTCTGCCTCCTGGAGCCGCACCTATCTGAGCCTTAGCACGTCTGTCTCTCGCCCTGGGCCCCCCGAGGAGTGCACTCGCTCTGGACCCTCCCGAGGCCTCCGCTCCCAGAGGGAATAATGCCACCCTGTTCTCTAGCCCTGAGAGACCCTCAGCCAGCGTAAAACAGGAGGGTTTATTGAGCATCTGAACCAGCCCAGGGTGGGGTGAGGGGTCTGCACCCATTTGCACTGCCCCCAGGGCGTTCCACCCCCTGATGGTGCCTGTCTGTGTCTCCCCCTAGCCTCCGGCGGGAACGCGGGCGGCCAGCCCTGCTTCTTCCCCTTCGTGTATAGGGGCCACACTTTCCACACCTGCGCCACAGAGCAGAGCCACGGGGCCCAGCCCTGGTGCTCCACCACGGCAAACTACGACACGGACGGGCACAGGAGCTCCTGCCCTGACACATGTACGGTGCCTCCGGGGGCTCCCCAGCCAGGGGACATGGGCACAACGACACTGACGGGCCCAGGGTCCCCCCATGGACCCAGCTCAGCAAGGGACCCTCATCCCAACCCACAGCCCCCTGCCAGCCCAGCCCTGGGCTCCCCCACCAGGTCCACTAGTGCCCCTCACTCCTGACCCACAGCCCCCTGCTAGCCTGGCCCTGGGCTCCCCACCCCCAGCTCTGCCGGTGCCTCTCACTCCTGACCCACAGCCCCCTGCTAGCCTGGCCCTGGGCTCCCCACCTCCAGCTCTGCCGGTGCCTCTCACTCCTGACCCGCAGCCACCTGCTAGCCCAGCCCTGGGCTCCCCACAGCTTTGCCAGTGCCTCTCACTCCCAACCCACAACCCCTGCTAGCTCGGCCCTGGGCTCCCCCTAGGGTTTCCAGGTGTCCAGTTTGTCACCAGAACACCCAGTCGAAAAGGGACCCTTGTGGCTCCGGTCAACACTGCTGACCAAGCCGTTAAAGGTCCAGTTGGCAGCGCAGCAGGGCTAAGACAGGCTCCCTGCCTGGCTCTGTGTAGCTCTCAGCAAGTGGCCAGCATGTCCCACCAGCTCTTAAGCAAGGGGGAGGCCAGGGGGGCTACACACGCTGACTCCACCCGCAGGCGCAGCCCCAAGTACCGACTCCACAGCTCCCATTGGCCAGGAGCTGCGGCCAATCAGAGTTGCAGAGACAGTGCCTGTGGGCAGGGGCAGTGCACAGAGCTCCCTGGCCACCCCTCAGCCTAGGAGCCAGAGGGACAGGTCGCTACTTCCCAGGAGTCACCTAAAGTCAGCGCTGCCCAGATCCTGCACCCCCAAACCCTCATTCCCAGCCCCACCCCAGAGCCCACATCCCTTCTGCACCCTGACCTTCTGCCCCAGACTGGAACTCCTTCCACATCCCAAGCCCCTCATCCCTGGCCCCACCCCAGAGCCTGCACCCCTCCCACACCCCGACCTTCTGCCCCAGCCCGGAGCCCCCTCTGCACCTCAAACCTCTCATCCCTGGCCCACCTCAGAGCCCACATCCCTCCCACACCCCAGTCGCCTGCCCCAGCCCAGTGAAAACGAGCAAGTCAGCGAGGGTTGGGGAGAGCGAGTGATAGAGGGAGGGGGATGGAGTGAGTGGGGGCAGAGCCTCAGAGAAGGGGCAGAGCAAGGGTATTCAGTTTTCTGCTATTAGAAATTTGGCAACTCTAGCTCCCCCCACAGCTCTGTGGGAGCCCCATAATCCTGACCCCCATTCCCTGCACTACCCCAGAGTGATTGGGAGGCAGTGGCCAGGCTGCTGGGGGGCTCAGGGTTTTATTTATCTGGACACAGCCTCATTTTGGGGGCGATTCTGGTTTGAGTGTGTGCCACATTACCCAGAATGCTCTCTGTTTCCCATGTCTCCCACATCCCATCTCCCTCCCCTGCCTGATCTCTCCCAGTGCTTGGCGGGAAATCGGAGAAGCCCTGTACATTCCCATTCTGGTACAAAGGCAGGAGGTACACGGCTTGCACCAGGGATGACAGCAAGCGGCCCTGGTGTGCCACCACGAGGAACTATGATGCGGACCATAAATGGAGGGACTGCGGCACGGCAGGTACATGGGGCCAAGAGAGACACAAGGGGTGGGTGCACTTTGCAGCTGGTATGGGCAGCGCCCAGCGCAACAGGACCCCGATCTCTATGACTTTGTGTCTGGGCAACACCCGGCCCGATGGGGCCCCGATCTCGGAGTCTCTGTGTCTGGGCAGCATCTGGCATGATGGGGCCCAATCCCAGTGATTGTGTCTGGGCAGTGCCTGGCGCGACGAGGCCCCGATCTCAGTGATTCTGTGTCTGGGTAGCAGATTGAGACATTGGATCTGGGAATGAGCCATAGAATCATAGACTTTAAGGTCAGAAGGGACCATTATGATCATCTAGTCTGACCTCCTGCACAAGGCAGGCTACAGAATCTCACCCACCCACTCCTGTAGCAAACCCCTAACCTATGTCTGAGCTATTGAAGTCCTCAAATCGTGGTTTAAAGACCTCAAGCTTCAGAGAATCCTCCAGCAAATGACTCATACCCAAGGCTACGGAGGAAGGTGAAAAACCTCCAGGGCCTCTGTCAATCTGCCCTGGAGGAAAATTCCTTCCTGACCCCAAATTAGTTAAACCCTGAGCATGTGGGCAAGACTCACCAGCCAGCACCCAGGAAAGAATTCTCTATAGTAACTCAGATCCCATCCCACCTAACAGCCCATTACAGATCATTGGCATATTTACCGCCAGTAGTCAAAGACGTATTAATTGCCAAAATCAGGCTATCCCATCATAAACTTATCAAGCTGTCACAGAGTGTGGGGGAGTCAAGGCCTGCACCCCCGGCTTCTTGCAATTCACCATGACTCTCAACCAGCCAGTAAAGCACAAGGTTTATTTAAATGACAGGAACACAGTCCAAGACAATCTTGCAGGCACGGACAACAGGATCCTCCCCAATTAGGTCCATCTTGGGGTCCCAGGAGCACCACAGCCCCCTTGGAGTGTCAGAGCCCTGTCTGTTCTTCCTTCCATTCCCCAGCCAGCTCCTGAAACTCCTCTCACTCTCCAGCCTTTGTTCAGCTTCCCAGCAGAGGTGTCACCTGGCCTCCAACCTCTTCCTGGGTTCTCACTTTACATGCTCAGGCATCTTCCCTCAAGCCAGTCTCCCATCCCCCAATGTAGACGGGCCTCCCAGGCCAACACCTCCCACTCAACATTCACAGACCACAGTAAGAACAGTCCCAGTTC
The DNA here is from genome assembly GCF_025201925.1 of Gopherus flavomarginatus. Classification (NCBI taxonomy): domain Eukaryota; kingdom Metazoa; phylum Chordata; order Testudines; family Testudinidae; genus Gopherus; species Gopherus flavomarginatus. Next base: position 6,237,613 of record NC_066634.1, on the reverse strand, counting down.
GTCACACAAGCTTAGTCTTGAAGCCAGATATGTTTTTTGCCCCCACTACTCCCCTTGGAAGGCTGTTCCTGAACTTCACTCCTCTGATGGTTAGAAACTTTCCTCTAATTTTCAGTCTTTTTCCTACCCTAGAAATATTTTTGGGAATATCAACATTTTTTCCATCTTTGATTGGAGAGGCAAAAATGAAACCTCGAAAATATTCATCAACTGAAAACCCAAACTCTCTTTCAATTCAGCTCAGTTGAAACGTTTTGTTTCGATCATTTTGAAACGTCGTTTCCATTTCCACCTTTTTTCTTTTTTCTTAACTTTTTTTTCTCTCTAATGAGTTTAAATTTCAAAAAAAAAAAAGATGCTCCCATCAGGAACCCAGAATTTATTTTTAATTTCAAACGTGTCTAAACATTTCCATGCTGCTTTCCCTCGACATCTTTTCAAGTCGGGAAATGCATCAAAACTAGCAAAATGTTGAAACGCTTTCAGTTCCCGTGAATCGGCATTTTTTTCACTTAAAAATAGTTTTGTTGAGCAAATTCACCCCCAGTCCTCCCAGCAAATCGCCTACCCTGCATCCTGCCTTCTGCCCCATTTTAACGCTTTCCTCATTTGCCTTTCTCCACCAGCGGTGGGGGGGAGTTCGGAGAGCAGCCCTTGCGTCTTCCCTTTCATCTATAAGGACACGACCTACCACAGCTGTACAGCAGTCGATGACAAGATGGGACAACCCTGGTGTGCTACCACTCCCAACTACGACAGCCCTGACCCCACCAGTTAGGGGCTGGCTCAGGATTGATCCTGGGTGATGCTCCCTCGAGCTTTGCCCAAGGCACCAGTAAGCATTTCAGACTGGCAGACACGCAGAGTGAACTGGGAGCAGGGAAGGGGTGGTAATTGTTTCCTGGGGTGGGGACACTGCCTTCCAATGGATCCCAGAGGTGCTAGGATATTTCAAAGCTTTGGAGACGCGACTGGCACTACAAAGCAATTAAATCCTTCTCCAGCTGAGAGCTGTGTCTTCTCGCAAGGGGCTGGTGTTGTAAAAGGCAGAGGTTTCCAGAGCACCTGCTCCATCCAGCCTCGGTGAGGCACTCCAGCGACGTTTGCGCCAGTAATGAGATGGTCTTTTCAGCCACCGACACAGATCTGTGCACACCTGGACCCAGTGTGACTTCCGCTCTGCACAGATCCGGAGCTGAAGGTAAAGACTGTACCTCTTTCCCAATGGCCGAAAGCCCTGATGAGGTGAATCAGTATCAGGCCAGGGCGGTGGCATGCTGGTCTCCTAATCCAAAGCCCAGGAAGTCTGCAGTGGGTTTAGGATTGGGCCTGCCACATTCAGACAAGAGCCTGGTCCTACCCCAGACAGCCTCCTCAGCACACAGAGCGTAGGTGGATGTGACAGTCCGCACCCCTGTATTCCTCCCTTTTAGGATTTTTAAATCTCAACCCGTATACTTCAGGAGTAATTTGAAACCTTTGTATAACAGCTTTCTTAAATTCGGAATATTTCAAAGCTTCCTGAACTGGCATTTCAGTAAGTACATTCAAAACTTTACCAGACAGTTTTGCAGTCGGGGTGAGGACTTCCTTGTCAGAGCCCTGGCACATCTGGGCTTTGCCATATCAGTTATGAAAGTAAAAAAATTGCTTGAGTCCTGGCACCTCTTTCATCACAAATGAAGCACCGGGTACGTCCACACTGCGCATTCAGCCCAGCTCTGTGACAGTTGCTGTACCCGGGTCTCGCAGCCCTGCTAGCACGCCCACTCTGCGCCACACAGCCCTGGGCTGCGTCCACATTGCAAAATGCTGTGCTGAGTCAGACTGCTTTGTGTGTGGACAGAAGTGAGCCTTGGTCTCAAACCGGAGTCAGAGTCCGGGTTGAGTGTGCGGTGTAGACACAGCCTGCTCGGCTGGCAGGCTAGATTGCCCAGTGGTTAGATATCTAGCATGTGGGAGTCTAGGTTTTAATCCTCTGCTTTGCTACAGACTTTCCGTGTGCCCTTGAGCCAATCACCCAGGCTATGTCTATTCTGCCGGGGCGAGGAATGATTGCAGGATGGGCGGATCTACCCAATCTAGTTAGTTAGCTCAGGTATATCTCCGTGCACTGTAATCACACCTCCAAATTGCAGCCTCAACCTACCCTCTCTGTGCCTCAGGGTACATCTACATTGCAAAAAAAAGTAACTTCACAACACCATATCTCAGAGCATTGGGCTATGGAATCAGGCTTGCCCTGCAGGGTTGAAAACACGTGGGGGCAGTGAAGACATTCCCACCTGAGCGCCCAGACCAACTCACCTCTCTGGGTCTCAGAGCCAGAGCTCCAGAGCAAGCGGAAATATCTACACTGCTGTTTTGAGACCCATGAGCCTGAATCGGTAGATCTGGGCTCAGACTTTCTGCAATTTTTTTTTTGTGTGTGTGTAGATGCACCCCTGTTCCCTGTCTGTAATATAGGGGTAATGGCCCGGCAGGACAAGGAGGTGTTATAAGGATCGGGAGGTGCTTAGGTTGGGCTGTAGATTCTGGTCTCAAGTCTCCCAGATAAGCTATGCACGGACTGGGATTTTCAAGTCATGGGAAATTCAACAAGTTTGAAATTTGTTTCTGGAACAAAACATCAAATTTTGAAATTTCCCACAAAATGAAATTTTCAGCAACAAAACAATTGAGGCTCAAGCCAAAAGTTTTGTTTCTAGAAAATTAAAAAGCTTCATTTCTATAAAAGCGAAATGTTTTGTTTCCCTGTTCTGTTAATCCCTCTGAAGCAGCTGGCAATGGCCACTGCTGGAAGACAGGATACTGGGCTAGATGGACCATGGTCTGACCCAGTGTGGTCATTCTTCTGTTATGTTCTTGTCACAGTCTGGTGAGTCTTTGCATTCCCGTTTGTGGAGGGGATATCCACACCTTCCCTGTGTTGTCTGAGCATGGTTAAGCACAGGCCACTGCCCATGGGGAAGGTGGCTCATTTTGGATCAGACAGGCTGGGCAATAATCTCATGGTGAAATGTCATCACGACATTGTAAGGTTGTGAATTCCCCTGCAGGATGTGATGCAGGAGCAGCGGAAGCTTCCTAAAAGTGTGAGGGAGTGGGCACCCGCATCTGAACTGTGGCCACGCCCCCCTGCACTACCTCTTCCCCTGAGGTCCCACCCCTGTGCCACTCTTTCACCCCAAGCCTCCATCCTGCCCCTTCCTCCGAGGATCTGCCCCCGTGCCACCTTTTCCTCCCAAGTCTCTGCCCTCACACCGCCCCCCCCAATTGCTCTTCTCTGTCCCCTCACCCCCTCGCTCGCCCTTAGGGCCAGTAAAAAGGGGGAGTCATGGCCCCGATTGCCCTCATTCAGGCACCCCTGATGTGATGCCTCCAAAGCCAGCCAGCCCTGCCTAGGCTGAAGCCATTCAACAGATCTGGCCCAAGCAAGGGAAGATGGGATCAGCTCAGGTGCATGCAGGCGGTGAGCAGGGCCCTCAGGAGGCCAGGGCAGGAAGTTGCAGGGAACGAATGATTTACATTTTAGCAAACACAAGCAGGGGGACAAGCTGGGAGCCTCCGTCTCCACCAGGCGCCAGATCACCATCCTCGTGGCCTGGATGTGCCACGTTGCAAACCTGGCGGCCTGGGCAGCCTGAAACCGGATCCAGGGCCATGGGGCTGGGAGGGCACCAGGCAGAGCCGAGGGACCTCTCCCCACATCACCAGAGAAGGAGCCACCTCAGGGCTGCCCAGGCCACGGGGGGTCCTGCCCTTGGAGGTCGGCACCACCCTGCTGGAGGTGTGGGTGGGGGTGAGACAAGGGGGGGCTCTGAGGGGCGGGGCCTCTGTCAGGTGCTATGGGGAAGGGGCGGGGCTCTATGGGGAAGGGGCGGGGCCTGTGTCAGGTGATATGGGGAAGGGGCGGGGCTCTATGGGGAAGGGGCGGGGCCTGTGTCAGGTGATATGGGGAGAGGCGGGGCTCTGAGGGGAAGGGGCGGGGCCTGTGTCAGGTGATATGGGGAAGGGGCGGGGCTCTGAGGGGAAGGGGCGGGGCTCTGTGGAGCAGGGCCTGTCAGGTGCTATGGGGAAGGGGCGGGGCTCTATGGGGAAGGGGCGGGGCCTGTGTCAGGTGATATGGGGAGAGGCGGGGCTCTGATGGAAGGGGCGGGGCTCTGTGGAGCAGGGGCTGTGTCAGGTGATATGGGGAGGGGCGGGGCTCTGAGGGGAAGGGGCGGGGCTCTGTGGAGCAGGGCCTGTGTCAGGTGATATGGGGAAGGGGCGGGGCTCTGAGGGGACGGGGCGGGGCTCTGTAGAGCGGGGCCTGTGGCAGAGGTTGAAGGTGGGGCGGAGCTTGTGGCGGGAGGGGGAAGGGGCGGAGCTTTGGTGGGCGGGGCTTGTCTCGAGCAGGGGTGGGGGCAGGGCATGGCCCAGAATCCGATTGGCCGCCGGGGCACCCGACCGCGCTCTCGCGAGGTTGTCGCGGGCAGGCGGGGCTCGGGCTCTTTCCGGCTCTCGCGAGAACACGGCGAGAGGCCCCGCTGCGCCTGCGCCAGACTCTGGAACGCAGCGGCTGTGGAGTGATGGGAGCGGGGAGGTGAGACCGGAAACGGCCCCGGGGACCCCTCCCCCCGCGCCGCGTCACCGGCTCCCGCTTCCCCCCGGTACCCTCCGCGTCACAGCTACGTCACGGGAGCCCCGGGGACTCCATCGCCGCGTCACCGACCCCCCCCGGGGATACCCCCCGTCACCGCCCCTCCCAACTCCCCTCCCCGCACGGGGGTTCCCTGCCCCCCCCGGGTGCCCCCCGTCACCGCCCCTCCCAACTCCCCTCCCCGCACGGGGGTTCCCTGCCCCCCCCGGGGATACCCCCCGTCACCGCCCCTCCCAACTCCCCTCCCCGCACGGGGGTTCCCTGCCCCCCCCGGGTGCCCCCCGTCACCGCCCCTCCCAACTCCCCCTCCCCGCACGGGGGTTCCCTGCCCCCCCCCGGGGATACCCCCCGTCACCGCCCCTCCCAACTCCCCCTCCCCGCACGGGGGTTCCCTGCCCCCCCCCGGGGATACCCCCCCGTCACCGCCCCTCCCAACTCCCCCTCCCCGCACGGGGGTTCCCTGCCCCCCCCGGGTGCCCCCCGTCACCGCCCCTCCCAACTCCCCCTCCCCGCACGGGGGTTCCCTGCCCCCCCCCGGGGATACCCCCCCGTCACCGCCCCTCCCAACTCCCCCTCCCCGCACGGGGGTTCCCTGCCCCCCCCGGGGATACCCCCCCGTCACCGCCCCTCCCAACTCCCCCTCCCCGCACGGGGGTTCCCTGCCCCCCCCGGGGATACCCCCCCGTCACCGCCCCTCCCAACTCCCCCTCCCCGCACGGGGGTTCCCTGCCCCCCCCGGGGATACCCCCCCGTCACCGCCCCTCCCAACTCCCCCTCCCCGCACGGGGGTTCCCTGCCCCCCCCGGGTGCCCCCCGTCACCGCCCCTCCCAACTCCCCCTCCCCGCACGGGGGTTCCCTGCCCCCCCCGGGGATACCCCCCCGTCACCCGCCCCTCCCAACTCCCCCTCCCCGCACGGGGGTTCCCTGCCCCCCCCGGGGATACCCCCCCGTCACCGCCCCTCCCAACTCCCCCTCCCCGCACGGGGGTTCCCTGCCCCCCCCCGGGGATACCCCCCCGTCACCGCCCCTCCCAACTCCCCCTCCCCGCACGGGGGTTCCCTGCCCCCCCCGGGTGCCCCCCGTCACCGCCCCTCCCAACTCCCCCTCCCCGCACGGGGGTTCCCTGCCCCCCCCCGGGGAAACCCCCCCGTCACCGCCCCTCCCAACTCCCCCTCCCCGCACGGGGGTTCCCTGCCCCCCCCGGGTGCCCCCCGTCACCGCCCCTCCCAACTCCCCCTCCCCGCACGGGGGTTCCCTGCCCCCCCCCGGGATACCCCCCGTCACCGCCCCTCCCAACTCCCCTCCCCGCACGGGGGTTCCCTGCCCCCCCGGGGATACCCCCCCGTCACCGCCCCTCCCAACTCCCCTCCCCGCACGGGGGTTCCCTGCCCCCCCCGGGTGCCCCCCGTCACCGCCCCTCCCAACTCCCCCTCCCCGCACGGGGGTTCCCTGCCCCCCCCCGGGGATACCCCCCGTCACCGCCCCTCCCAACTCCCCCTCCCCGCACGGGGGTTCCCTGCCCCCCCCGGGGATACCCCCCCGTCACCCGCCCCTCCCAACTCCCCCTCCCCGCACGGGGGTTCCCTGCCCCCCCCGGGTGCCCCCCGTCACCGCCCCTCCCAACTCCCCCTCCCCGCACGGGGGTTCCCTGCCCCCCCCGGGGATACCCCCCCGTCACCGCCCCTCCCAACTCCCCCTCCCCGCACGGGGGTTCCCTGCCCCCCCCCGGGGATACCCCCCCGTCACCGCCCCTCCCAACTCCCCCTCCCCGCACGGGGGTTCCCTGCCCCCCCCGGGGATACCCCCCCGTCACCGCCCCCTCCCAACTCCCCCTCCCCGCACGGGGGTTCCCTGCCCCCCCCCGGGGATACCCCCCCGTCACCGCCCCTCCCAACTCCCCCTCCCCGCACGGGGGTTCCCTGCCCCCCCCCGGGTGCCCCCCGTCACCGCCCCTCCCAACTCCCCCTCCCCGCACGGGGGTTCCCTGCCCCCCCCCGGGGATACCCCCCCGTCACCGCCCCTCCCAACTCCCCCTCCCCGCACGGGGGTTCCCTGCCCCCCCCGGGGATACCCCCCGTCACCGCCCCTCCCAACTCCCCCTCCCCGCACGGGGGTTCCCTGCCCCCCCCGGGGATACCCCCCCGTCACCGCCCCTCCCAACTCCCCCTCCCCGCACGGGGGTTCCCTGCCCCCCCCGGGTGCCCCCCGTCACCGCCCCTCCCAACTCCCCCTCCCCGCACGGGGGTTCCCTGCCCCCCCCGGGAAACCCCCCCGTCACCGCCCCTCCCAACTCCCCCTCCCCGCACGGGGGTTCCCTGCCCCCCCCCGGGGATACCCCCCCGTCACCGCCCCTCCCAACTCCCCCTCCCCGCACAGGGGTTCCCTGCCCCCCCCGGGGATACCCCCCGTCACCGCCCCTCCCAACTCCCCTCCCCGCACGGGGGTTCCCTGCCCCCCCGGGGATACCCCCCCGTCACCGCCCCTCCCAACTCCCCTCCCCGCACGGGGGTTCCCTGCCCCCCCCGGGTGCCCCCCCGTCACCGCCCCTCCCAGCTCCCCTCCCCGCACGGGGGTTCCCTGCCCCCCCCGGGGATACCCCCCGTCACCGCCCCTCCCAACTCCCCCTCCCCGCACGGGGGTTCCCTGCCCCCCCCGGGTGCCCCCCGTCACCGCCCCTCCCAACTCCCCCTCCCCGCACGGGGGTTCCCTGCCCCCCCCGGGGATACCCCCCGTCACCGCCCCTCCCAACTCCCCCTCCCCGCACGGGGGTTCCCTGCCCCCCCCGGGTGCCCCCCCGTCACCGCCCCTCCCAACTCCCCTCCCCGCACGGGGGTTCCCTGCCCCCCCGGGGATACCCCCCGTCACCGCCCCTCCCAACTCCCCCTCCCCGCACGGGGGTTCCCTGCCCCCCCCGGGATACCCCCCCGTCACCGCCCCTCCCAACTCCCCCTCCCCGCACGGGGGTTCCCTGCCCCCCCCGGGATACCCCCCCGTCACCGCCCCTCCCAACTCCCCTCCCCGCACGGGGGTTCCCTGCCCCCCCCCCGCCGCCGGCCTCCCGCCTCCGCAGCAGGTGCGCAGAGTCCAGGGATTCAAAGCTGGGGAGGCACAAACAGGGGCTGGGGGTGGACCCCCCCTTCCCGTATTGCTGGGTCCTGGTTATGGGGGGGGGTCACATGCAGATGCTGAGAGATCCAATGTGTGGTGGAAATGTTCACAGGGGAGGGGAGGGTGTCCTGGCTGTGGGGGCTGAGGGCGTGGATTGGGGAGGGGAGGGTGTCCTGGCTGTGGGGGCTGAGGGCGTGGATTGGGGAGGGGAGGGTGTCCTGGCTGTGGGGGCTGAGGGCGTGGATTGGGGAGGGGAGGGTGTCCTGGCTGTGGGGGCTGAGGGTGTGGATTGGGGAGGGGAGGGTGTCCTGGCTGTGGGGGCTGAGGGCGTGGATAGAGGAGGGGAGGGTGTCCTGGCTATGGGGGCTGAGGGCGTGGATTGAGGAGGGGAGGGTGTCCTGGCTATGGGGGCTGAGGGCGTGGATTGGGGAGGGGAGGGTGTCCTGGCTATGGGGGCTGAGGGCGTGGATTGGGGAGGTGAGGGTGTCATGGCTATGGAGGCTGAGGGCGTGGATTGGGGAGGGGAGGGTGCCCTGGCTATAGGGGCTGAGGGCGTGGATTGGGGAGGGGAGGGTGTCCTGGCTGTGGTGGGGGTGATGGGGTAGGTATTGATGCGGGCAGGAGAGTGTCCTGGCTTTAGTGGTCAGGTAGGTAAGACTGAGAGCCACTGGCTGGAGTGTAGCTCTGGTGTGTGTGGGGGGGAGTGATTCTCAGGGCCTCCCCATCTCTGTCTCTCTCCCCACAGATGCCCCGTCACTGCTCTGCTACCGGCTGCTGCACCCGGGACACCCGCGAGACCCGCAATCGAGGCATCTCCTTCCATCGGTAAGAACTACCCTGGCCCTGCTTCCTCCCCACAATCTCCCCTTACAACCAGGCCTTCCGTCCTCCTCTCCCTGAGGGGAAAGTGTAAGGGGACAGCCAGGTACACTGAACGACAGTAAGTGTAATGCCAGCAGAAAGGAAATACTTTCCCAGCACAGCCAGCCTGCGTAACTTCCTGCCACAAGGACTCAGTCATTATCATCAAAGCTTGTTGCTCCAAAACCACAGCTGAGACCTGGTGTGATCAAGGAATCGCTGAGGAGTTAGGACCAATTTTCTCTTGTAGGCAGGTTATTCCAGAGCTGTCCACTAGGGAGTATATTGCCTCTTCTTCTAAAGCAGCTGGGGTCTGTCGGAGACAGGATGCTGGGCTAGAGAGACCTTTGGTCTGATCCAGTCTGGCTGGTCCTACGTCCCATCTCCAGTGGATCATTTGGAGGTGGTGTTCCTTTTTCTTCTTCGTACCTAGAGGACATTAGCATCTCTGGGTTGAAAACTCCTGGGAGGAGGTTGTTCTTGGATCTGCCTTTGCCCCTCCTTGTGGCGGTTGAACCCCTGCCCCGGCCCATGCCTCTCCCGGGAGCTGAACGGTGCCATCTCTGTCCTCGCAGGCTGCCCAAGAAGGACAACCCACGGCGCAGCATGTGGCTGGAGAACTGTCAGCGCAAGGACCCGAGTGGCCAGGGCCCCTGGAATCCAGCCTCTGACTACATCTACTTCTGCTCCAAGCACTTCGAAAAGAGCTGCTTCGAGATGGTGGGGATCAGGTGGGTGCAGGAGGCTGAGCTAACAGCCAGGGATGCCCAGCTCTGTGCCTCGAAGCTGGGTGGTGCTAGCTTGGGAGATGAGCTTTTTCACCAGGTCTCCATAACTGTGCCAGCAGCTGCCCCTGGCGTCCCAGCTTGGGTGGAGGGGTGGAGAAGAACAGCGCCACCAGTCACATAAATGCCTGGTTCAGATCCTCTCCCCTCTGGGAGGGTGGGTTGGACCATGTGGAGCCCTGTCCTGAACCCTCTTCATCTGCCCTCTGGAAGTATGGACTGATCCATACGGTTCCCCTAATCCTGACATACCTCCTCCTACCCGTGGGAAGATGGACTGGTCTGTACAGTTCCCCCTAGTCCTGGCATGTACCCCCAAAGATGGACTGGTCCATGTGGTTCCCTCTAGTCCAGATGCCCCCCCTAGTGAAGATAGACTGGTCTGTACGGGTCCCCATAGGTCAGATGCCCTCACCCTCCCCTCCCTGTGAGGATGGACTGGGCCATACAGTTTCCCCACCGTCCAGTCCAGACACAGCCCCTCTATCCAGGAAGGTGAACTGGTCTGTATGGTCCCACTGGTCCAGATGCCCTTACACTCCCTGTGAGGAGGGACTGATCTCAATGGTTTCCCCTAGTCTAGACACTCCCCTTGTCCCGCGAAAGTGAGCTGGTCTATTCTCTCCCCCAGCCCCCGTGCATCCGCATCCCATCTCCCTCTCCCTGTGAGGACTGAAGGACAGTGTGTCTCCCCTGAGATCTAGAGTTGAATTAAGGCCTGTTTGTCACAGTTCCTTGGCCCCATTTTGCAATGAATTCTGTTGAAATGCAGTTCCAGTTTGTTACAGCAGCTCTCTCGATGCAGGGGCTTGCTAGCGAGCGAAAGAATGCATGGGGTGGGGGTTTGACGTTAATGGTTTTGAGAACATAAAAGTAGTGGGGGTTTATTGTAAGGTGGGTTAAACGTACCCGCAACCACTTACCCACATGAGTAAAGTCATCCCACAGATGCATGATAGGACAAAGAGCTCATCAGCGCCAGAAAGTTAACCGGGTGAGGTGTGAATGTAACGCCCTGTAACTAATGTACAATAACTATCGGCAAGTCACGGGCCTCAGGGCAGGGGAGAATGGATGAAATGCTCTGGCCGGTGCTAGATGGGAGGTCAGAGTAGATGATCTTCCGGCCTAAAAAAATCTATGAATGTGGAACCCCCAGGGCTGGCTGTGTGGATCCAATCGTGGGATCCAATCAGGGCCTTAAGCGCCTGAATAAAACATGGTGTGGTTCAGAGACTAAGGGATTTGCGAGAGAGAGGGTAAAAATGTCAGACTGCTGCTTATTTCGAAACCCACATGCAGGTGACCACAAATTAAGTCCTGGTCTACACTTACTAGCTACATGGCTCAGGGGTGTGAAAAATTCACACCATCGGGTGCCGTAGTTAAGCTGCCCTACGCCCCGGTGTGGACATGGCTAGGTCAACAGAAGAATTCTCTTGGGGAGGTGGATCACCCGCCTCTCCATCAAAACAGGAAGCGTCTACACTGCTGCTGCGCTGCCCATAGTGTAGCCCCGGCCTAAGACAGACCGACTGGTAAACTGAAAACCGTATGCCCCAAAGTCAGAGCCTCATCTTGGCGTAGTGGTTCCTAGAGGGCAAAGAGCCATTTAAAAATATTCCCAGGCCAGCAAAGAGACACCCAGCTAAGCTAGTGGAACAGCGTTCCCATCCAAGAGTCCCCGTGCCAGGAGAGCTTCCTCCCAAGGCGATGGGGTTCTCCCCAAGCCAGCTGGGCCGGGGGCAGCTCATGCCTGCTGATGTCTCTCCACAGCGGCTACCACCGGCTCAAGGAGGGGGCCGTCCCTACCGTCTTCGAGTCCTTCTCCAAAGCGCGCCGGGCAGCGAAGGTGAGGGCTTCCCGGCAGAAGGGTGATGACCCCAAGGCTGCCAGGGCCTGGAGGAAGTGGAGGTGAGTGCCCGCCCTGTAGATGGTCTGCTGGGCTGGGTCGTGGGGTGAGGGGCTGGGATGTGCCAAGGCAAAGCACATGGAGCAAGGGGTGTGCAGGCTGGGTTGTGGATCAGAAGGGCCCGGTCTGCCCCCATGAGACTGATGGGGGCCCAGCCGTGGCAGGGGGCAATGGGTCAGAATGAGGAGCTGAAACTGGCTCTGCTGGACTGTGTGCATTGGAGACCAGATCTGTGGGGCAGGGAGCGGGGTCAAGGTCTGGAGTGGGTGGGGCAGCCCTGCATGTTATCTCCTGGGCTAGATTTGAGGGGGCGGGGTCAGGATCGGGGGGTGGGGAGAACTAGGGCTGTCCCTGTATGTTGACCGCAGGCTCGGTTGGGGTGGGGCTATCTTGGGGGCGGGGTCAGGGTGTAGGTGGGCGGGGCTGGGGCTGCCTAAGGTTTGGATTGGGGGTCAGGGGCTGAGGGGGGTTGGGATGGTCTATTGCTCTGGGGCTCTGCTCTGCCTGCCCCCTGCAGTGCGTTGTGGGATGGGCTCTTTCCCCTCAGACGCGATCCAGGCCAAGGGGAGCAGGACTCCCCAGCCAATGCGGAGATCTCGTGCTTCCCGGAGGAGGAGGAGTCTGAGCTGGCCACGCCCGCGGCCGCCCCCACCACTGAGCACCGCAGCCTGCCCGGGCCGCTCCCCCAGGAGGCGGAGCTAGAGGATCAGCATGACGTCATCCTGGCCAGCCTGTCGGACATCCTCCTGGAGTACCCGGCCGTGGCCACGGGGCAGGAGGCGGCCACAGCCACACCAGCACTCCCAGAGACAGAGGCACCCACGCTCCCAGAGACAGAGACAGACGCCCCCTCAGAGGCCCCCATGTCGCCCGCCCCGGAGCCGCCCCGCCCCGTCTCCCCGTCTTTCTACATGCTGCGCCTGCCGCCCCCGGCCGGCGCCTACATCCAGAGCGAGCACAGCTACCAGGTGGGCAGCGCCCTTCTGTGGAAGCGGCGCGCAGAGGCAGCCCTGGAGGCCCTGGACCGGGTCCAGCGGCAGCTGCAGGCCTGCAAGCGGCGAGAACAGCGGCTGCGGCTGCGCATCTGCGAGTTGCAGCGGGAGCGGCGGGCAGCCCCAGACATGCGGCGCCAGCTCAAGGAGCACCTCCAGGTCTTCGAGCTGCAGCTGCTGCGCGACCTGGAGTGAGCCTGGGACTGCGCTCAGGGGCCATCTGTGTGTAGGGCAGGGGGGCTTCACTCCACCCCAGAGGGACTGCATGGGACTCGGGCCTCCGCCCAGGCACAAAGCCCTGGGCTCTGTCGCTCGGCCACGGGCTGAGCTCACTCCCTGCCCACGAAACGTGGCAGGCAAGGGCTGCAGACACAGACCTTGTGACAGCACTTCTCTGCCCACCACTCCCGCCCTGACCTCCACCTCTGTGCCAGGGAGGCGGATTGATGGGGGTTGTAAATAAAGATCTTGTTTTATGTGGGGGTGATGATCCCGGAGTGTGCACAGCCTGATGTGAGTGTGGCTGCGGGATCAGTCCCAGGGTGGGCAGTGCCCCCAGTGTGCATGTGCCCATTGCCCCCAGGGCAGTTGTGGGTTCAGTCCCAGGGCAGGCACTTCCCCTGCTGTGCGTGTGGTCATTGACCCAGGGGAGCTGCTGGGTCGGTCCCAGGGCGGGCAGTGCCCCTGGTGTGTGTGTGCCCATTGCCCCAGGGGAGCTGTGGGGTAGGTGCTAGGGCAGGCACTGCCCCTGGTGTGCATGTGCCTGTTGCCCCTGGGGGAGCTGCGGGGTCGGTTCCAGGGCATGCACTGCCTCTGGTGTGCGTGTGCCTGTTGCCCCTGGGGGAGCTGCGGGGTCGGTTCCAGGGCAGGCTCTGCCACTGTACGTGTGCCCTATGGCCATGAGCACCTCAGCTCCATGCCTACGATTTTCCCCCTGCATCCATTCCCCCTTGACTTTGGGGTTCCCTTAGTCTCACCGGACCAGAATCCCAGCTTGCCCAGGCTCTGCTACTTGATCCCCCCACACTCCCCATGCTGGCTGCCAGAGGCCTGCTGTTGGCATGGTGGGGGCTGGGGAGGGGGTTGATGCCACCTATGTGATCGTCCCCTGCCCTCTGACAGGCCAAGCACCAGAACTGCGAATGCGCTGAGCTCCCAGCTGAGAGAGAAAATGAGGGGCATGAAACGGGCCACATGGCAGCGAAGATGGAGTACTGGGGGACTTGATAACCAGCTGGTGTGAATACCCCTAGCAAACAGAACAGTGTTGGGTTACACCAGCTGCGGATCTGGCCCCACTGAATCGGGGCCGGTTGACACCAGCCGTGGTTTTTTTTTTCACATGTAATTACGAAATGACGAGTTCAGGACTAAACTGTCACAAGCACCGACGTGTTCTCTGTCTATAAAACATGCCCCCCGTTGCTCACCACCCGTGAGGCCCAGCAAGCGCAGCAAATAGTGCCACGGCCACGGCGGCCTTCTCTGTGGCCCAGGGGTGGCCTGTGCAGGGAAGCTCGGGGGTGGGGGGCCCTGCTGGATTCCCCACCTGAACCACTGGCTCCCTTGTGCGCTGTAACTGCCCCAGATGGACAGCAGCACCCGGAGTACCCCAGCATGAGAGATGGAGGAGGTAGACGATCAGGAGGAACATACCTGGACAGCGGTCCAGGCCTGGGACTGGCCTAGGTAATTAAGTTCCCTAGTAGGTACCATGGGGGGCATCTTTCTTAGGGCTGAACCTCCCTTTCCTGTTTGGGGTGTGGGTCAGGCACAACCAGGGAGAGTCGGGACATCCCTTCTCCCCAGGCCATGGATGTGTGGGAGAGGTCCTGGTTTCTCTGGGGGTGGGGAAGAGATCCAAGCAGCCTCCTAGTTCTTCCCAAAATGTCCCTCAATGTCTCAGAGCAAGGTGGCGTTTTCACCTGGGGATCCAGCCCCATTGGCCCCAGCAGGAGTCAATGGAGCAGACCCCCAGCAGAGGGTCAGTTGGCCACAGTTCCTTTTAGGTCACCATCACTCAGCAGCCCAGGCTGATGAGCTGGACAGGGCAGGGGCAGTCGGACCCAGAGCGATGTCAGTAGAGCAACCGACAACCCAGAGCCACCCCAGGACCTTGTCCTGGCTTAGCCTTCACTGGATGAGCAGGAGCATTACACAGAGCTGCACAGATGCCATGTGAGGGATGGTCTCTGCCCCAGTTGACATGCACCAGGCAGAGGTGTGGGACGGGAGCATCAGCATCTCCATTCTACAGAGGAGAAAGCAAGGCACAGAGAGATTGAGGCGCTAGGCTGGCACTCGAACCCAGCTCTCAGCACCACCTTCTGCCAGCTGAGAGACCCAGCTCACGTTTCCCAGCATCCAAGAATTCTCTCAGAGCCGAGCTGGGAATCGGGGACAGCGAGCTTGGGGCCCCCGGCTCCTCCCGTGAAGGCTCAGTCAGACAACTGTCCCTCGTTTCAAGGTCCTAAAGTTGCATCCACGTGACACCATGTCACTGATGGTTGGGAACTCTTTTGATCCGGAATGGAGGGGTCCTGGCCCCGGGGGTTATCTACACTGAAGGGGACACATCTGTGATAGATCTCGGGGTGCCCAGCACTGTGACCCATCTCTAGCAAAAGGGGATAGTTTGTGGTAGCCAGGTTTCATCTCGACTCCACCAGCCCTTCCACCACCCAAGGACTCTCCTCTGGGCAGTGCCTGCCCCAACTTCACTTTGCATGATAACAGGAGCACCCTGAGTCCCTTTGCCCTCTTATATCCAGCCCCTGGCACAGGCTACTCATAGAAATTCCAGATCCTCTGCCCCCAGGCCTACCCCAGTTTTGCCTTCAGCCACCGCTCCTGTAAACCACACTGCACTGACAATGCAACAGAGGAGTTTATTTAGGAAGAAGTAAAGATTTAGCTAGGAGTGCGAGGAAGTGGTGGAAACAGTTACGCCACACAGCAAAATCACAGGGTGCGGAGGGTCTGATAGCTAGTTTCCTTTCCTTGCTAATAAAGTAAGTTTCCCCCCAACACCCTCCGTGCAAGTAAAAGTTCAGTCTGTTGCAGGGCTGCCTGGGGATTTCCTCTGTGAATGCATCCAGAGTGCATTTCCCTCTGTGATATGCTGAAAACAGCCTTTTTATCCTATTCGCCAGCAGGGCAAACCTCTGCCTAGTGGTAATATTCCTTTTTTTAACCTTCCGGTGGTTTCATTTGATAGTTCGCGCTGACCGGTGATTTCCTGTTCAAAATCTTGGTATTGTGCCAAACTAAACAACTAAGCCTTGCATTGCATCACCAGCTAAGGAGGGGGAGCGGGAGGGAGACAACTCCCCTGGCCAAGTGGGCCATCGCCGAGATATTATCCCCCTGGGTCTAATTTCTTCTCCAAGTCCATAAAGCATACGGTCAAGATCAAAACATTATCCCTTAAATGTCACCTGTACATGCATCTCACAATGATTTTGAATCTTGACAAATTACGAGTGTTCTGTAGGTACTTTTCTCATTACACTTTCTGGATTAATATCCTTGGTACAGTGAGTTTGTCAGGTCTCAGGTGAGAGCTGTTTGCAAAGAAGGGGACCTTTCGCCAATGGTTTATGTTTCAGCGTCGCATTAGGGCTGAGAGGAAGTTTTCCATCAAGTGCTTTTTTTAGACAGAAAATTGTTGGGTTTTTTTCCTTTTCTGAAACATTTTTTTTTCACCAAAAGAGCCTGTTGGTGAAATGTAATTTTTTTCAGCAAAAACATGACTGCTTGGAAAATGGAATATTTCAATTCAGAAATGCTGCAGGGATGGCTTATGGGGATTGTAGTTTGGTTGTCTCATGTCCCCATTCTCCTCTATAGACTGGTCTCTCCATTTGGAACTACATCTCCCATGATGAACTACAGCATAGCATTCCCATTATGCACCACCTCTGTGCCCAAGAGGAGAGACCACAGTGCTTCATGGGAGATGTAGTCTGACGAGAGACCAACCTATAGAGGAGAATGGCCACATGAGGCAACATGATGGCATTTCAGAATCGAAATATTTAGGGGTTTTAGCCAAAATTTTTCATCAATTGGTGAAATTTTTTTCACCATGTGGCTGAAAGTTTCCAGCATTAAAATTTTCACCAAGCAAAATTGAAATTTTCTGTTGAAAAGTCAGAGAAAACAAAAAAAATCCACTTTCAAGGTAACTTTCTGAGGACAAATTTAGCTGAAAACAAAACACTTTTGTTTCATCAATATTTTCCGTGGGAAATGTAACCAAAATTGAAAATTTTTCACATCCAACGCTATTGTCTCTGGAAAATTAAGGGTAAAAGGAAAAATTTCTGTTCAATTGATGTTTTCCGTGGAAAGTTTAGATAGGAACAAAAATTTTCTCTTTCACTGAAATTTTCTGTGGAAAGTGTAGATGAAAAGGAATATTTATGGTTCCATCTATGTGTTCTGTGGAAAAATTAGGGGAAAAAAGACAAATTTTCTCTCTTGCCAACATGTTCTTTGGAAACTTCAGACAAAAAATTAAAAAATTCAGTTCTGTTGACATTTTCTGTGGAAAATTTAGGCAAAAAAAAATTCTAATCCCCTTTTTTCCCCCGCTGCAGAAAATTAAAACAGAAATGTTCTGAGGAAACCCCCTTGTTTCCCAACCAGCTCTCACCCCACGACGTCCCAAGTACCTCCTCATTTTAGGTCCACATTTGGGTAGCATGGCCTATTGGCCACACTTAGGACTTCTTGGTCAATCCAGCCCTGTGCATCAGCTTGGCCACGGCCCCCTTGACCTCCTTGTTCCTCAGAGTGTAGATGAGTGGGTTGAGGGCCGGCGTGACCACAATATAGAAAACAGCAATGTGCTTGTCCCAGTCGGGGGCGGTGCCGGAGCGGGGCCTCATGTACATGGAGATGACGGTGCCATAGAAGATAGCCACCACGGCCAGGTGGGAGGCGCAGGTGGAGAACACTTTGCGTCGCCCAGCAGCCACCTGTCCTCGCAGCACGGAGGCCAGGATGAGGCCATAGGAGGCCAGGATGACGGCCAGCGGGAGCAGCAGGATGAGCACGGCTGCCCCGAAGACCACAGCCTCGGTGAGGTGTGTGTCAGTGCAGGCCAGCTCCAGCACCACCGGCAGCTCACAGAAGAAGTGGTTGACCCGGTTGGGCCCACAGAAGGGCAGCCACAGGGTGCAGGCCACGTTGACCACCGAGAGGAGGAACCCAGCAGCCCAGGAGGACAAGGCCAGTGCCCAGCAACGGCCCCACCCCATAAGGGCGGTGTAACGCAGCGGCCAGCACACAGCAACGAAGCGGTCGTAGGCCATGGCGGCCAGCAGGATGGCCTCGGTGCTCCCGAGCGAGAGGGCAAGGTACATCTGGGCGGCGCAGCGAGCGAAGGGGATGGATTTGCTGCGAGTCAGGAGGTGGGCCAGAGCCTGGGGGATGGTGCAGCTGGTGTAGCAGATCTCCAGGAAGGAGAGGTGGCTGAGGAAAAAGTACATGGGGGTGTGGAGGCATGAGTCGGCCCACACCAGGCCCACGATCAGCAGGTTGCCCGCCAGGGTGGCCAGGTAAGTGGCCAGGATGGCCGCAAATAGGAGGCGCTGCGTCCGCAGCCGGCCAGACAGACCCACCAGGATGAACTCAGAGACTGAGGTGCGGTTCTCATCCTCCATCACCTCCATCCGCCTGCAGGGAGAGAGAGCAGGGGGATAACATAGGCTGGGTTGTGGGACAGGCCCAACGGGCTGGGCTACGCCGGAGTCAATCCAGAGTCACATCTGACTGCACAGAGGGCAGGGCTGGATTCTGATCTCAGTCCCCTGAGGTCAATCTGAATTTCAGGGGCAACTCCAGATTGACCACAGGGGGACTGAGGTCAGAATCCAGCCCTGCACCCATTGCTGTCAGGGGTGACTCCGAGCAGGGATCTGTACCTGCCCCCACCCCCACCTCCCAGGAGAATGCCCTACTTACTGGGCTATTAGCAAGTCTCTCTCTCTCCCCACCCTCCTTCCCTTATCCTGCACTTGCAAAATATGTTTGTCAAATCTTTTTAAACTTCCTAGTCATTAAAGATCCCCTGGAACATCCCGTCCCCCACTCCCACTCACAGCCCAGATTCCTAGCCACTCTCGGCTGGTTTCTCCATCACTTCCTGTCCCAAACTCTTGCCATAGTGTTGCTTTATGCTGTTAAAGAGCCACTGTGCTCCACCCCAGAGGTGGCTGCAGCTCAGCACCAGTTGAGGGGTCCCTGTATAACCAGCCCCTGTGCCCCACCTCAGATCCCACGTCCCCTGCCTGCCCAGAGTGATTTGCTGGGCATGGAGCTCTGCACAGAAGCTGCGGATGGGATGTTCAGAAGCCTCCAACAATTGGACAAGACACCGGTAAGGCCTCACCTGTAATACTGTGTCCAACTCCCCCGTGTTCGAGAAGGAGGATTCCGACCGGACAGGAGCTGGGATGAGCAGGAGACGATGCCCTGATCTCCTGAGAACGAACTGGCAGAACTGGGCCCGTTTAGGCTGGAATGCAGGCTGAGAGGGGCACCGATAGGTCTATCAATCCATTTGCAAGGTGAACACCCAGAGGGGGACAAGCGACTGAAGCAGAATTTTTCATACTGCTAAACGTGAACGCAGATGTCCAGGAACAAAGAAACGAGGCTGTGTTGTATGCACCGGGTGGGGGGCTCTCTCCTGGGGAGCAGGGACGCTGACAAAGATTCAGGGGGTCATGGCACCTAATCAGCTGAACATGAGCTCCCAGTATGGCCAGAGGAGCCAGTGCAATCCTGGAGTGTGCAAAGAGCAATCTCAAGTAGGCACAGAGAGGTTATTTTACCCCTGGATCTGGCCCTGGGGCCATCACCGCTGGGATCCGGTGTCCAGTTCTGGTGCCCACCATTCAAGAAGGAGGCTGATAAATCAGAGAGGGGGTCAGAGAAGAGCCAGGAGAATGATTCAAGGATTAGAAAACCTGCCTGAGAGTGATAAACTCCAGGAACTCAAAGAGAAGGTCCAGGGGGTTCTTGATCCCAGTCTATAAGTGTCTACAGAGAACAAATATTTCATAACGGGCTCTTCAATCTAGCAGACAATGGCTTTAAGTTGAAGCTAGACAAATTCAGACTTGAAACAAGACGTCTATTTGGAACAGGGAGAGTAATTAACCATCGGAACAACTCGCCATGAGCGTGGTGGATTCTCCATCACTAGCAATTTTCAAACTGGATGTTTCCCTGAAATTCTTTGGGGGCTGTTCTCTGGCCTGAGTTATACAGGAGGTCAGACTAGATGATCACATTGGTCCCTTCTGGCCTTGGGATCTATGATTCTAGGAAGTTTAGACTTGAAATTAGAGGAAGGTTTCTAACCATTAGAGGAGAGAAGTTCTGGAACAGCCTTCCAAGGGGAGTAGTGGGAGAAAAAGACCTATCTGGCTTCAAGACTAAGCTTGATAAGTTTATGGAGGGGATGGTATGATGGGATAGCCTAATTTTGGCAATTAATTTGGCAATTGATCTTTGATTATCAGCAGGTAAATATGCCCAGTGGTCTGTGATGGGATGTTAGATGAGATGGGATCTGAGTTACTGCAGAGAATTCTTTCCTGGGTGCTGGCTGGTGAGTCTTGCCCACATGCTCAGGGTTTAGCCATATTTGGGGTGGGGAAGGAATTTTCCTCCAGGGCAGATTGGCAGAGGTCCTGGAGGTTTTTCGCCTTCCTCTGCAGCGTGGGGCACAGGTCATTTGCTGGAGGATTCTCTGCACCTTGAGGTCTTCAAACCACAATTTGAGGACTTCAGTAACTCAGACATAGGTTAGGGGTTTGTTACAGGAGTGGGTGGGTGAGATTCTGTGGCCTGCATTGTGCAGGAGGTCAGACTAGATGATTATAACGGTCCCTTTTGACCTTAAAGTCTATGAATCTGTGAAGGATGATGTGGCCCAAGGGCAAATGGGGATATGCTGACCGGGAGCCATGTGAGGCTGGAAACCAGACGCAGGGCAGGTTTTGGAGCAGCCTCGCAAGAGGAAGAGGTGAAGGCAAGACAACAAACCAGAGCTTGATGAGTTTCTGCCCCACAAACTTTACTCAGGTTAAAATAATGATGAAGATGCAGGAGCTTGGCTTTTAATGGAGGTTAGTAGCTCTGATCAAACTCCAGCCACCCTAGGATACAGCTACACTGCAGGGGTGTTCCTAGAGTGGGCTAGCCTGAAATGCTAGTGAAGACAGGGCAGGCATGACAGGAGTTCATGCCTATGGTCCCTGATGGTAACATACTAGGAGCATAAGCTTTTTTTGATAGTGACAATAATCATAGAATCTCAGGGTTGGAAGGGACCTTAGGAGGTTCTAGTCTAACCCCCTGCTCAAAGCAGGGTTAATCCCCAGACAAATTTTTGTCCCAGATCCCTAAATGACCTCCTCAAGGGCTGACCTCACAACCCTGGGTTTAGTAGACCAATGCTCAAACCACTGAGCTATCCCTCCCTCATACACAATCATTGGACTGGAAGGGACCTCGAGAGGTCATCAAGTCCAGTCCTCTGCACTCATAGCAGGACCAAGCACCCTGTTTAGCCCAGTGTCCTGGCTGCATTTCTATGTAACTCAGGTTATGAACACACCTTTTATTGTGTCTCCTTAGTCTCACGCACGCCAGGCAGGCAAAACTCACGAGCCAGACCTCAGAACGATCCCCTGGTCAGCTTTCAACCCAGGAGATTGGTTTTATCAAAGGAACCACCGGCGAGTCGTTTCTTTGCCTCCAAGGTTTGTGCTCAGGCCACGATTTCCAGCTTCACTCCTCAACTAGAAGGGTCCGAAGCCAACTCTTTTATTTAAACATAAGCCAAGCGTTTCCCGTGACTGCCTGACCCCAGTGGCTGGGCCTTTGAGAGAAACACTAGACAGCAGGAGGCTCAGCAGCATGGCTCATGTAGGACAGGAGCTCCTGGGGCGAGTCAAGCCCCTGCGATAGCCGACAGTCCTAGTGTCCTGTTTGGTGAATTTATCACGCTCCACCTTCAAACCAGTTTGGTTGTTTGCCCCCAACTTCTCCTATCCCAGAACCTCCCTATGATGGAGGTTCTCCAGCCTTCTCATTTCCAGCCTCTGTTTATTCCTGGCCAGCTCATCCCCATTTGTCTGTGGGCCAATAGCTCTTCTCCCTTCCTGCCATTCACCCCCATGTCCCCTCCCAGCCTGCATTTTACCAAGCTCTTTCGGTCTCCGTCCATAGACTCCAAGGCCAGATCAGACCCGTTGTGACCATCGAATCTGATCTCCCTTCTAGCACGGATTGGAAAACGGCCCGCAAAATAATTCCCAGGCCTGATCATTTAGAAGAAGAGCCCGTCTCGATTAAAAAATTGTCAGTGATGGAGAATCCACTACCAAACCTTGGGAACTGGTTGCGATGGTGAGTTCCCCTTGCGGTTAAAAATTTGCACCTTCTCTCTAGCTTCCACTTCCAGCCATTGGACAGTGTTAACCCTTCCTCTGCTAGGTTGACGAGCCCATTCCTGAATATTTGTTCCCCATGGAGATACTTACAGACTCGGATCAAGTCACCCCGAAGCGTCTCTTTGTTCAGCTAACTACGCTGAACTCCTGGAGTCTCACGTTCTCAAATCCTTTCACCATTCACATGGCTTTTCTCTGACCCCACTCCAGTATATTGTAAGAAGGTGTAGTGGATGGGCTGTTTTTCTAAAAGCTCACCTCTGGTTCAGACAGGAATTAATTCAGGGTTGTTCTCCAGCCTGTGCCATCCAGGGGATCAGACTAGAGGATCACAACAGTCCCTTCTGGCCATGGGGTCTATGAATCCTCTCAGAATGCCATGGGATAAGAACATAAGAAGAACATAAGAACGACCATACTGGGTCAGACCAAAGGTCCATCTAGCCCAGTATCCTGTCTACTGACAGTGGCCAATGCCAGGTGCCCCAGAGGGAGTGAACCTAACAGACAATGATCAAGTGATCTCTCTCCTGCCATCCATCTCCATCCTCTGACAAACAGAGGCTAGGGACACCATTCCTTACCCATCCTGGCTAATAGCCATTTATAGACTTAATCACTATGAATTTATCCAGTTCCCTTTTAAATGCTGTTATAGTCCTAGCCTTCACAACCTCCTCAGGCAAGGAGTTCCACAAGTTGACTGTGCGCTGCATGAAGAAGAACTTCCTTTTATTTGTTTTAAACCTGCTGCCCATTAATTTTATTTGGTGACCCCTAGTTCTTATATTATGGGAATAAGTAAATAACTTTTCCTTATCCACTTTCTCCAAACCACTCACAGGAGTGGCGCCAGGGTTTTTGGCACCCTAGGCGGGGGTCCTTCTGCGCTCCCGGTCGGCAGCAAATCTGCGGCGGAGGGGTCCTTCCGCGCTCCAGGTCTTCAGGGCACTTCAGCGGCGGGTCCCGGAGCGAGTGAAGGACCCGCTGCAGAATTCCCACCAAAGACCCGGAGCGTGGAAGGACCCCCCGCCGCCGAATTGCCTCCAAGAGTGGCAAAATGCCGCCCCTCCAAATCCTAGCGCCCTAGGCGACTGCCTAGGTCGCCTAAATGGAAGCGTCAGCCCTGACCACTCATGATTTTATATACCTCTATCATATCCCCCCTTAGTCTCCTCTTTTCCAAGCTGAAGAGTCCTAGTGTCTTTAATCTTTCCTCACATGGGACCCTCTCCAAACCCCTAATCATTTCTGTTGCCCTTTTCTGAACCTTTTCTAGTGCCAGTATATCTTTTTTGAGATGAGGAGACCACATCTGCACGCAGTATTCGAGATGTGGGCGTATCATGGATTTATATAAGGGCAATAATATATTCTCAGTCTTATTCTCTATCCCCTTTTTAATGATTCCTAACATCCTGTTTGCTTTGTTGACTGCCTCTGCACACTGCGTGGACATCTTCAAAGAACTATCCATGAAGACGCCAAGATCTTTTTCCTGACTCGTTGTAGCTAAATTAGCCCCCATCATATTGTATGTATAGTTGGGGTTATTTTTTCCAATGTGCGTTACTTTTACATTTATCCACATTAAATTTCATTTGCCATTTTGTTGCCCAATCACTTAGTTTTGTGAGATCTTTTTGAAGTTCTTCACAGTCTGCTTTGGTCTTAACTATCTTGAGCAGTTTAGTATTATCTGCAAACTTTGCCACCTCACTGTTTACCCCTTTCTCCAGATCATTTATGAATAAGTTGAATAGGATTGGTCCTAGTACTGACCCTTGGTGAACACCACTAGTTACCCCTCTCCATTCTGAGAATTTACCATTAATTCCTACCCTTTGTTCCCCGTCTTTTAACCAGTTCTCAATCCATGAAAGGACCTTCCGTTTTATCCCATGACAGTTTAATTTACGTAACAGCCTTTGGTGAGGGACTTTGTCAAACGTCCAAGTACACTATGTCCACTGGATTCCCCTTGTCCATGTTTGTTGACCCCTTCAAAGAACTCTAATAGATTAGTAAGACACGATTTCCCTTTACAGAAACCATGTTGACTATTGCTCAACAGTTTATGTTTTTCTATGTGTCTGACAATTTTATTCTTAACTATTGTTTCGACTAATTTGCCCAGTACCGACATTAGATTTACCAGTCTGTAATTGCCGGGATCACCTCTAGAGCCCTTTTTTAAATATTAATGTTACATTAGCTAATTTCCAGTCATTGGGTACCAAAGCTGATTTAAAGGACAGGTTACAAACCTTAGTTAATAGTTCCGCAACTTCACATTTGAGTTCTTTCAGAACTCTTGGGTGAATGCCATCTGTTCCTGGTGACTTGTTAATGTTGATTTTATCAATTCATTCCAAAACCTCCTCTAGTGACACTTCAATCTATGACAGTTCCTCAGATTTGTCGCCTACAAAAGCCGGCTCAGGGTTGGGAATCTTCCTAACATCCTCAGCTGTGCAGACTGAAACAAAGAATCCATTTAGTTTCTCCGCAATGACTTTATCATCTTTAAATGCTCCTTTTGTATCTCGATCGTCAAGGGGCCCCACTGGTTATTTAGCAGGCTTCCTGCTTCTGATGTACTTAAAAAACATTTTGTTATTACCTTTGGAGTTTTTGGCTAGCCGTTCTTCAAACTCCTCTTTGGCTTTTCTTGTTACACTCTTGCACTTAATTTGGCAGTGTTTATGCTCCTTTCTATTTGCCTCACTAGGATTTGACTTCCACTTTTTAAAGGAAGTCTTTTTATTTCTCACTGCTTCTTTTACATGGTTGTTAAGCCACAGTGGCTCTCTTTTAGTTCTTTTACTGTGTTTCTTAATTTGGGGTATACATTGAAGTTGGGCCTCTATTATGCTGTCTTTAAAAAGTGCCCATGCAGTTTGCAGGGATTTCATTTTAGTCACTGTACCTTTTAACTTCTGTTTAACTAACTCCCTCATTTTTGCTTAGTTCCCCCTTTTGAAATTAAATACCACAGTGTTGGGCTGTTGAGATGTTCTTCCCATCACAGGGATATAGAATGCTATTGTATTATGGTGACTATTTCCAAGCAGTCCTGCTATAGTTACCTCCTGGACCAGCTCCTGCACTCCACTCAGGATTAAATCTAGAGTTGCCTCTCCCCTGGTGGGTTCCCGTACCAGCTGCTCCATGAAGCAGTCATTTAAAGTATCGAGAAATTTTATCTCTGCATTTTGTCCTGAAGTGAAATGTTCCCAGTCAGTATGGAGATAATTGAAATCCCCCACTATTATTGGGTTCTTAATTTTGATAGCCTCTCTAATTTCCCTTAGCATTTCATCATCACTATCACTGTCCTGGTCAGGTGGCTGATAATAGATCCCTAATGTTATATTCTTATTAGAGCATGAAATTACTATCCATAGAGATTCTATGGAACATGTGGATTCACTTAAGATTTGTACTTCATTTGATTCTACATTTTCTTTCACATATAGTGCCACTCCCCTCCCTGCACGACCTGTTTTCTCCTTCCGATATATTTTGTACACTGGAATGATTGCATCCCATTGATTGCTCTCAGTCCACCAGGTTTCTGTGATGCCTATTATATCAATATCCTTTTTATCACAAGGCACTCTAGTTCACCCATCTTATTATGTAAACTTCTAGCATTTGTATACAAGCGCTTTAAAAACTTGTCCCTGTTTATCTGTCTGCCCTTTTCTGATGTGTCAGATTCTTTTTTATGTGAATGTTTATCATCTGATCTGGCCCTTACATTATCCTCTTCCAACACAATATTATCTCTGTTCTACCTCAAGGTCACCAAAGCCTCAGACCAGACCCATCATGACCATCTAATCTGATATCCCCTCTAGCACGGACCAGGGAACGGAGACTAGAACAACTATTTCTTGGGAGATTCCAACCCTTTGAAATTGGTTTTCATTGCGAAAAGGCGAATCTCTAAATTTCCTGTGCAACAAAATTTTCGCCAAGTTTTGTTGTAAAACCACAAAGGTTTCCCCCTTTCGGTGTCTAAAACAAAAATCCCCTTCCATTCTGTTTTGTCATCTAGGAAACCAAACACAAGTTGAAAGGAAAAGCTGTCTCAAAATGACAAACTGAAAAAGTGGCCAATTCCTTCCTCCCCGCTCCCCATGAAATACCATTGAAAGCGATGGGTTCCCACGGAAAGTTTTAACTTAGACAGAACAGCATTTTCCAAGGGGAGAAGGGAAATGCCTGTTGGAAACCATTTCACCCTCTGTAATAACCATTGCGCCCTCTGCAAGAGAGAAGTGAATACAAATCGAGAAATGTCTCACCTTCATTCTTCTCTACCGAGTTTGCAAATGCCTGGAAAGGCTGAGGAGCTCCCAGCCCCATGGTGCAGCAGGGGCTTCACATAGAAAGCAGCTCTGTGGCAAAGACGAGAGGCTCAGACACAGACAGAGCTCTGGGGTCAGGCTCCACCACCCAGAATAGGCTGTGTCAACTGCTTGTGCAGAAGTTGAGTTTCAGGTCAACCAGCCATGGAGACACAGAGCAGAGAGGGCTGCTAGATAGGGTCTTGCCAAATTGTTTTGCTCGCCCTCTTATCGAAGATTGGTACATAACTGACGTCCTGGGTGTGGGAAGATCCCCACCTCACCCTCCAGAGAGTACATTTTTCATCTGTCTCCTGAATCCAATACACGAGACATCCTCACTGCCACACCCAAAGCCGTCACCTGGCTGTGGTTGTTAGCGAAGCCGTCGGCACCAGAAGAGACACTAAATCAGACCCATAAAACCTCTGCAGCACAAAGGACATGGGCTACAACCCAGAGGGACACTGGAAGGCCCGTGGCATGTTCCCCCCAGCACAGATCTCTCTGATTGCCTGGGGCGGAGGACCAGCTCCACTGGGACCACTCCATTCCTGGTGGCAATTAACGAGCCTTGTCTGGCTCATAGACAGTCTCCTGTGGGTGCTCATCCCATGGAACCTGCAGGATTTTCAGCCTCTCTGAGCCTACGGTGGGAACCAGAATTAGAGCCGGGAAAATCACAGATTAAGAATGACCCTACTGGGTGAGACCATGGTCCATCTTGTCCAGTATCCTGTCTATGACAGTGGCCCATACCAGAGCTTCAGGGGAACCTACAGAACAGGGTGATTATGCAGTGATGTACCCTGCTACTGGTAGCCAGAGGTTTAGCGTCACCCTGAGCATGGGGTTGTGTCCCTGACTCTCTTGGCTAATAGCCGTCCATGGACCTAGCCTCCAGTATCTTCTCTGGTGCTTTTTTGGTCCCAGTTATGCTTTTGGCCTCCACAACATCCACTTGCAATGAGATCCACAGGTTAACGTTGCACTTTGTGAGAAAGGACGTCCTCTTGTTTGTGTTATGGATTTCATTGGCTGGCCCCTGGCTTTTGTGTTATGTGAAGTGGTAAGTAATTCCTTATTTGCTTTCTCCACACCAGCATGATGTTATCAACCTCTGTCCTATCCCCTCTTAGTCGTCTGTTTTCACCGATGAACACCTCTAATAGTTTTGGTCTCTCCTCATATGGAAGCTGTTCCATAACTTTGGTCATCATCTTTGTTGCCTTTCTCTGAACCTTTTCCAGCTAGCGATCTCCTTTCTGAGTTGGGGCAGCCAGAACCGGACATGGTATTCAAGGTGTGGGTGCACCATAGGTTCAGATAGCGGCATTGCAATATTTTCTGTCTTATTTATCCTATTCCTGTCCCGTCAGTCCCTAGCATACAGCTGGCCTGTTTGATCGCTGCTGCAGATTGAGTTTGCAGAGAACTAGCCTCAGGGACACCAAGATTTTTGGTTCTCTGGCAATTCCAAAAAATCAGCAGGGAGGAGAGGGCGGATTCATGGTGGGTCCATCCAGAAAGGGGATTTTTTTGAACTTGTCAATGAATGGAAAAGTAAAAATAAAATACGGCGGTGGTGCCCAAACTTTTCTCCCCATTAACAGGAATGGAACGTGTCTGCGCCCCCACCCCACACCCCGACTGGGAGCGGAGCTGCAGCCAGAGCCAGGGGCTGGGAGTAGAGCTGTGACCAGAACCAGAGGCTGGGGTTGCAGCCAGGGCAGAGCTGGAGGGGGGCTGGGGTGGGCGGCAGGGCCATAGCAGAGCTGGGGGCTGGGTGGTGCTCCCTCCTCACCCCCATGGGGGGGTCTCCAGGGCCCCCAGGTGATCCTTCACACACCCCTGGGGGGGGAGGCACAGCCCACAGTTTGAGGACCACTGAAATAGAGTGATGAGATGTCCTGGGACTGTCCCAATATTAGGGGCTCTGTCTTCTCAAGGACCCTGTTGCCTGTTGTCCCAATTTTTCACCCTGGCTATCAGGTCACCATAAAACAAACCAAAATAAAAACATCTGTGTCCGTTCACTGCTGAGCTCTCTGTGATGTGGGAATAAAGCGAAAGGAACTTTCCAATTGTTTTCCGTCATAAAACCAAACCGTTGCTGTTCAAAAATGTGGAAACCAACGTTTGGATGTTGTCTGAATTTTTTTTTCCCCACAGCTGAAATAATTTGGCCACATTGACCCAGATTTACTAACTGTCTCCAAGTTGTCACATCTGAACATTTAATCCAAAACAAGTTTAGGCTGCATAATTTCACCCAGATCTAACTGAAACTTGCCAGGATCTGAGAATCCAGGGTCCATGTGGCATCTGCCCCAGGGCAGAGGGGTAGGAGCCAGCGCCAGGCATCCCCACCGCCTCCAAGTTGGGTGTCACTAGGGCTGAGGTGGGTGCTGGTGCCAGCCTGTCTGTGTGGGGAGAATTGGCCTTGTGAATAGAAAGCTCACTAGTGAAACGTGCGACTTCATCTCCCTCTAGTGGCCACTCCGCAGCAGGGAGTGGGGAGTTGGCCCAATTTCCCAGCTGTTCATTTCAGGTTCTTGGATTTTAATATATGGAGGTATACCTATCTCATAGGGACCTTAAAAGGTCATTGAGTCCAGTGCCCTGTCTTCACAGCAGGACTGAGGACCAAGTACCATCCCTGACAGATTTTTTGCCCCAGATTTCTAAATGGCCCCCTTCAAGTATTGAACTCACAACCTTGGGTTTAGCAGGTTAATACTCAAACCACAGAGCTATCCCTCCCCTTCAGACAACTGTGACAGAAAATTCCCACTTCATCACACCAGGCACCTGAGAAAAGCAGCAGGCCAGGAAACACAGGGACCTGCTAGATCTTCCAGAGGACCTGGAAGAGGAGCTGGGCCTGGATCCTTGACATAGGGGGGCAGATGTTGGGCAACCATGAATCATGCCAGCCATGCACAGAGGCACCAACTTTATGATTTCCTGAGGGGTTCTTGACCCCCCACAATCCATCCCAAGCCCTGCCTCCTCTCTACCCCTTCCCCTCATAAATGGGAAACTGAGGCATGGAGCAGGGTAGTGACTTGCCCATGGTCACTGAATGGCATAGCCAGGGATAGAACCCAGGTGTCCTGCATCCCAGTCCAGTGCTAGAGCCATTAGGAGCCCTGTGACCCTGGCTGGAGAGTGAGACCGTCCCCTCGAGCCCCATCCCTCCTAGAGAAACCAAGGGAGGGGTCCCAGCCCTAGAGACAAGGACCCATCCCCTGCCTCATCCCTTTGCTAGAGACCCCACTGAGGCACTCAAGCCCCTCTGCCCTCTTTCCCCATTCTCTCTCTAGCTCTTTCACAGCAGAATGCAGCCCCAAGAAGGGGGCACCGTGAGGGACAGGCCAAGCATGGGGCTGGTGAGGGTGCGGCTTTGAGTTTCTCTGCTCCCCTCAGGGGCTCTGTGACCTGAGCAAGATACCCAGCAAGAGCAGGAGCAGGGGACGAAAGGGGCCAGTCCGAGGCACCAGGCTCCCGAGAAACATTTCTCCTGCGAGGCGTCAATGTCCATGCAAGCTCCATCAGAAAAACTTTTGGGAAGATCCAAAATGAGAGCGGAGAATTTCCTCCCAGCTTTCTCCTTTTGCTTCCTTCCGACTCCCAGTGGCTTTTGCATCTTTGTGATCAGGGCACCATCACGTCAGGCGCGGCCCAGACACAAAATCACCAAGATTGTGGTCCATAAACCAATGACCAATTATCATCTAGGGCAGGGATAGGCAACCTAAGGCACGGGTGCCGAAGCCGGCATGTGAACTGATTTTCAGTGGCACTCACACTGCCTGGGTCCTGGCCACCAGTCCGGGGGGCTCTGCATTTAAATTTAATTTTAAATGAAGCTTCTTAAACATTTTTAAAAACGTATTTACTTTACAGACAACAATCGTTTAGTTATATATTATAGACTTATAGAAAGAGACCTGCTAAAAACGTTAACGTGTGTTACTGGCAAACAAAACCTTAAATCAGAGTGAATAAATGAAGACTCGGCACAGCACTTCTGAAAGGTTGCTGACCCCTGGGCTCTCTGCTCCCTCTAAATGGGAGAAGAGGCAAAGCCTGCTCTGTCTAGCCTGATTTACATGCTGTTTACCCATAGTCCCATCTGTTGAGTTTGGCTGTGCTACCTGGCAAGTTCTCAGGCTTCAGTGTGTAAATGTGACAATAGATTATTATCCTCACTGGACTCAAGATGGGGAAGGGGGCTGGGGCATGAAGCCACCTGGCTGAGAGGTCACCCCGAGAGTACAAGCAATGTCATTTGGTTGGGTAATGAAATGAGTAGAGCAGGGGATAGGAGGGCTGGAAATGAGGGAGGGGATAGAGATTTGCAGAGGAGAGAAGAGGAAGTTGGGCTAATTTGTGGGTTCCCCATCTAGAGATTTGCTTTCCTGTCCTTGTGAGCACAAATCTGTGGGGGTACTTAGAGCAGAGGCTCATTGACTGTGAGGTGAAGCTGAATGAGGTGAATGGACTGTGGTAACACAGCGCTTAATGCAATGTGGCCCCCCATCTTAGTGAGCGTGTCTGGGCAGCGCCTGGCCCAACGGGGCCCCGATCTCGGTGACTCTGTGTCTGGGCAGCGCCCAGCCCAACGGGGCCCCGATCTCGGTGACTCTCTGTCTGGGCATCGCCCGGCCCAACGGGGCCCCGATCTCAGTGACTCTGTGTCTGGGCATCGCCCGGCCTGACGGGGCCCCGATCTCGGTGACTCTGTGTCTGGGCAGCGCCTGGTGCAGCGGGGCCCCAATCTCAGTGGCTCTGTGTCTGGGCATCTCCTGGACCCCGATCTCGGTGACTCTGGGCAGCGCCTGGCGCAGCAGGGTCCCAATCTTAGTGACTCTGTGTCATGGCAGCGCCAGCACAAGGGGACACATGGGCCGTGCTGAACGAGTCTCTGGTTTCCTGTTCTACTGACATTTCCTGCCCAGTGCTGGCTGCAGCGTCAGTGCCCAGTTGCTGCCATGGGCCCCGAAGCCATGGGCCAGGCGTTCGTCCTCTTCCTCATCTGCTGTGAGTAGATTCCCCTGCCCACCTCCTACCCACACCCTATGGCTGGAGTGTCCCCCCCACCCAGCCCCCACCCCACGGCCAGAGTTCTCTCTGCCCAGTCCCCACCTCGTGGCCAGAGTGCCCCCCATCCCCCATCCCATGGCCAGAGTGTTCCCCCACCCAGCCCCCACCCCATGGCTGTAATGTCCCCCCTCCTAACCCCCCATCCCATGGCTGGAATGCCCCCTCGCCCACCTCCCCCACCCCGTGGCCAGAGTGTCCCCCACACACCCAGCTCCCCCCCCAGTGGCCGGAGTGACCCACACACACCCAGCCCCCCCACCCAGTGGCCGGAGTGCTCCATCCAGCCCCCCACCCCACTCAGAGGCTGGGATGTGCTGGCTTAGGGACTCTGGAGTCCAGGTGTTTGGTGATTGCTTAGAGGAGGGACAGTGCTAGGGGTAGCCCCATCTCCACCCTCCACTGCCCCCTCCACTTGTAACCAGATTTGCCTGTTACTTTCAGGTTTGCTCATTTATTAGGGTTATTCTTCTGGGGGGTGGGGGGTTCTGTACTTCTGTACTCTACTCCCTGCGGCAAGTTCCCTCCCAATGGAGCTACCCTGCAGGACCTCGGTTCCCTCCCAGTGGAGCCACCCTGCAGGATCTCGGTTCCCCAAGGCTGGGTTCCTCCAGCCCCAGAATCAGATGGACACACACATTAACAGAGTGCGTCTGAGAGGACCAAGTTAATCAGCACTCCCACGCTAACCCCTTATATGTCCCTGGACTCAGCAGGCTGGGTCGAGCAGCACTTCCAAGCCATCCCCCTCATATGCCATGGGCTCTGCACCGGAGCAGAGCTCACCTGAGCAGGCTGGGTTGAGCAGCACTTCCACGCTGCCACCCTCCTATGTCCCAGGGTCACCACATCTCTAGCCCCACTTTCACATAGTAACCCACTTGATGAGCAAACCCCACAGGATTTTTGGGCGCTGCAGGGACCTTTTAGCTTAGGTACGAGGTGCGCTGCTGCAGAGCGAATGAGGAAACCAAAAACCACCCACAAATGGGGGAGGGAGAGAGAGAGAAGCAACCAGCTTAACTATGAAAGTTATTTCTTTCCAGGCGTCACAGAGTGTGGGAGAGTCAGGGCCCTGCACCCCTCACTTCTTGCGATTCACCATGACTCTCAGCCAGCCAGTAAAACAGAAGGTTTATTAGACAACAGGAACACAGTCCAAAACAGAGCTTGTAGGTACAGAGAACTGGACCCCTCCGTCAGGTGGTGGGGAGTCCAGATCCAGGTTCCCACCACCATCCAGCACCAATGCAGAAAGTAAACCATGCAACATTCCCAGGTCAATACTCTCCACTCCCTACTCCGTCACATCTCTCCCCCCTTCGAGATTGAACTCAGCAGGGTCACTCTAACCAGTGACCTGGGGAAATTCAGGGCCTCCTCTCTGGGACAACGCATCAGCTAGCCCATTGGCACTCCCCTTCACATGGACCACCTCCATGCCATAATCCTGCAGGAGCAGGCTCCACCTCAGGAGCTTGGCATTGGCTCCTTTCATCTGGTGCAGCCAGGTCAGGGGAGAGTGGTCGGTGCACACAGTGAAGTGTCGCCCAAAGAGCTATGGCTCCAGTTTCTTAAGGACCCACACCATGGCCAGGCATTCCTTCTCAATGGCTGCATAGTTCTGCTCCCGGGGTAGCAACTTCTTGCTCAGGTACACGATAGGACATCTCTTCCCCTTTTCATCCGCCTGCATTAACACCGCCCCCAGTCCCGTGTCTGAGGTGTCGGTGAACACCATAAAGGGCTTGTCAAAATCTGAGGTTACCAGAACTGGGCTACTGACCAGAGCCTCCTCAGCACCCGGAGAGCCTGCTGGCACTGCTCGGTCCAGATCACCTTGTCTGGCTTCCCCTTCCTGCACAGCTCAGTGATACGGCCAGCTATGGCGCTATAGTGGGGCACAAATCTTTGATAGTACCCCGCCATCCCAATAAAGGCCTGGACCTGCGTTTTGGTTTGGGGAGCAGGCCAGTCTCTGATCACCTCCACCTTGGTTGGTTCTGGCTTTAGGCAGCCGCTCCCCACCCAGTGGCCCAGGTAAGATACTTCAGCCATCCCCACCTTGCACTTCTCAGCCTTTATAGTCAGCCCAGCCTCCCAGAGTCTGTCCAGCACTTGTCTAACCTGGGACACATGGTCCTCCCAGGTCTGGCTGAAGACGCAGATGTCGTCAATATATCTCACAGCAAAATTCTCCATCCCCCACAGTAGCTGATCCACCAGGTGCTGGAAGGTGGCCAGCGCCCCCTTGAGGCCGAAAGGCAGGGCCAGGAACTCATACAGCCCCAGAGAGGTGATAAAGGCCGATTCCAGCCTGGCATCTGCATCCAGTGGCACTTGCCTGTAGCCCTTTGTAAGATCCATGGTGGTAAGGTAGTGAGCTCCCCCCAGCTTGTCTAGGAGCTCGTCAGGTCTGGGCATGGGTTAGGCATCAGACATGGTGATGGCATTGAGCTTCTGATACTCCACACAGAACCGGATCGACACGTCCTTTTTGGGGACCAGCACCACTGGTGAGGCCACAGGGCTGGAAGATGGCTGGATCACCCCCAAAGCCAGCATGTCCCTGACCTCTCTTTTCAGGTCCTGAGCAGTTTTCTCTGTGACTCGGAAGGGGGAGCATCTTATAAGCGGGTGCAATCCTGTCTCCACCCAGTGGACAGTCAGATTAGTGAGTCCAGGCTGGTTGGCAAACAGCTGTCAGTACAAATGCAGCACCCCTCTGATCTCAGCTTGCTGGGAGGGGTCAGCCAATTAGAGAGGGGAGGATTCCAGGGAGGAGCCATCTCCTGTCTCAGGGAATAGATTTACTAAAGGGTCATCTCCCTGCTCCTCCCAATGTCCACACAAGGCCAACGCTGCATTCCCCGTTTCATAATATGACTTCATCATATTAACATGGTATGCCGAGTGGCGGTGTGCTCCGTTAGTTCCACCACATAGTTTACCTCATTTAGTTGCCTGACAACCTTGAAGGGACCTTTCCAGGCAGCCTGTAGTTTGTTTCTTCTCACGGGGATGAGAACCATCACCTGATGGCATAGGCAAGGGCGCGTGCCGTGTGGTCATACCAGACCTTCTGCTTCCTCTGGGCTCTGGCCAGATTCTCCTTGGCCATGGGCTCAGCAAGTCTTTCTCGGAAGGTCAGGAGTTCAGGACATACTCCACCACTGATTCTCCATTGGGAGTGGCCTTCCCCTCCCATTCGTCTCTCATCAGGTCCAGGGGCCCCCTTACTCTCCTTCCATATAACTGTTCAAAAGGTGAAAACCCGGTAGACGCCTGGGGCACTTCCCTGTATGCAGGTGAGGTAAGTACTTGTCCCAGTCCTGCCGATGCTGGTTCATAAAAGTTTTCAGCATCATCTGTAGCATCCCATTGAACGTCTCCACCAGCCCGTTGGACTGGGGGTGATATGCTGAGGCCCAGGTGTGCCAGACCCCACATTTCTCCCACAAGCACCAGAGCAGGGCTGACATGAAGTTGGATCCTTGGTCTGTCAAGACTTCCTTGGGGAACCCCACTCAGCTGAAAATGGTCAGCAGTGCATCCGCCATGGTGTCTGCTTCAATGGAAGCTAAGGCCATTGCCTTAGGGTAGCGGGTAGTGAAATCTACCACCACCAAAATGTTTTTCTTCCCCGTCCGGATCGTCTTGCTGAGAACCCCTACTATGTCCACAGCCACCTTCTGGAAAAGCTCCTCTATAATAGGCAAGGGTCTCAAAGCCGCTTTCCCCTTGTCCCGGGGCTTCCCCACCCTCTGATAGGGGTCACAGGATTGGCAGTACTGTCGGACATGGGTAAAGACCCCAGGCCAGTAAAAGTTCTGTAGCAGCCTCTGCCTGGTGCGCCGGATTCCCTGGTGCCCTGCGAGAGGGATGTCATGGGCCAGGTACAGTAGCTTGTGGCGATACTTCTAGGGGACCACCGGCTGCCTCCGGATCCCCCACGACTCCACTTCCCCTGGGGGAGCCCATTCTCGGTACAGGAACCCCTTCTCCCACAGGAACCTCTCCTGACAGCCTCTCCTCATGGACTGTACCGCACTGAGGTCGGCCAGGTCCCTTAGCTTCCACAAGGAGGGATCTGTCTGCAACTCAGCCTGGAACTGAGCGGCTGGGGAAGGGATGGAGACCTGCTCTCTCTCGCCGGCTGGGACTGAAGCCGTCGACCCTCTGAGCCTTGTCCCTGGGCACTTCCTCCCCACCAGGGTAGGGTCCTTTGACTCCGGTGAGGTAACCTCCCCGAGGTCAGGGCATAGTGCCCCTCGCGGGCTCTGGCTACAGTTATGACCAAGGCATTCTGGGGGTTGCTTGTCCGATCCTCTAGATCCCTCTACATCAACACCTCAGTGGGCAAATGGTGGTGCACCCCCATGTCTTTGGGGCCCTCTTTGGCCCCCCATTTCAGGTGTCCCCTTGCCACAGGCACCTTAAATGGGGTCCTGCCCACTCCTGTCAGGGTCAAATAGGCATTGAGCATCACCTGATCTGGGGCCACCACCTCGGGCAGGACCAGCATCACCTCCATGCCTGTATCCCAGTATCCATTGACCTTCCTCCCATCCGTCTCCAGGGGAACAAGGCACTTGCTCTGCAGGGACAGCCCCGTGCCCACCCTGTAAACGGAGAACCTTAAGTCTGTAGCATCCCACCCCTCAGAGGAGCTGGTCTGGGAAACTCCTCCCTCCTGAGCAGTTTGTAAGCTGCCAGCCCCCACTGCCTGGGAAGCCTGCCCCTTGTCCGACTGGGTCTCTACCCAGTTAACCCTGTGAGGGTTCGGTTTGCTCAGTCTGTCCTTGAGCTTGGGGCACTAGGACCGTGTGTGGCCTCTCTGGCTACAGTAATAGCAGCTCATGTCGCGTTGGGCCCCTTGAGCAGGTCGGTTGGTCGGTCCCCTTGAGAGGGGGTTCTCCACATTCCCACTTTGGGGGGCTCCCAGGGTGACTCTCTCTCTGCACCATCGTGGGCTTATTCTTTTTGGACTCCTCTGTTCCACCCCCTGACTGGCTGCTCACAAGCTCGTCGGCCAGCTGCCCTGCGCTCTGCAGGTCCTCTGGCTTTTTGTCCCCCAACCATATCCTCAGGTTGGATGGGCACTGTTCATACAGGTGCTCCAGTACAATCAGTCCTCCTTAGTCTGGGCCCCATCTGCCCACTTGTGGACATATCTCCCCATTCAGAGGATCCATTCCAGATATGTGTCCTCAGGGGTTTTACGCTGACTCCGGAACTTTTTCTGATATGCCTCAGGAGTCATCCCAAACTTGCCTAGCAGGGCCTTTTTGTACAGTTCGTAGTCCCCTGCCTCCACCCCTTCCATTCAGCTGTACACCCCATGGCTTTGGGGTCCAGTAAGGGGGTGAGAAACTGGAGCCTGTCTGCAGGGTCAACCCTGTGCAGCTCGCAGGCCATCTCAAAGGCCATTAGGAATTCATCTGTGTCCTCCCCTCAAAGCTCCATGCAGTCCTGGGTCCCCCCTCACTCACCACAGCAGGGGACTCTCAGCCTTGCCAACTTCAGTTCATGCTGCCGCTGTTTCTCCCGATCCTCCAGCTCTTTCAGTTTTCTCTCCCTCTCCCATTCCAGCCGCCTCCATTCCAGTGATGGGGAGCTCTGCTGTGAGGATCCCCTGCTGGCCACGGGAATCACGGTGCCCCCAGTGTTCGCCGGGCTCCTTCCAGCCCCTCCCCTAGCCATAGGTAGGAGGGGCCTTGGGATGCCCTCAGCAGCAGTCTGACCCCTCCCAGCCAGGGCAGACACCGGTGCCCGCGCTGCATCTGCCAGGCTGCTTCCCTCAGGGACAGGAATTGGCTCCTCTTAGCGGTCCTTCTCCTCCAGCTGGGCAATCAGCTGTGCTTTGGTGAGCTTTCCAATGCACAGCCCCCTCTCTGGCACAGCTCTACCGGGTCCCTCTTAAGGCGATGGCTATACATCTTCCCTCTGCTCCCAAGTTGCTGTGGACTCGCAGGCCTGTGTGCTCTCAGCTCCCCACGGTTTCCAGGAAGAACCCCTACTGTGCCAGCCCTCCTCCAGGTCACCCCCTCTCTCCCATGGTCCAGCCACAGACGCCTCCACCCCTGGAACCACTCACCAAGGGGACCCTGTTCCTGCAACAATCCTTCTCTCTCCCAGGGTCAAGCCACAGACTCCTCCGCCTCTGGAATCGCTCACCGCGGTCCCCAGGGTGTGTTGCTGGTCACACACTCCCAGGGGTTAAGCGTAGCTTCTCTGACCCCCAAAACTGCTCCTCTCTGAGCCTTCAGCACGCCTCGTCAATCCCCCTTCATTTTACTGCTCCCCAGTCACTTACTGCAGGAAGCGCTATCCACAGGGTGCAGTACATCCCGTCGCTATCACCAGTTATCATGGCATGTTGGGGAGTCAGGGCCCTGCACCCCCCTCTTCCTGCGAGTCACGGTGACTCTCAGCCAGCCAGTAAAATGGAAGGTTTATTAGATGACAGGAACACAGTCCAAAGAGAGCTTGTAGGTACAGAAAATAGGACCTCCTCAGTCAGGTCCATCTTGGGGGCTAGAAGGTCCAGACCCTGGCTTTGGACCTCTCTCCATTTCCCCAGCCCACTCCAAACTGAAACTCCCTCCAGCCATCTCCCCCAGCCTCCCCCCGGCTCCTCCTCCAGCCTTTGTCCAGTTTCCTGGGCAGAAGGTGTCACCTGGCCCCAAGCTCCTCCTGGGCTCAGGTTACGTGCTGAGGTATCATCCCTCAAGTGAAGTCACCCCCTGATATCCCATCCCCAACGCAGACAGTCCCAGTAAAACTCCCACACGACATTCCCAGGTCAATACTTTCCATTCCCTGCTCTGTCACGCCTACTCCGTCACACCAGGGAATAACCCTAGGGGAGCCAAATGAACAAAACAGTTATAATATTAAATCTAACTTAAATTGATTATAAAAGTCAGGTTTACAAAACTGTAATTGATCACACCAGTCAGGGTCAGAAGGCTACACCTAGAGAGCGAGAGCTGGGTTCCCACCGCTCTGTGAAGCTTGAATTGATCAGGGATCCCAGGTGGTGGTAGCTGAGGGTCCGGAGTGCTGGAAACAGGCAGAGCCCGCAGCACGGTCAGTCAGGAGAAGATGACGTCCCAATGGAACTGATGCAGATTTTGGATCCAGGCATCAGAGCAGTGACTTGAATATAGGAAGGGGTTTTTGTAGACAAACAACAATGGTTCAAGGGAGAACACTAGATGTTTATGTGTAAACAAGGGAGGATACCAAAGTTGTTTTGTTCAGGCTAGACCCTGGGAGCTGATCATTCCTGGCTATGGACGGTGTTCCTTCCAGGGAGCTCACAGTGCAATCAGGGAGCTTCACTATTTCGGATCCCAGTCAAGGATTCGTTACTAGAATTGGGCTGATCACTGCAGAGCTGGGGGTGTGCAGGCCTGGGCTCATTAACATCTGGAGCAGAGATCCCCCAGCATGCACTGATTTCCCTGGGCCCAGAGTTTCCTGCGGTTCTTGCCTTGGAAGCTCTGGTCTCCAGGCTGTGCTGATGGAGATGCCTCCTTGTCCCATCTCCCATGCAGATGAGGCCAGGGGAGTTTCCTTAATCTGGTCACTCTTGTCCCAGGGGTTTTGGTGGGTCTCCCACAGCCTTTCCATTGCTTTTTGTAAGTCTGCCATCTGATCGGCTTTGGTGCAAGCAGAGGCGCAGGGGGGTGGGGGGCGAAGGTCTTCGTGAGTCAGACAGGCTGGGTACTGCACCCTGGTTCCCCAACACAGAACTGCTATGTAACACACTCCTCCACTGCCCCCCTCTGCCATCCCCCATAGACCACCCCACAGACCCCCTCCACTGCCCCCCTCTTCCATCCCCCACAGACCTCCTGCACTGCCCCCTCCACTCCTCCACACAGGGCCCCCCTTCACTGCTCCCCTCTGCAGCCCCCACAGACCCCTTCCGCTGCCCCTCCACCGCCCCACTCTGCCACCCGCCACTGACCTTCTGCACTGCCCCCTCCACTCCCCCGCACAGGGCCCCCCTCCACTCCTCCACTGGCCCCCTCTGCCACTCCCCACAGACCACCCCACAGACCCCCTCCACTGCCCCCTCTGCCACCCCCCACAGACCCCCTGCACTGTCCCTTCCACCACCACCCCACAGACCCCCCCACTGCCCCACTCCACAGACCACTTCCTTTCCCCCACACAGAGCTCCCCTCCACTGCCCCCATGCCCCCTACCCTCTACCTCCCTTTCCACCTCCCGAGTCCTTCTACTGCCCCCCTCCACCCTCACCCCCACCCGCTCTGCCCGGGGCCATGTCTCTGGCCATCTGGCTGGCTGGACGGGAACCATTGGTGTGACCTCAACCCATCCCTGGGGAGGTCTCGGTGCCAAGGGAGCCCCAGGGGGTGCCTGACCATTCCCCCAAGCCCCCTAGAGCCCCTACCACCAGGGACCCCCATTTGCCCCTCCAGGCCCCTCCCACCAGGGACCCGCCATCCCCCTATATTGACACCCCCCCCATTCATTACAGGTGCCCTGAGGATTGGCCGCCCCCCAGCTGCTGCAGCACGTGAGTGACCCTGGGATGGGGGATAGGAGGGTCGGGATGGGGGCTGACCCCTCCCCCTCTTCCATGCAACCCTCTGGGAATCCCAGTGAGCCAGGCCCTCCCGCTCCAGGGAGGGGCCGAGCCATGGGGGGGGGATCTCTGAATCCCCCCCAGTAGAGTTGCCAACTTTCTACATGCACAAAACCGAACACCTTTGCCCCGCCCACTGCCCGCCCCTCCTCCGAGGCCCTGCCCCCGCTCTGAGACACACCCCCGCCCCACCCCTGCTCACTCCATTCCCCCCCCAGCTCACTCACATGCTCACTTTCACCGGGCTGGCTCAGGGGACCGGGATGTGGGAGGGGGTGAGGGCTCCAGCTGGGCGTGTGGGCTCTGGGGTGGAATGGGGGATGAGGGGTTTGGGGTGCAGAAGGGGGTTCCAGGTTGGGGCAAGGGGTTGGGGTGCAGGAGGGGGTGAGAACTCCAGCTGGGGGTGCAGACTCTGGGGTGAGGCTGGGGATGAGGGGCTTGGGGTGCAGGACAGTGTTCTGGGCTGGGACCAAGGGGGCTGAAGGGCAGGAGGGTGATCAAGGCTTGGGTACAGGGTTGGGGCACACAGAGGGAGTGAGGGCTCTGGGGTGGGGCCAGAAATGAGGGTTTCAGGGTGTGGGAGGGAGCTCTGGGCTGGGGCAGGGCGGTACAGGAAGGGGTGAGGGCTCTGGCTGTGGGTGCAAACTCTGGAGTGGGGCCAGGGCTGAGGAATTTGGGGTGCAGAAGGGGGCTCTGGGATGGGGCAGGAGTTGGAGTGCAGGAGGGGATGAGGGCTCTAGCTGAGAGTGTGGTCTTTGGGGGTGGGGATGAGGGTTTTGGGGTGCAGGACAGTGCTCTGGGCTGGGACCGAGGGGTCTGAAGGGCAGGAGGGGGCTCTGGGCTGTGGGCTCTGGGCTGAGTTGGAGTGCAGGCTCTGGCTGGGGGTGTGGGCTCTGGGGTGGTGCCGGAGTTGAGGGGTTTTGGGTACAGGAGAGTGCTCTGAGCTGGGGCCAAGCGGTTCAAAGGGTGGGAGGGTGATCAGGGGCGCAGGCTCTGGGTGGCGCTTACCTCAGGCAGCTCCGGGAGCAGCAGCACGTCCTGTCTCCGGCTCCTACACAGAGGCACAGCCAGGCGGCTCTACACGCTGCCCCGTACGCAGGTACCACCCCCAAATCTCCCATTGGCCATGGTTCCCGGCCAATGGGAGCTGCAGGGGTGGCAATTGGGGTGGGGGCAGCATGTGGAGCCCCCTGGCTGCCCCTACATGTAGGAGCCAGAGAGGGGACGTGCCGCTGCTTCTGGAGGGTGGGGGAAGGGATAGGTCTCTTCCCGATGGGGGGTGGGGGAGGGGAGGGGAGAGGTCTCTGCCCCCTGGGGTGCAGGGTGTGGGAGTCTGTGTCTCATTGCCCCTCCCTCTGTCACCCCAGACAAGGCCTCACTCCGGGTGACCCCAGCAGGGGGCATGGTCCCTGCTGGAGGGCAGGTTTCCTTGCGCTGCCTCTGCCAGGTGCCCTGCGCCCGGCTCTTCCTCTACAGGGGCACGGGCCCCATCCCGGTGCAGCACGCCGAGGCGTGGGACCAGGCGGCCGAGTTCCTCATCGACCGCGCCGGCCCAGGCGACACCGGCACCTACCACTGCAGGTATCTCAGCCGATATGGGCAGCCCCGGTGGTCAGAGAGCAGCGACCCCGTCCGGCTGGTTGTGGGAGGTGAGTCCCCAACGTGCGGCTGACTCTGGGATGCGGTGGGGGTGCTGGTTATATGAGGACCCCTCACCCAAAGCTCAGATGCAGCCACCTCTGGGGTGAGGTGCAGAGGCTAATTATACAGGGACCCGTCACCTGTTGCTGGGACACAGCCCCTCTGGGCTGGGGTGCAGGGGCTGGTTATATGGGACACCTCACGTGGAGTGGAGATGCAGCCACCTCTGGGGTGGGGTGCGGGGGTTGGTTATAGAGACCTTCACCCAGAGTGGAGATGCAGCCACCTCTGGGGTGGGGCGTGGGGGCTGTTTAACAGCACAAAGCAACACCCCAAGCATTTGGGACAGGAAGTGAGGGAGAATCCAGTGGAAAGTGCAGAGGGTATTTAAGGCAGTCGTGTGGAACACACACACACACACACACACACACACACACACACACATGAAAAATTCACAGGGATCCCTGAGATGCTCTCCTGGAAGGAACTGAATGAAGCAACCCGCCCCCCTTCACTGCCCCTCTTCTGTACCCCCTTCCCAGCTCTCATCAGCGAACGCTGCTTCTCTT
Source organism: Gopherus flavomarginatus (assembly GCF_025201925.1). Classification (NCBI taxonomy): domain Eukaryota; kingdom Metazoa; phylum Chordata; order Testudines; family Testudinidae; genus Gopherus; species Gopherus flavomarginatus. The sequence goes on along the minus strand of NC_066634.1, from coordinate 6,195,545 downwards.
CACTGCTTTCATCCTGTTTCTCCGGCGCGTGCGAGGCGTGGGGCTTTGTACGTCACAAGTCACTGGGTCCGGTTATGCCCCGTCGAACTGGGGAGAATTATTATCGGGCGTTTCACTGCGGCGAGGCAGCCAATGGGCTGAGAAGCCGAAGTCTAGTTTGGGTGGGTTTTTTCCTATACAACTATTTTTAAAATCAGAAGCAAAAGTTAATAGGGAAAAACAACCGAGAACTCCCCACACACACACTGGGGTTTGGCCAGGACGCCGGGGTTCCTTCCCCCCCATGTGGGGGGACATGCCAAGGGATCGGTACCGCCCAGGCGCTGGCAGGGCTGGGGAATGGCGCCCGAGACAGCAGCAGGGGTAGCAGCTAGACAGACCAAGCTGGGAGGTTTCTGGTGCTGGGTTTAAACACCCTTCCCCCAGCTACCGCTCTTTGTACAGGCACCAGCCCGGATTCCAGCCCCACTGCCCCCGCCAGAGACCCCAGCCCCACCACCCCAACACCCCCGGCGCACAGCCAGAGCCCTCCGCCGGGTAAGTGATGTAGGAAACAGAGGCCCAGGGCTGGGTTCGGATCTCAGCCCCCCCAGGGTCAATCCGGAGTCACTCCTGACTGCTGTGGGGTCATACGGGGACCCCTCGCCTGGCACTGAGATGCGGCCCCTGTGGGGTGGGGCATAGGAGCTGTGTATACAGGGACCCCTCACCTGGCGCTGGGATGTGGCCCCTCTGGGGTGGGGCATGAGGACCCCTTACCTGGCACTAAGATGCGGCCCTTCTGGGGTGGAGAATGGGGGCTGTTTAACAGCACAAAGAAACAACCCAAGAATTTGGGAGTGGATGTGACAGAGAATCCAGTTGAAAGCACAGAGGGTATTTAGGGAGGTTGAACATAATCCTCTTCCTCCCACCCCTGCTGGGGTTTGGCCAGGACACTGGGGTTCCCACCCCACTTCTGGGGGGACATGCCAGGGGAGCTGCACTGCCCAGCACTGGCAGGGCTGGGGGATGGCGCCTGAGACAACAGCAGGGGTAGCGGCCAGACACACTGGGCTGGGAGGTTTCTGGTGCTGCGTTTAACACCCCTCCTCTTTATACAGGCACCAGCCCAGATTCCAGCCCTGCCACCCCCCTCAGGGACCCCAGCCCTACCACCCTGGTACACAGCCCTCTGCCAGGTAAGTGACATGGGAAACAGAGGCCAGGCCAGGGCTGGGTTTGGATCTCAGCCCCCCAGGGTCAATCCAGAGTCACTCCTGATTGCTGTGGGTTCATACGGAGACCCCTCACCCAGCACTGCGACGTGGCCCTTGGGGGTGGGGCGCGGGGCTGGTTATACAGGGACCACTCGCCTGGCACTGAGATGCAGCCTCTCTGGGGTGGGGCGCGGCATGACACAGCACAGGGGCTGTTTAACAGCACAAAGAAACACCCCAAGAGTTTGGGACAGGGAGTGACAGGAGGGGGAGGGATAGCTCAATGGTTTGAGCATTGGCCTGCTAAACCCAGGGTTGTGAGTTCAATCCTTGAGGGGGCCATTTAGGAATCTGGGGCAAAAATCTGTCTGGGTATTGGTCCCCCTTTGAGCAGGGGGTTGGACTAGATGACCTCCTGAGGTCCCTTCCAACCCTGATATTCTATGACAGAAAATCCAGTTGAAAGCACAGAGGGTATTTAAGGAGGTTGAACAGAATCCTCTGCACCCCCTCACCCCTGCTGGGGTTTGGCCAGGACCCCAGGGTTTCCAGCCCCCCATATGAGGGGGGCATGCCAGGGGATCTGTACCTCGCAGGGCTGGGGGATGGTGCCTGAGACAGTGGCAGGGGTAGTGGCCAGGTAAAGCAGGCTCGGAGGTTTCTGGTGCTGGGTTTAACACCCCTACACACACACACACACACACTCTTTGTACAGGCGCCAGCCCAGATTCTAGCCTCGCCACACAGACACGCACAGCCACAGCCCTCTGCCAGGTAAGTGATGTGGGAAACGAGGCCCAGGGCTGGGTTCGGATCTCAGCCCCCCAGGATCAACCCGAGAGTCACCCCCAGTTGCATTAGGAGCTTGGTGAGGTCTGATCCTAACACGCCCCCCCCCCCACACTCCCCTGGGAAGTGGCTGCAGTCTGACCCCTCCCCTCTTTAGCAGCTCCGGCCCCACCCTGGCACCTGGATTTTACCCAGGGCAACATTGTCCGTCTGGGCCTGGTCGCCGGAGTCCTACTGGCCCTGGCACTGATCCTGGCTGAGTCCTGCTGCAGCTGGGAGAGACCAAGACCCTGGACCAAGAGAGCTGCCAGACGCAAGGGAAGGGTCCCCCCACCAGGGCGTCTTATGCCCCTCGACCATGACCTCCCCCAGCCGGGGAGACCGCTCCTCACTCCCGACCCGCAGCCCTATGAAGCCCAAAGCCGTCTGGAAAGAACTACGAAGGGATCTCGCAAAACGGGCGACTGGGAGACAAAACTCGCCAATGAAAAGCAGTGTTGATCAGTGCAAAGCACTGCACATGGGAAACCGTAACCCCAACTCTGCAGGCAAACGGACAGGGTCGAAATGAGCTGTTATCGCTCAGGGAAGAGATCTCGGCATCAGTGTGGACAGTTCTCTGAAACCATCCGCTCACTGTGCAGCGGCAGCCAAAAAAGCCACCAGAGAGTTGGGAATCATTAGAAAAGAGATAGATCATAAAACAGAAAATATCATGTTGCCTCTATATAAATCCATGGTTTGTCCACATCTTGAATGCTGGGTGCAGATTCGGTTGTCCCAGCTCAAAAAAGATACATTGGTATTGGAAAAAGTTCAGAAAAGAGCAACAGAAATGATCCGGGGTCTGGAACGGCTGCCGAATGAGGAGAGATTAATCAGTCTGGGACTGTTCACTTGGAACGGCTTAGGCCAACCCTCTCCTCCCCCCAAATTTCACCATCCATGCTCTGCAGTGCAGGGTGTCAGTGACCCCTTTCACACAGCAAGCCTCTGAGTGTGACCGCCCCTTAATAAATTAAAAGGGAGGGGTAATTTAATGGGGGGGCTCAGGGCTGGCAGCCCCATGGACCCCCATGTAACCACCTTATGACTCCCTGAGGGGTCATGACCCCCAGTTTGAGACCTCCCCCTGCTAGAGCTCCCCCAAACTTTAACAACCTGTGAACCCCTTTCACTAAAATGACAAGTCTCGCAAACCCCCTCCAAAAAATGAATATTGCCAGGGATTTTCTCGTTTACCCGACTATGAATTATAAAAGCAGTGAGCACAGAAATATAAAATTTGTTCTGATGACATGCGTATTACACACTATTTATTATCAATTATTATTTATCATGACAGTGTTTTTTATTACATCATGTCTAAGCTCTCACTTTCATAGCTTGTATCACTTTGAATAAGCCTGTTATAAGACAAGGCTCCTACGTTTCATCAAGGAGTAGCCGACGTGAAACAGCAGGAAGCGATTTAAGACGCCAACTCAAAGAGTTCCTCCTACACAAGCATTCAGGGGTAGCGCAGTCCAGGCAAACAACGCACGTGACAACAAAGCTTAAACTTGTTTTTCATAATCATTTTAAAAGCAGCACTAGCTGCCTATTTCATTCTAAAAACAGCAAGGGGCTCCGGGCTACTGGCCCTGTGCTGCCCGGGGTCCCTAGGGACAGCTCTGTCCGCCATTAGGGATTTTTTTTCCTGAGAACCCCCTGTAATATTTTGCGAACCTCAGTTTAGGAACCACTGTGCTAGAGGGTCTCAACAACACAGCGGTCGGTGTTGAACCCGGGCCGGCAAATCGGTCAGGGGGGATATGATAGAGGTCTATGAAATCCTGACTGGTGTGGCGAAAAGGATTAAGGAACTGTTATTTACTCCTTCTCGTAACACAAGAATTAGGGGCACCCAATGAAATTGACAGGCAGCAGATTTAAAACAAACACAAGGAAATCCTTCTTCACATACCACACGGTCAACCTGTGGAACTCCCTGCCACAGGAGGTTGTAGATGCTAAACTTATAATGGCGTCTGGAGGAACGGCCCATCAATGGCTATTAGCCAAGCTGGTCAGGGACGCAACTCCATGCTCTGGGTGTCCCTAAACCACTGACTGCCAGAAACTGGGACTGGATGACGGAGGCTGGATCAGTGGATAATTGCCTGTGACGTTGCACTCCATAATTTTTTATGGAAATATGCTGAAGAGTGTGAATACGGTGTAACTGGAATATGCTTTATGCAAAGGGCTCTTGTAAGGTATCATTACAAAGCTTATAATCTATGGAGTGTGTTCATCCTCTTTGTATGAACGTATCATTCTTGTATCTGAAACTAGAAATATGAAGTAGAACTCTGAGGCCCATTGTAATTATGCAAAGTGTGGGCCATTAATGGTGGTTTAGAATCCTGATGGCTCCCATTGACTAGGACAATTGGTTGTAAATGCTCTGTTTACTTGCAAACATTCCTCTGTATGTGTAGGCCAGCCCAGGAAGAATGAAGACTGGGGTCTCACAGGACATGTTACCATGTCACATGATACTGGAATCCATATTAAACCTGGTGCTTTTCCATTCAGAAGGAGGGATGGGGACACAGAGAGACAAAAGAGTCCTGCCTTGTGCCAAAGCGATATAAGGGGGTGGATCAGAACAAAGTGGGTCCCAGTCATGAAAAAGCCTCTAGTTTCCACCTAAAATTCCTGCTGCAGCTAACCAGGGCTGTACCAGGGGACAGGACTGGGCCCAGACTAGGAAGGTGTCTAGTCTGTGAAAGAAGCTTATTGGAACATCTCGGTAATCAGTTTCTAACTGTATTAGACTTAGACTTGCGTATTTTGTTTTATTTTGCTTGGTAACTTGTGTTGTTCTGTCTGTTATTACTAGGAACCACTTAAATCCTACTTTTTATACTTAATAAAATCACTTTTGTTTATTGATAAACCCAGAGTAAGTGATTAATACCTGCAGGAGCAAACAGCTGTGCATATCTCTCTATCAGTGTTATAGTGGGCGGACAATTTATGAGTTTACCCTGTATAAGCTTTATACAGAGTAAAACGGATTTATTTGGGGTTTGGATCTCATTGGGAGCTGGAAATAGGTGACCTGCTGAGCAGATTTTGGTTAAAGCCTGCAGCTTGGGGGTGTGGTTCAGACCCTGGCTCCGTGTTGCAGCAGGCATAGCATGTCTGGCTAAACAAGGCAGGGTTCTGGAGTCCCAAGCTGGCAGGGAAAATGGGCTCCAAGGTTGTTTCAGCACTTCAGGTAACAGTCCTAAGGGTCACATTGCCCTGTTCTGTTGATCCCTGCTGAAGCACCTGACCCCAGCCACTCAGACGAGAGGATACTGGGCTACACGGACCATTGCTCTGACCCAGTGCAGCTGTTTATGATCCCAGCCACATGGATGGTGCCCCTGGGAAGTTGCTTTAGGGGAGAAAGTCCTTTAGTCCAGGATCTGAGTCTGTGAAAGTGACATTTCGACTCAAACAGTGGTGTTCTGCGTTGGGTTTCCCGGTAGCCCGCGCTGTTTCCACCCTGCTGCCTCGGCAGCTCGGCTGTCATCAGCAGTGGTAATAACCTTCTGGTTGTTTCCACTGCGGTGTCCCGAAGGCCTGACCCTGAGCTGGGGCCAGCTGTGGGTACCCAGCCACACCACTTGTTACCATGTGTGTCCGTGTCAGGGGCTGCATGCTGCTGGGCGATGCCTGCAGAAGGGGCTCGGGATGCCGCCACCGCTACTCCACAAGGCAAAGCATGGGCCACCCAGAGGCGATTGCTCGGGGGGCTGGCAGTGTCCAGGAGCTGACACCTGACAAACCAGTGGCCTGGTTCTCAGAACCAGCAGAACTGATTTGGCTAAAATTCTCCCCCCAAAATTCATCCCACAGCATTCACCTGGGCTGGGGTAATTCTATCCCCAGTGATGAACATCTGGTGAAGTCATCAGCATCTGGAAAACTGGGGCTTATAATGGGAAGAGTTTTCCCCCAGCTCTGGGAAAGGAGTGAGGTCTAGTGGTTAGAGCGGGGGGGGCCTGGGAGCCAGGACGCCAGGATTCTCACCCTGGCTCTAGGATGGGAGTAGGGTCTAGTGCTTGATGGGGGGTAGGACTCCTGGGTTCTATCCTCCTGTGACAAAGTGGGAATATTCTTAATGTTTTGTATGAATATGCTGTATGTGCCTCAGTTTCCCCTGTGTTATTCAAGTATCTAGGTGGTGGGATATGGGTCTGTGATTATTGCAGAGCCCCCCCCCCCCCCAAGGGTTGGTGTGATGCCGATGGGCTGCCTGGGCTCAGACAATAGCCGACACTGTGTATCCTGGCAACTGATGGCCAGGTGGAGGCTGGGGGACCTGTTTGCCCGGGAAAGAGACAAAGGGCGGACGAGGGGCAGCTGGGCATGACAGAGGCCGGGCTGCTGGAAGGGGGTCAGTCATCTGGTTTGGGACTAAGGTGGGAGGAGCCCAGGGGGGGCTCCCCCCCCCGATGGACTTTGCTGGCTGCTCCTGAGTTCAGTGCTAATGAGCTCGGTTCTACACTGTGCTCCCGATCGCTAATAAACCTTCCACGCTGGCTGAGAGTCCCTGCTGAGTGCAGAGGTGGGGCGCAGGGCCCCTTTGGGGGGCATGGGAGGCTTCTCCTGGGGTCCCAGCCAGGTGGACTCGCTGCAGGGAGCTCACAGTGTGAACAGGGGCGCTGAAGCCAAGGGGGGTTGCCCTAGGCAGAGAGGGCCCTGGGAGGTGTCGCACTGCGATGAGGATCCTGTCTGACTTCATTTGGCGTGGTCCCAGAGCACCATGCCTGCGTACTCTGTTACACCTCCACAAGCTCCCTCCCCTCTCACTGCCTCGGTTTCCCGCTTTGGAGACGGGGGCTACCGATCCTGGCCCGGCTTTGAGGTCTAGGGGACAGAAGGGCCTGTTATTATAGTACACTCCTCTTGCTGTGGGGCACCTGTAGCCCTGTCCAGCTCCCAGCTCTGTCAGGGGGACGGAGGAAGGAAATTCAGCTGCCTCTGAACAGCCAGGGCTCGGCCAGCCTGGCAGAAACTAAATTCAGGGTAGGGGAATGGCATCTATTACCCCTGTGTCAGGGAGCCCCACTGTGGCGGAGTGGGAATTTTTCATAATAACTTGTATTACTATGGTGTGTGCCTCAGTTTCCCCTATGCAATGCCTGGTTAACTAGGTGGTGGGAAAAGGCTGTTTACTCTTTACAGAGACCCAGGTGTGACTGATGCCAGCTGTCTGGGGCCAGGTCACTGGCCCATGGAGGGTCCCAGAAGATAATGGCCCGGCTATTTGGTACTTAACAACTAATGATGGGGGATGGTCCCCCTCCACAGGAAGCAGGCCGGGTATGAGCAACTGGAGGACTAAGGGCAAAGGAGGGGGACCAGGTGACCAGGTGTCCCAGACCCAGGCCGAAGACTGGAGGAGGGACTGGGGGGTCGCTCCATGTGGGGCACTGGGAGCAGGATGCTCTTTGGGGCTGTCTCCCAAGGCCCCGGGGGCTCAGCGAGAGGAAGATGCTGTCACCGTAGTCTAGGGCCCGGTCCACAGACGTCCTGGTGGGGCCTGAGGGCACATGGCATGTGAACGCCAGCATGTGGGGCAGATCCCAGGAGCCCATGGTGTACACTGTCCCCCAGCAGAGTCTGAGCCAGGACAGGTGGGAGCGACGCCCTCAGACCCTGCATCCTGCTCCCGCCGGGGCTGGAGGTGGGGCAGAGGGGACAGCATGGAGGAGGTGGGGTGGACCGAGCCGTGCCCAGGGGGGTGGGCACCCGAGAAGGGAGCAGAGTTGGGGGGAACCTGATGCCCAGCAGTCTCAGCGGACGTATTGAGCAGCTGAAGGCACCCTGACCCCCAGAAATATCCCATGCCTGTCACTTTGCAGCCAGCAGGAGGCAGCGGGCTCACACTCACGCCCCTCGGCCTCACAAATTCTTCATTCTCCTGCATGTGTTTGGTGCTCAGAATAAATTCCTGGCCAGTCCCCGGAGGTGGGACAGGCCTGCACCCAGCCTCGTAGCAGCTCACCCTTTGGCCGTCTCCTGTTGTCAGTAGTTCCGCCCCTTTGGTTTTATCCACGTATTGGTTTATTTACTACCCCCTGCTGGGGAGAATCAGACCAGTTTCTCCCCCCACCCCCCACCTCACCCCTGGCTGGGTGCAATTAGGAGTGAGTCCAGAGCTGGAAAACAAAGCCAGGCGCTGCTGAACGGTAGCCGTGAGTTGATGCACCGCTGTGGATAACAACGCCCATCTCCGTAGGGTGAGCGCTGTTAAAACCAGCCTGGCAGCAGTCCGGGCCCCGAAGCGCTTACAAGCTGAAGTAGACACAAGGCGCATCACAACAGACCGGCCTTCTGACGCTGAGAGGCAAACGTTATAAACAGGAACAAGGACAAGGCAACATGCCTGGCGCTTCTGGATACAAACATGGCTTCTTACTGCTTTCAGTAGGTGACATGGACCGGAAGAATATGTAGTCAGTGGAAATGTTACAGGATTCGGAACTCTTGTAACTTTATCACAAGTCTCTTGCTATTTGGTGCTTTACTAAAATCCCCATCTCCCAGAGTCAGGTTATTTTGTGAGAGTCATAGAGATGTCAGGCAGGAAGGGGCCTTGTGAGTTCATAAGAATAGAAGAAAGAACGGCCCTACTGGACACCAATGGTCCATCTAGCCCGGTAGCCTGTCTTCTGACAGTGGCCAATAGCAGGTGCTTCAGAGGGAATGAACAGAACAGGGCAAAATCCAGTGATCCAACCCCTATTGTCCAGTCCCGGGTCCTGGCAGCCAGAGGTTTAGGGGCACTCAGAGCATGGGGTTGCGTCTCTGACCATCCTGGCTAATAGCCATTGATGGACCTGTCCTACAGGAACTTACCTAATTCTCTTTTGAACCCCGTTATAGTTTCGGCTTTCACAACATCCTCTGGCAAGGAGTTCCACAGGTCGACTGTGTGTTGAGTGAAGAAACCCTTCCTTTTATTTGTTTTAACCAGCTGCCTGTTAATTTCATTTGGTGACACTTCCTTATCTACTTTCTCCAAACCAGTCATGATTTTATAGACCTCCATCGTATCCCCGCTTAGCCGTCTCTTTTCCAAACTGAAAAGTCCCAGTCTGATTAATCCCTCCTCACATGGAAGCCGTTCCATACCCCTAATCATTTTTTTGCCCCTTTCTGTACCTTTCCCACTCACAATATATCTTTTTTGAGTTGGGACAACCATATCTGCACCCAATATTCAAGATGTGGGGGTACCATGGATTTATACAGAGGCAACATAAAGATGCAAGCACTGGAATGCGTTACCTAGGGAGGTTGTGGAATCTCCTTCCTTAGAGGTTGCTAAGGTCAGGCTTTACAGAGCCCTGGCTGGGATGTTTTAGTTGGGGATTGGTCCTGCTTTGAGCAGGGGGTTGGACTAGATGATCTCTTGAGGTCTCTTCCAACCCTGATATTCTATGATATTTTCTGTCCCTTTCTTAATGAGACCCAACGTTCTGTTTGCTTTTTTGACTGTTGCTGCACATTGAGGGATGTTGAGGGATGGGGAGAGAGGTTCATCCCTCCCCACTCTCCAGTCCCCCAGCGTTTAGCATTTCAGCGCTGCCGAGAAGTTTCCCATTCAGCATGGCCGACCGATCCCCACCTCTGGCGTCCTCTGGCTGCGTCAGCTCTGCCAGCTCCTGCATCTCCTGCATGGGGCCTGAGTCGCTAGCCTGCTGGGACGGGGCGGCTCTGGCAGGGAAGTCATGACGGCTGCAGAACGAGTACGTGCAGCGAGCAATATTCTTTATCAGCCATATCAGCAGCACCACCACCATCGCTGCCCCCACGACCAGCACCACCACCTCCGCAATACGGCTGGACCAAGATCCGGGTTCTGCAACCAATGACAGGAATTGCGGCATTAGCAGGAGATTTGGTCAAACCCAGACGAAAACTTCCAGCCTCTCCACCACGCTCAGCGTTTCACCCTGGTGCCCGCAAAAGGGATTTTCTGATTTGAGACACTCCACAGTCCCCGGCTAATCGTGGGTTTGCTGATTTCCCTGGGGCTCCGAGGCACTACCGTAACATGCCTAATCGATAATGTACAGCACCTAGTGCTGTGGGATGCTGGGCCATGACTGGGGCTGCTCAGCACCATACACTTTAGATTTAGGTTCACTTGATAGCCAGTTTATAAGGCGTTCGTATGGGGTGAATATACGGTCTCAGCATGTTAAAGACACGGGTAACGAGTGTGCTTGTCTACATAGGGCCTCTCAGGAAATCTAATCTGACTTTTAAAGTGAATTAGTTAAACAGCATTAAACCCCTGTGTGGACACTCTCCTTCAAGATTAAAGCAGCCTGAATTCAATTTAGCTTAATTCACTTCCAAAGTGAATCAAATTCAGGCCACTTCAATTCTAAATAAGAGTGTCCACACAGCGGGATCAATGTGGTTTAGCAAATCCACTTTAAATTCAGGGCAAGTCTATACTACAAAATTAACTCGACCTAAGTTACGTCGACGTACAGCCAGGGCAGTAATTAAATCGCTTTTGCATGTCCACACTACGCTCCTTGTGTCAGAAGCGCGCGTCCTCAACCTGCCAGTGTGGGGCATGGTGGGACGGCGTCTGAAAGGCAGCCACAGGTGATGTCATTAGCACCCCAGCATCGATCTAACTGCATCGATGGAAGCGCCAGGCCTCGCGCGGAGCTGGAGTTATTCCGTTAGTTCAGCAGGTGAGTTCCATGGATGGTAGCTGCCTTTCAATGTAGACACTGACAGAGTGAGGGTGACATAAGCTGCCTTCTGTTGACCTAACACTGAAGTGCAGACCAGAGCCTGCACTTTGACATGATTCGGATTAATTTTCCTAAGTGGCCCTGTGTAGACAAACCCTGCAGCCACCATTCAACCCTTTCTAAATTACTTCTACGTGGACCCTCAATATAAAGTGACATCCAAGAAATCAAGTCCTAGACGGGCACGGACATGGTGTTGGGAGCCAAGCGGTCAGTACCCAGAGGCTCTTCCCCATGCACTCTGCACCATTGGCCAGTTAGGAGCTGGGCAGAACAATCTGCCGAGGAGCCGGGCAGCAGCCAGAATTAGCTGATGATCCCAGCAGTTCGGCAGCTCATTCCCAGCCCAGTTACTCACCCGCAGCTGCCGTCCCAATGCTGACCAGGGCCACCTGGGAGGCCGGAGCTGAGGATGGCGCTGAGGTTGGCGCAGGCTCTGGAATGAGACAATGCAGAGGCGGTTGCAGCGAGCAGATGCAGAGTTCCAGCAGGTCACAGCAGAGGGGTCCCATCCCCTCCAACCCCTTAAAATCTGCCCCCCAAATGCCGCTGCACAGAGTCAGAGCAGGGTCGGGTCGAGAGGGACCTCGAGGGAGCATCTGGCCCAGCCCCCAGCGCTGAGCCCGGACCAGTTACCTTAGATCACCCTGGCAGGTGGTTTGTCCAACCTGTTCTTAAAAACCTTCGATAACGGGGATTCGCCAACCTCCCTTGGAAGTTGTTCCAGAGCTTCACCAGCTATAGAGTGAAAAACCTTTTCCTCCTGCAGAACCGAAACCTCCCTTGCTGCAGATTATCACAGAACCATAGAATATCAGGCTTGGAAGGGACCTCAGGAGGTTCTAGTCCAACCCCCTACTCAAAGCAGGACCAATTCCCAACTAAATCATCCCAGCCAGGGCTCTGTCAAGCTGGGCCTTAAAAACCTCTAAGGAAGGAGATTCCACCACCTCCCTAGGGAACCCATTCCAGTGCTTCACCACCCTCCTAGTGAAATAGTGTTTCCTAATAGCCAACCTAAACCTCCCGCACTGCAACTTGGGACCATTACTCATTGTTCTGTCATCTGCTACCACTGAGAACAGTCTAGATCCATCCTCTCTGGAACCCCCCTGCAGGTGGTTGAAAGCAACTATCAAATCCCCCCTCACTCTTCTCTTCTGCAGACTAAATAACCCAAGTTCCCTCAGCCTCTCCTCATAAGTCATGTGCCCCAGGCCCCTAGTCATTTTTGTTGTCCTCCGCTGGACTCTCTCCAATTTGTCCACAACCTTTCTGTAGTGGGGGTTCCAAAACTGGACGCAATACTCCAGATGTGGCCTCACCAATGCCGAACAGAGAACAATCACTCCCCTCGATCTGCTGGCAATGCTCCTACTAATGCAGTCCAATATGTCGCAGGCCTTCTTGGCCACAAGGGCGCACTGCTGACTCATACCCAGCTTCTCGTCCACTGTAACCCCCAGGTCCTTTTCTGCAGAACTGATGCTTAGCCAGTCGGTCCCCAGCCTGTAGCGGTGCCTGGGATTCTTCCATTCTAAGTGCAGGACTCTGCACTTGTCCTTGTTGAACCTCATCAGGTTTCTTTTGGCCCAGTCCTCCAATTTGTCTAGGGCCCTCTGTATCCTATCCTTACCCTCCAGTGTATCTACCACTCCTCCCAGTTTAGCGTCATCTGCCAACTTGCTGAGAGTGTATCCATCCCATCATCCAGATCATTAATGAAGATGGGATTCAGTGGGATTCTGCCGGTTCCTAGAGCGGGGCGACGAAGGAGTGACAAGATTATGGCGATCAACAGATGGCTCAGGGAGTGGTGTTATAAGGAGGGCTTTGGGATGTACAGTCACTGGGAAGCATTTACGGATAGACAACTGTTCGCTCAGGATGGACTTCATCTCAGCAAGGAGGGAAATAGAATTCTAGGATGGAGGCTCGCCGACCTCATCAAGAGGGCTTTAAACTAGGAAGTTGGGGGAGACGGTTGGGAGATGTTCGGGAGATCTCCACACCAGAATATAACCTGGAGAGGGAAGTAAACAAAGTGAGCGGGGATACCCTTGCGGCCCCAAGATTTGATCCAAGGAGGAATAGTGGAGTAGAAACCAGAGTAACAGGTGATGCTGGTGGTAGAAAGTTTGTGCACGACGGGGGAAAGAATGTCACTGACGCCAAACGCCGAAAATTAAAAGGTCTGTACACTAATGCGAGGAGCCTAGGTAACAAGATGGAGGAACTGGAGTTACTAGTGCAGGAAGTGAAGCCGGATATTATAGGGATTACCGAAACCTGGTGGAATAGTACTCATGACTGGAGCACAGGTATTGAAGGCTATGTGCTGTTTAGAAAAGACAGGAAGAAAGGCAAAGGTGGTGGAGTAGCCTTGTACATCAATGATGAAATTAAATGTAGCGAAATAAGAAGCGATGGAATGGATAAGACAGAGTCTGTCTGGGCAAAAATCACACTGGGTAAAAAAGCAACTAGAGCTTCCCGAGATAGTGCTTGGGGTGTGCTACAGACCGCCGGGATCGGATTGAGATATGGATAGAGACCTCTTTAATGTCTTTAAGAAGTAAACACAAAGGGGAAATGTGTGATTATGGGGGACTTCAACTTCCCGGATATAGACTGGAGGACGAGTACTTGCAAGAATAATAGGGGTCAGATTTTTCTGGATGTGATAGCGGATGGATTTCTTCATCAAGTAGTTGAAGCACCTACAAGAGGGGATGCCATTTTAGATTTGGTGTTGGTGAGCAGTGAGGACCTCGTAGAAGAAATGGTGGTAGGGGACAACCTTGGTTCGAGTGATCATAAGCTGATTCAGTTCAAACTAGATGGAAGGATAAACAAATGTAGATCTGGGATTAGGGTTTTTGACTTCTCGAGGGCTAATTTTAAAGAGTTAAGGAAATTAGTTAGGGAAGTGGATTGGACGGAGGAATTAGTGGATTTAAATGTGGAGGAGGCCTGGAATTACTTTAAGTCACAGCTGCGGAGACTGTCGGAAGCCTGCATCTCGAGAAAGGGGAAAAAAAACCATGGGCAGGAGTTGTAGGCCAAACTGGATGAGCAAGCAACTCAGAGAGGGGATTAGACAAAAGCAGAAAGCTTACAGGGAGTGGAAGGAAGGCAGGATCAGTAAGGAAAGCTACCTTGCGGAGGTCAGAACATGTAGGGATAAAGTGAGGAAGGCTAAAAGCCACGTTGAACTGGAACTTGCAAAGGGAATCAAAACCAATAGTAAAAGGTTCTACAGCCACATAAATAAGAAGAAAACAAAGAAAGAAGAAGTGGGGCCGCTATACACTGAGGATGGAACGGAGGTTAAGGATAACCTTGGCATGGCCCAACATCTAAACAAGTACTTTGCCTCAGTTTTTAATAAGACTAGTGAGGAACCTTGCGATGATGGAGGGATGATAAACGGGAATGTGGATGTGGAAGTGGATATTACCGCAACTGAGGTGGAGGCCGTACTTGAACAGCTCGATGGGACGAAGTCGGAGGGCCCGGACAATCTCCATCCGAGGATATTAAAGGAACTGGCGCGTGAAATTGCGAGCCCGTTAGCGAGAATTTTTAAGCAATCGATAAACTCGGGGGTTGTGCCTTATGACTGGAGGATTGCTAATGTAGTTCCTATTTTTAAGAAAGGGAATAAGAGTGATCCGGGTAATTATAGGCCTGTTAGCTTGACATCTGTAGTATGTAAGGTCTTGGAAAAAATTTTAAGGGAGAAAGCAGTTAAGGACATAGAGGTCAATGGTAATTGTGACAAATTGCAACACGGATTTACTAAAGGTAGATCGTGCCAAACCAATCTGATCTCCTTCTTTGAGAAGATGACAGATTACTTAGATAAAGGAAATGTGGTAGATATAATTTACCTAGATTTCAGTAAGGCGTTCGACACGGTTCCGCACAGGGAGCCGTTAGTTAAATTGGAAAAGATGGGAGTGAACATGAAAGTTGTAAGGTGGATAAGGAACTGGTTAAAGGGGAGACTCCAGAGGGTCGTATTGAAAGGTGAACTGTCAGGCTGGAAGGAGGTCACCAGTGGAGTCCCTCAAGGATCGGTTTTGGGACCGATCTTATTTAACCTTTTTATTACTGACCTTGGCACAAAGAGCGGGAATGTGCTAATAAAGTTTGCGGATGACACGAAGCTGGGGGGTATTGCTAACACGGAGAGGGACAGGGATACTGTTCAGGAAGATCTGAACCACCTTGTAAACTGGAGTAATAGAAATAGGATGAAATACAATAGTGAGAAGTGCAGGGTCATGATTTAGGAATTAATAATAAGAATTTTGGATATACGTTGGGGGCGCATCAGTTGGAAGCGACAGAGGAGGAGAAGGACCTTGGGGTACTGGTTGATAGCAGGATGACTATGAGTCGCCAATGTGATACGGCTGTTAAAAAAGCAAATGCGATTTTGGGATGCATCAGGCGGGGTATTTCCTGCAAGGATAAGGATGTGTTAGTACCGTTATATAAGGCGTTGGTGAGACCCCATCTGGAATACTGTGTGCAGTTCTGGTGTCCCATGTTCAAGAAGGATGAATTCAAACTGGAACAGGTTCAGGGACGGGCTACAAGGATGATCCGAGGAATGGAAAAACTGCCTTATGAAAGGAGACTCAAAGAGCTTGGCTTGTTTAGCCTGGCCAATAGAAGGCTGAGGGGGGATATGCTCGCTCTATATAAATATATCAAGGGGGTTAACGTTAGGGAGGGAGAGGAATTATTTAAGTTTAGTGCTAATGTAGACACGAGGACGAATGGGTATAAACTGGATATTAGGAAGTTTAGACTTGAAATTAGACGAAGGTTTTTGACCATTAGGGGAGTGAAGTTCTGGAATAGCCTTCCGAGGGAAGTAGTAGGGGCAAAAGACTTTCCTGGCTTTAAGACAAAGCTTGATAAGTATATGGAGGGGATGTTATGATAGGATTGTTAATTTGGGCAATTGATCTTGAATTACCACCAGACACGTCTGCTCAATGGTCTGCGGGGAGATGTTGGATGCGATGGGTACAGAGTTACTGCTGAGAATTCCTTCTTGGGTGCTAGCTGGTGACTCTTGCCCACATGCTCAGGGTTTAGCTGATCGCCATATTTGGGGTCGGGAAGGAATTTTCCTCCAGGGCGGATTGGCAGGGGCCCTGGAGGTTTTTCACCTTCCCCTGCAGCGTGAGGCACGGGTCGCTTGCTGGTGGTTTCGCTGCAGCTTGAGGTCTTCAAACCATTTTTGAGGATTTCAATAACTCAGTCCTGGGATAGGAGTTGTTATAAAATTGGATGGGTGGGGTTCTGTGGCCTGCCTTGTGCAAGAGGTCAGACTAGATGATCAGATTGGTCCCTTCTGACCTATGAGTCTATGAGTCTATGAGTCTATAAAACAAGCCCTGCCACGCCGAATCGCAGGGTGGGTCTACACAGCAAACCAGACACCTGCAGCAGGCCCATGCTGACTGTGGGGCTGTCAAATTGCCAGGTAGATTTGCGCTTCAGCAAACGGGGAGGGTCTCAGAGCCCGGGCTCCCGTCTGAACCCCAACATTTACACTGCTGTCTTTAGCCCCTGTTAAGGTTCCATCCCCACTTTGAACTTTAGGGTACAGATGTGGGGACCTGCATGAGACCCTCTAAGCTTAACTACCAGCTTAGATCTGGTTTTGCTGCCACCACCCAAATTATTTGAGTCATCTGGGAAACTGTTTACCTCTCCCCCCCAGAATATCTTTTTTCCAAGTACTATAATCCTTCCCTAGGTAGCCCTGAGAGACTTCTCCACCAATTTTTTTGGTGTACAGTGATTTAAACCCTTGGATTTTAAAACAAGGAGAATTTAACCATTCCCTCTCCTTCCCCCCCCACCAATTCCTGATGAGTTTAGATTTAACCCCCTTGCATTTTAAAACAAGGAAAAATTAATTAGATTTTTAAAAAGGTGGCTTTTAATTAAAGAAAGAAAGGTAAAAATTATTTTCGTAAAATTAGGATGGAAAATAACTTTACGGGGTAATCAGATTCACATAGCCCAGAGGAACCCTCTCTAGCCTTAGGTTCAAAGTTACAGCAAACAGAGGTAAACCCTCTAGCAAAAGGAACATTTACAAGTTGAGGAAACAAAGATAAACCAACACGCCTTGCCTGGCTGTTACTTGCAAGTTTGAAATATGAGAGACTTATTCAGAAAGATTTGGAGAGCCTCGATTGATGTCCGGTCCCTCTTAGTCCCAAGAGCGAACACCCAAAAACAAAGAGCACAAACAAAAGCCTTCCCCTCCTCCCCAGATTTGAAAGTATTTTGTTCCCTTATTGGTCCTTTGGGTCAGGTGTCAGCCAGGTTACCTGAGCTTCTTAACCCTTTACAGGTAAAAGAATTTTGGTGTCTCTGGCCAGGAGGGATTTTGTAGTATGGTACACAGGAGGGCTGTTCCCTTCCCTTCATAGTTATGACACGCCCGCCAGATCACAGATACTGTTGGACAGCCGGTTCCACACTGGTTGTGATTTTTTCCTGGAGCTTTGAGAGAAAACAGAGTTAATAAGACATATGCACCTTTAGACATACTACTGATTATATAAAAACTAACAATATGTTCCATATTCCAAGAACAATTTTTAACAGGTTGATTTTGGGAAACTTTTATGGTAGAGTGCATTAGCCATTTTGTTAGAAGCTTCTGAAATGTGTTGTATTTTAAAATTAAAATTTTGGAGAGCTAAACTTCACCGAAGAACTTTTTTGTTAATTCCTTTGGCGATATGAAGCCACTTTAGCGCAGCATGGTCGGTTTGTAGTTGGAAACGCCGTCCCCAAATGTATGGGCGTAGCCTTTTTAGCATGTACACGATGTAGCATTTCCTTTTCACTGACTGACCAGTGGCTTTCCTTTTCAGACAGTTTTTTGCTGAGAAACACGACAGGATGGAATTTTTGATTCGGTCCTTTCTGCATTAAAACTATGCTTGGACACATTTGTGGTTACTAGGAATGGCTGGTTAAAGTTTGGGGCCCTTAGCACAGGGTCAGACATGAGTGTCGCTTTAAGCTGGTTAAAGGCCTTTTGACACTCATCAGTCCACTGAACTGCATTTGGCTGTGTTTTTTTGCTTAGGTTTGTCTGTGGGGCGGCGATTTGGCTGTAGTGTGGTACAAATCGCCTATAATATCCAGCCAAGCCTAAGAATGATTGGATTTGTTTTTTTGACTTTGCGACAGGCCACTTTTGGATAGCATCCACTTTGGCCTGTAGGGGGCTGATAGTTCCTTGATCCACCTGGTGTCCAAGGTAAGTCACTCTGTTTAGGCCTATTTGACACTTTTTAGCCTTAACAGTTAGTCCTGTCTGCCTGATGCGCTCGAAGACTTTTTCCAGGTGCTCCAAGTGTTCTGCCCATGAGTTAGAAAAAATGGCCATATTATTAAGGTAGGCAACTGCAGATTCTCCCAATCCCGCTAGGAGACCATTTACAAGTCTTTGGAAGGTGGCGGGGGCATTTCACAGCCCGAAAGGGAGCATATTAAATTCAAGTATCAGAGGGGTAGCCGTGTTAGTCTGGATCTGTAAAAGCAGCAAAGAATTCGTCAGATGCATCTGACGAAGTGGGTATTCACCCACGAAAGCTCATGCTCCAAAACGTCTGTTAGTCTATAAGGTGCCACAGGATTCTTTGCTGCATATTAAATTCATACACCCCTGCCTGGGTGATGAAGGCTGACCTTTCCTTGGCGGGTTCATCCAGTGGTACTTGCCAGTACCCCTTGGTTAAGTCTAATGTAGAGATGAACTGGGCACGTCCCAATTTCTCCTATAGCTCGTCTGTGCGTGGCATTGGACAGCTGTTGGGACAAGTTACAGCAATTAGCTTACGGTAGTCCACGCAAAAGCATATTTCCCCATCTGGTTTGGGAACTAGAACCACTGGAGATTCCCATGCACTGTTAGGGGGCGGATTACACCCCTCTGTAGCATGTTTTGGATTTCCATTCTATAGCCGTTTGGGCATGAGGAGACACCCAGCAGGGTGGAGTTCTGATTTGGTGAGCATTACCTGTGTCAATGGAGTGGTACACCCGTTCTCAGTCACCCCAGGATGGATTTAGAACATTGGCGCGAAGCTAGCGCACAGCTCCTTGATTTGCTGTCGCTGCATATGTCCCAGGGTCGTGGAGAGGTTCACCTCTTCCACACCACCATTACTTTTTTTTTTTTTCAGGTAGTAGACACCTTTAGGCCACTTAGCGTCATCTCCTCCCTGGGCTGTAAACTGACAAACCTTTAATTCTCTGAAATAAAAGGGCTTTAGAGAATTAACATGGTATGCTTTAGACTTTAGGGTGGAGGTGGGGGATGCTATGAGATAGTTAACAGCTCCTAGGAGTTTCTGGATTGTGAATGGCCCTTCCCATGACGCTTTTATCTTATGGGCCTGGAGCACCTTTAAAACCATAACCTGGTCCCCTACTTTGAAGGAACGCTTTTTGGCATGTTTATCATACCAGGCTTTTTGCTCTTTTTGAGACTTTTTTAGGGTTTTTTTTTAGCAAGGACTAAAGAGTGTCGGAGGGTGTTTTGTAGGTTGCTTACAAAGTCCAGAATGTTAATTCCTGGAGAAGCCGTAGAACCCTCCCATTGCTGCTTTACCAACTGTAGCGGCCCCTTAACCTCACGGCCATACACAAGTTTAAATGGCGAAAACCCCAAACTGGGATGTGGTACAACCCTGTAGGCAAAAAGCAACTGCTGCAACACTAGGTCCCAATCATTGGAGTGCTCATTTACAAATTTACATATCATGGCTCCCAAAGTTCCATTAAACCTCTCCACCAGGCCATTGGTTTGATGGTGGTAAGGGATGGCCACCAAGTAGTTCACCCCATGAGCTTCCCACAGGTTTTCCATGGTCCCTGCCAGGAAATTAGTTCCTGAATCTGTAGAGATGTCAGAGGGCCAACATACCCTGGCAAAAATGTCTGTTAGTGCCTGGCACACACTTTTAGCCCTGGTGTTGCTTAGAGCTACTGCTTCCGGCCATCAGGTAGCAAAATTTATGCTTTCCTCTGGGTGTCCTCTTTGGAAAAGGACCCAGAATATCCACAGCTACTCGTTGAGATGGGACCTCAATTATGAGTGGCTGGAGAGGGGCTCTGACCTGGTCTTGGGGTTTTCCCACTCTTTGGCACACCTCACAAGACCGGACATAATTAGCAACGTCCTTGCCCATTCCCTCCCAGTGGAAGGACTTCCCCAAACGGTTTTTGGTTCTGTTCACCCCAGAATGGCCACTGGGATGATCATGAGCTAAGCTCAAGAGCTTTACCCAGTACTTAGTTGGAACTGCCAACTGTCTTTGAGGACGCCAGTCTTCCTAGTGTCCACCAGAAAGAGTCTTTTTGTATAAAAGTCCTTGCTTTACAACAAACTGGGATCAGTTAGAAGAGCTAAGAGGCGGTGGGGTGCTCTGTGCTGCCACTCAAGCTTTCTAAAGGCTATCATCTGCTTCCTGCTCGGCCTGGAACTATTCCCTTGATGCTGGAGACATCAGTTCCTCCTTGGACTGTGGACTTGGGCTTGGTCCCTCTGGAAGCGATGTAGGTGATGGAATTGTTTCCTTTGACTGTGAACCACTCTCTGCTGGTGGACTATGTGGTATTTCAGGCTCTGGCTGAGCCTCTTGGGTAGGGTTATCTGCTGCTTCTGCCAGTTCAGGCCCGCTGGTGCCCTCTGGCGTTGGAGTTGTTGACGGGTCTGCAAGCGCTGGACTCAGTGCTGGCAATGGTTCTGGGGCTAGTTGCTTTGCCAGTTCCGGTTCTGGGACTGGCTTTGGCTGGGTCTCTGGGACTGGATCCACTATGGCTGTTGCAGTCATTGGCAGGGGATTCAGTTCCACCACCTCTGTCTGGGTCTCCGGTAACAAAGACAGGGCCCTGGTGGACAGCTCAAGAACAGGGATGAGGGTGAAAGCTTGCTTAGCCTGGCTGCAGGTGACCATTCCCACCCTCTTGGCCAGCTTCACGTGGTTGGCCAAGTCTTGCCCCAGTTGCATGGTGATAGGATAACTGTCATAGACTGCAAAAGTCCCTGTTCTGACCAGCCCCTGTACTAGACAGGCAACTTGGCTGTAGGCAAAGTTACAGAGTGTGACATAAAGGGTTGAATTGTCATCGGGGCTTCTGGCTTGATGAATTTGGGGTCCACTAAGGATTGGTGGATAGCTGACACTTATGCTCCAGTGTCCCTCCACACAATAACCTTCTTCCCGCCCACACACTGTTTTCCTTCGCTCTGAAGGTACCTGGGAAGCATCTGGGCCTGAGGACCTTGGGTGTGACTCCAGCGTAATGAACTGCAGTCGGTTGGGGTTCTTGAGGCAGTTGGCCTTCACATGCCCCAGCTCATTACATTTAAAACATCGCCCAGCTGACTGGTCACTGGGCCAAGGTGGGTTACTGGAGACGGGTTTGGTGGGACGATAAGGTGTCTGGGTTTTTTCCTTGGGATGTAGGTGGGGCCTTGGGCTGCCCCCAGTGATAGAGTTTTGTTTCAGTTTGCCCCTTCTGATATTCGCCCCAACTGCTACTAGTTTTTTTTCTTTTCTGCCACCTCCACCCATTTGGCTCCAATCTCCCCCGCCTCGGTTACACTTTTGGGCTTCCCATCTAGGATGTACCTTTATTTCCTCAGGAACACCTTCTAAGAACTGCTCCATTTGCATTAGGAAAGAGAGATCTTCCAGAGATCTAACGCTTGCTCCTGATATCCAGGCATTCCAATTTTTTTCAATGCGGTAGTCATGTCGGGGAAAATGCCACATCCAGTTTCCATTTTAGGGCTCTGAACCGCTGACAGGCATGCTCAGGTGTTAGCCCCATTCTGATTCTGGCCTTGTTTTTAAAAAGTTTATAACTGTTTGTGTTTTTTAGGCATTTTAGCCGCCACCTTTGCTAAGGGTTTACTGAGCCGGCCTTAGTTTTACCATGTACTGGTTTGTAGAGATGCTGTTACTCTTCAGTCACAACTATAAAGGGAAGGAAACAGCCCTCCTGTGTACAATACTATAAAATCCCTCCTGGCCAGAGACACCAAAATCCTTTTACCTGTAAAGGGTTAAGAAGCTCAGGTAACCTGGCTGAAACCTGACCCAAAGGACCAATAAGGGAACAAAATACTTTCAAATCTGGGGAGGAGGGGAAGGCTTTTGTTTGTGCTCTTTGTTTTGGGGGGGGTTGTTCGCTCTTGGGCCTAAGAGGGACCAGACATCAATCCAGGCTCTCCAAATCTTTCTGAATAAGTCTCTCATATTTCAAACTTGTAAGTAACAGCCAGGCAAGGCGTGTTAGGTTTATCTTTGTTTTCTCAACTTGTAAATGTTCCTTTTGCTAGAGGGTTTACGTTTGTTTGCTGTAACTTTGAACCTAAGGCTAGAGAGGGTTCCTCTGGGCTGTTTGAACCTGATTACCCTGCAAAGTTATTTTCCATCCTGATTTTACAGAGATGATTTTTACCTTTCTTTCTTTAATTAAAAGCCTTCTTAAGAATCTGATTGATTTTTCCTTGTTTTAAGAGCCAAGGGGTTGGATCTGGATTCACCAAGAATTGGTGGAGCAGTTTCTCAAGACTACCCAGGGAAGGGTTACAGTACTTGGGAGGGAGCTATTTGGGGGGGTGGGGGGGTAGGTAGACAGAGTGTCCCAAATAACTCAAATAATTTGGGTGGTGACAGCAAAACCAGATCTAAGCTGGTAGTTAAGCTGAGAGGTTCTCATGCAGGTCCCCACATCTGTACCCTAGAGTTCAGCGTGGGGAAGGAAGCTTGAGCTGGCTTCCCTCTATGGTTATAACACCCCACCCTCCCCAAGCCCCAGTCAGCTGAACCTGCTGGGAAGGGGGTGGGGGCGCTCGGCAGTGTAGACGCACCCTGACTCGTGTTTGGGCCACCAGAGCCAGAATCACTAACCGGCACCAAGGTCTGTGCAGCGCTGGGCACAACGAGATACCGATCGCCCCCCCGCCACACGGGTTGTCCCCACACACCCTCCTCCCGCTGCAGATCGCCCCCCCCGCCACATGGGGTGTCCCCACACACCCTCCTCCCGCTGCAGATCGCACTCCCCCCGGGGTGTCCCCACACACCCTCCTCAGGCTGCAGATCGCCCCCCCCCCACACGGGGTGTCCCCACACACCCTCCTCCCGCTGCAGATCGCCCCCCCCCACACGGAGTGTCCCCACACACCCTCCTCCCGCTGCAGATCAGCCCCCCGCCACACGGGGTGTCCCCACACACCCTCCTCCCGCTGCAGATCACCCTCCCCCACACGGGGTGTCCCCACACACCCTCCTCCCGCTGCAGATCGCCCCCCCCACACGGGGTGTCCCCACACACCCTCTCCCCGCTGCAGATCGCACCCCCCCACACAGGGTGTCCCCACACACCCTCCCACCGCTGCAGATCGCCCCCCCCCACACACACACACACACAGGGTGTCCCCACACACCCTCCTCCCGCTGCAGATCGCCCCCCCCCCACACGGGGTGTCCCCACACACCCTCCTCCCGCTGCAGATCGCACCCCCCACACGGGGTGTCCCCACACACCCTCCTCCCGCTGCAGATCGCCCCCCCCCACACGGGGTGTCCCCACACACCCTCCTCCCGCTGCAGATCGCACCCCCCACACGGGGTGTCCCCACACACCCTCCTCCCGCTGCAGATCGCCCCCCCCCCACACGGGGTGTCCCCACACACCCTCCCCCCGCTGCAGATCGTCCCCCCCACACGGGGTGTCCCCACACACCCTCCTCCCGCTGCAGATCGCCCCCCACACACGGGGTGTCCCCACACACCCTCCCCCCGCTGCAGATCGCACCCCCCACACGGGGTGTCCCCACACACCCTCCTCCCGCTGCAGATCGCACCCCCCCACACGGGGTGTCCCCACACACCCTCCTCCCGCTGCAGATCGCCACCCCCCACACGGGGTGTCCCCACACACCCTCCCCCCGCTGTAGATCGCCCCCCACACACGGGGTGTTCCCACACACCCTCCTCCCGCTGCAGATCGCCCCCCCGCCGCACGGGGTGTCCCCACACACCCTCCTCCCGCTGCAGATCGCCCCCCCGCCGCACGGGGTGTCCCCAAACACCCTCCTCCCGCTGCAGATCGCCCCCCCCCACACGGGGTGTCCCCAAACACCCTCCTCCCGCTGCAGATCGCCCCCGCCACACGGGGTGTCCCCACACACCCTCCTCCCGCTGCAGATCGCCCCCCCCACACGGGGTGTCCCCACACACCCTCCTCCCGCTGCAGATCGCCCCCCCCACACGGGGTGTCCCCACACACCCTCCTCCCGCTGCAGATCGCCCCCCCCACACGGGGTGTCCCCACACACCCTCCTCCCGCTGCAGATCGCCCCCCCCACACGGGGTGTCCCCACACACCCTCCTCAGGCTGCAGATCACCCCCCCCACACGGGGTGTCCCCACACACCCTCCTCCCGCTGCGGATCGCCCCCCCCCCACACGGGGTGTCCCCACACACCCTCCTCCCGCTGCGGATCGCCCCCCCCCCACATGGGGTGTCCCCACACACCCTCCTCCCGCTGCAGATCGCCCCCCCCGCCACACGGGGTGTCCCCACACACCCTCCTCCCGCTGCAGATCGCCCCCCCCACGGGGTGTCCCCACACACCCTCCTCCCGCTGCAGATCGCCCCCCCCACAGGGTGTCCCCACACACCCTCCTCCCGCTGCAGATCGCCCCCCCCGCCACACGGGGTGTCCCCACACACCCTCCTCCCGCTGCAGATCGCCCCCCCCCACACGGGGTGTCCCCACACACCCTCCTCCCGCTGCAGATCGCCCCCCCCCCACACGGGGTGTCCCCACACACCCTCCTCC
Organism: Gopherus flavomarginatus; assembly: GCF_025201925.1. Lineage (NCBI taxonomy): Eukaryota > Metazoa > Chordata > Testudines > Testudinidae > Gopherus > Gopherus flavomarginatus. The sequence continues at coordinate 6,170,814 of NC_066634.1, read as the reverse complement.
CGCTGCAGATCGCCCCCCCCGCCACACGGGGTGTCCCCACACACCCTCCCCCCGCTGCAGATCGCCCCCCCCACACGGGGTGTCCCCACACACCCTCCCCCCGCTGCAGATCGCCCCCCCCACACGGGGTGTCCCCACACACCCTCCTCAGGCTGCAGATCGCACCCCCCCCGGGGTGTCCCCACACACCCTCCTCAGGCTGCAGATCGCCCCCCCCACACGGGGTGTCCCCACACACCCTCCTCCCGCTGCGGATCGCCCCCCCCACACGGGGTGTCCCCACACACCCTCCTCCCGCTGCGGATCGCCCCCCCCCACACGGGGTGTCCCCACACACCCTCCTCCCGCTGCAGATCGCCCCCCCCGCCACACGGGGTGTCCCCACACACCCTCCTCCCGCTGCAGATCGCCCCCCCCCCCCGGGGTGTCCCCACACACCCTCCTCCCGCTGCAGATCGCCCCCCCCGCCACACGGGGTGTCCCCACACACCCTCCTCCCGCTGCAGATCGCCCCCCCCCACACGGGGTGTCCCCACACACCCTCCTCCCGCTGCAGATCGCCCCCCCCACACGGGGTGTCCCCACACACCCTCCTCCCGCTGCAGATCGCCCCCCCCGCCACACGGGGTGTCCCCACACACCCTCCCCCCGCTGCAGATCGCCCCCCCCACACGGGGTGTCCCCACACACCCTCCCCCCGCTGCAGATCGCCCCCACCACACGGGGTGTCCCCACACACCCTCCTCAGGCTGCAGATCGCACCCCCCCCGGGGTGTCCCCACACACCCTCCTCAGGCTGCAGATCGCCCCCCCCACACGGGGTGTCCCCACACACCCTCCTCCCGCTGCGGATCGCCCCCCCCACACGGGGTGTCCCCACACACCCTCCTCCCGCTGCGGATCGCCCCCCCCCACACGGGGTGTCCCCACACACCCTCCTCCCGCTGCAGATCGCCCCCCCCGCCACACGGGGTGTCCCCACACACCCTCCTCCCGCTGCAGATCGCCCCCCCCCACACGGGGTGTCCCCACACACCCTCCTCCCCCTGCAGATCGCCCCCCCCCCACGGGGTGTCCCCACACACCCTCCTCCCGCTGCAGATCGCCCCCCCCCACACGGGGTGTCCCCACACACCCTCCTCCCGCTGCAGATCGCCCCCCCCCACACGGGGTGTCCCCACACACCCTCCTCCCGCTGCAGATCGCCCCCCCCGCCACACGGGGTGTCCCCACACACCCTCCCCCCGCTGCAGATCGCCCCCCCCGCCACACGGGGTGTCCCCACACACCCTCCTCAGGCTGCAGATCGCACCCCCCCCGGGGTGTCCCCACACACCCTCCTCAGGCTGCAGATCGCCCCCCCCCACACGGGGTGTCCCCACACACCCTCCTCCCGCTGCAGATCGCACCCCCCGCCCCGTTCTGGCCCCCGGTTCCCAGGGGACCGGCACAGCGCTGCCCGGGCGGCACTTCCCGGGGCGCGGCCCCGCCCGCCGGGTGCACAGACAGGAGAGACCCCGCCCCCCCCGCAGACAGGCCCGCGCGAGCGGCTGCACGGGGCGAACCAGCGGGCCCGGTCCACGCGCTTCGGTCGCGCGCCTGACTCCGCCCCCGCCGCGCGGCCTCACAGCCAGCCCCGCCCCGCCCCTTCCCGCGCGCCGCTTCGGGGGCCCCGCCCTTCGCCCGCCCACGGCGCGCGCCGGGCGCGAGCGGCTCCACCTACCGCCCGAAGAGCGAGTGCGGCCCCTCCCGCTCAGCAACACCCGCCCCTGCCCATGCGCAGAGCGCCCCTGCGTACGGCCCCGCCCCTTCCCGTAACCGCTCCCGAAGCCCCGCCCCCAGGACCGCAGCGGGGCGGGGCCTGCGCCCAGGCGGGGGGAAGGGCAGCGACTCCGCCCCAGCCCCGCTCGCGCCGCCGGGGGGGGCGGGGCGCTAATAACTCCGGACAGCCCCGCCCAACCCCGCGCCTCAGGTGCCCCCCCGCGGGGCTGGGGCCCCCGCGCCTGCGCAGTCAGACCTGGGCCCTGTGTCCAGCTGGGCGGGGCCCCTCACCGAGGGGGGGGCACTGACTCAAAGGGGGGGTCCTCTGCCAGCCTCCCCCCCCGCCGCCCCCGATTGTTGGGTGGCGCAGCGCCTGGGGGCGGGTCAAAAAGAGGGGGCCCCTCCCCCCCTGGGGTGACATGGGGGCGCCCCTCAAATCTGTCACTTCAGAGCCCCCCCCAAAGCCTGCCGAGCTGTACGGGAGGGGCCCCCCAACGCCGGACTGCGCCCCCCCCAGCAGGCGGCCCCCCCGAATCCAGGGGACACCCCAGCGCTGGCGCCCCGGAGCCGAAGGAGACACCCTCAGCAGTGCGGGGGACACCCCAGATCAGGGGACACCCCAGCAGGCGGCCCCCCCAAATCCAGGGGACATCGCAGCGCTGGCGCCCCAGAGCCGAAGGAGACACCCCAGATCAGGGGACACCCCAGCAGGCGGCCCCCCCGAATCCAGGGGACACCCCAGCGCTGGCGCCCCAGAGCTGAAGGAGACACCCCAGATCAGGGGACACCCCAGATCAGGGGACACCCCAGCGCTGACGCCCCGGAGCCGAAGGAGACACCCTCAGCAGTGCGGGGGACACCCCAGATCAGGGGACACCCCAGCGCTGGCTCCCCGGAGCCGAAGGAGACACCCTCAGCAGTGCGGGGGACACCCCAGATCAGGGGACACCCCAGCGCTGGCGCCCCGGAGCCGAAGGAGACACCCTCAGCAGTGCGGGGGACACCCCAGATCAGGGGACACCCCAGCGCTGGCGCCCCAGAGCCGAAGGAGACACCCCAGATCAGGGGACACCCCAGATCAGGGGACACCCCAGCACTGACGCCCCGGAGCCGAAGGAGACACCCTCAGCAGTGCAGGGAACACCCCAGATCAGGGGACACCCCAGCGCTGGCTCCCCAGAGCCGAAGGAGACACCCTCAGCAGTGCAGGGGACACCCCCACATTTAAGGTAACACACTGAAATTCCAGAGGGTTTCCCCCACACCAACGTGGCGCCCCTGAATTGTAGGAGGACCCCCAACTTCAAGGGGACCTCCCCAGATCGGGGTATCCTGGCAGTCTGCCAATGCCCCCCACCGTCTGTCAGCTCAGCAGCTGGCATGCTCCTCACTGCATCTGCTTGGGGGGTGCCCACCAGGTGGGGTCCCCCGCTTCCTTCGGGGGGGGAGGGGGGGGATGGGAGAGGAGCTTGTGGCCAGGGGAGGGAAACAGACAGGGTTGCCGTGGTTACCACCCCCCTGGCGCCACTCCGACATGGTACGCCGGGGTGACGGGGGGCAGGTAGCCAAGGGGATCTGGGGCCCAGAGGGGGGCACCATCCGTGCCCGGGGTGGGCAGGGAGTCCCAGGGCAGGGGACACTGGCTAGGCTCCAGGGGGTTGTGGGTAATTGGGGCCCAACTGGGGGGCAGCCCCAGATCTTCCGGGCTGGTGATGGGGTCAAAGAGGTCGCTGGGGTCAGGGGTCAGGGAGGCCATGCTCAGGCCCCAGCCAGGCCCCGGTTCCGGGGCCACAGAGGCCTCAGCCACGCCCAGGAAGGAGCTGGCAGCTGGGGCAGGAGGCTCTGGGCCAGGATGCCGGGGTTCTGCGGGGGGCGCAGGGTCCCTTGGGGCCTCCTGGGCCAGGATGGAGGAGGCCAGGCGGTGCATCGAGGCTTCAATGTCAGTGAATTGCCTGGGGAGAGAAGAGAGGGGCTGTGAGCTTCCCTCAGCAGTGCCCTTAGGGGCTGTGAGCTTCCCCCAGCCACGCCAAAGGGGCTGCGAGCTTTCTGCAGCAGTGCCCTGAGGGGGGTGTGAGCTTCTCCCAGCAGTGCCCTGAGGGGCTGTGAGCTTCCCCCCCAGCCGTGCCCAAGGGACTGTTGAGCTTTCTGCAGCAGTGCCCTGAGGGAGGTGTGAGCTTCTCCCAGCAGTGCCCTGAGAGGGTGAGCTTCCCCCCAGTCGTGCCCAAGGGGCTGCGAGCTTCCCCCCAACAGTGCCCTTAGAGGCTGCAAGCTTCCCCCCAGCCGTGCCCAAGGGGCTGCGAGCTCCCGAGGGCTCCCACCTGCTGATCTGGTTGTGCAGGAACCGCCGGTGGTTCACCCGCCGCTTGCCAGGGCGGCTCTTGCGGGGTCTCTGCAGCGTCCGCATCATGTGGGACGAGGCCACGGTGACAAAGGTGAAGAGATCCCGGCCACGCCCAGAGAGCGCCACCTGCTGGGGGGGCAGGAAGCTCAGGGACAGGCGCCCGCCCCGCTGCATCCCAGCTCTTGGGGTGGGGGCTGTCAGGCAGAGCCCCCAGGCTGGGCGAGGCCGGCCCCCAACAGAGCCCTGCAGGAATAAATGACAGTTCTCAGCCCAGCAAGCCTGAGACTCCACAGAACCCCAGGGGGAGGGGCTGCGGGTCGGGAGTGAGGGGCACCAGCAGAGCTGGGGTGGGGGGGAGCCCAGGGCTGGGCTAGGAGGGGGCTGCGGGTCATGAGTGAGGGGCACCAGCAGAGCTGGCTTGGGGGGGAGCCCAGGGCTGGGCTAGGAGGGGGCTGCGGGTCATGAGTGAGGGGCACCAGCAGAGCTGGGGTGGGAGGGAGCCCAGGGCTGGGCTAGGAGGGGGCTGCGGGTCATGAGTGAGGGGCACCAGCAGAGCTGGCTTGGGGGGGAGCCCAGGGCTGGGCTAGGAGGGGGCTGCGGGTCATGAGTGAGGGGCACCAGCAGAGCTGGGGGGTAGCCCAGGGCTGGGCTAGCAGGGGCTGTGAGTCGGGAATGAGGGGCACCGGCAGAGCTGGGGGGGAGCCCAGGGCTGGGCTAGCAGGGGCTGAGGGTCGGGAGTGAGGGGCACCGGCAGAGCTGGGGGGCAGAGCCCAGGGCTGGGCTAGCAGGGGCTGCGGGTCGGGAGTGAGGGGCACCGGCTGGGGTTGGGGGGAGCCCAGGGCTGGGCTAGCAGGGGCTGCGGGTCGGGAGTGAGGGGCACTGGCTGGGGTTGGGGGGAGCCCAGGGCTGGGCTAGCAGGGGCTGCGGGTCGGGAGTGAGGGGCACTGGCTGGGGTTGGGGGGAGTCCAGGGCTGGGCTAGCAGGGGGCTGCGGGTCGGGAGTGAGGGGCACTGGCTGGGGTTGGGGGGAGTGCAGGGCTGGGCTGGGGGGTCTCTGTCTCCGAATAGGGGTCAGCCCCAGCCGCGAGGGGACAGCGCCTCCGGCTGGGCCCCCCAGGACACTTACTTGGTTCGGGGTCCAGGTGTGTGAAGAATCAGCTGTGGTCGCACCCCTAGTGCTGCGTTGGGGGGAGGAGGCCGTTCGGTTCTCCCTGGGGGCTGCCCCCCCCCTCACCTCCTGCCCCCCCAGCCCCGACCCTCCCAGCCAGCCCCAGCACCGGCTCGGGTCTCTGGTGGGGCCAAGCGCCACTGAGAGAAGCAAGAAGATGCTCAGAGAGTCACTGTCTGAGCCCCTCCCCACTCCCCCCACCCGTCTGAGCCTCTCTCTCCTGCTCACCCCCCCTCTGCCCCCCATTCCTGCGGGAATGGGGCATGGGGCCTTAGCCCCCAGGGGCCACTGTCTGCAAGCTGCCCCAGGGTGGGGGGGTGGCTGGCTTGAGGGGGGGTATGGCACGGGGCCTCCCCCCTCCAGCCAAAATCCTTCACTGTGCTAGTTAGGGGGCTGAGGGTAGGGGGCTGAGGGGGACCCCCTTTGACTCTAATAACAGGGGTGGCTTGATGGGGCCCCTCCCCTAATCCGTCTCTTCCTCTCCCTGGACCCCCATCAACCCCCCGAACCCTCCCCACCTCCCCCACCCTCCCCATCATCTCCTGCCCCCCCTTCGGCTCCCCCCATCCCCCCCCCCCCGCGTCAGCTGCCCAATTAGGACATTCTTTCCCCTGGGATGCGGCCCTGGCACTTAGCAGCAATTAGGGGCGTCCGGGGGCCAGGGGGAGCCACGTGCCGGCGGCTCCATGGAGATGAGCTCAATGGGGCGCACGGGGGCAGGAATCCGGCTGCACAAAGGGGCCCCCCCAACTCCCCCCTGCAGCCGGCACCCGGCCACGCGGAGCAGTTAGAGCAATTGCTGGCAATTGGAGACTTAAGTGCGAGGTCAAAGTGTGTCCTATCCCCACCCGTCCCCGCATCAGCCCTGGGCCCCTCTACCCCGGCGTCTCGCCCCCCGCATCAGCGCCTGGGCCCCTCTACCGCGGCGTCCCACCCCCCGCATCAGCCCTGGGCCCCTCTATCCCGGCGTCCCGCCCCCCACATCAGCGCCTGGGCCCCTCTACCCCGGCGTCTCGCCCCCCGCATCAGCCCTGGGCCCCTCTATCCCGGCGTCCCGCCCCCCACATCAGCGCCCGGGCCCCTCTACCCCGGCGTCCCGCCCCCCACATCAGCGCCCGGGCCCCTCTACCCCGGCGTCCCACCCCCCGCATCAGCCCCGGGCCCCTCTACCCCGGCGTCCCGTCCCCTGCATCAGCGCCTGGGCCCCTCTACTGCGGCGTCCCACCCCCCGCATCAGCCCTGGGCCCCTCTACCCCCGGCGTCTCGCCCCCCGCATCAGCCCTGGGCCCCTCTACCCCGGCGTCTCGCCCCCCGCATCAGCACCTGGGCCCCTCTACCCCGGCATCCCCCCTGCATGAGCGCCTGGGCCCCTCTACCCCAGCATCTTGCCCCCCGCATCAGCGCCTGGGCCCCTCTACCCCGGCGTCTCGCCCCCCGCATCAGTGCCTGGGCACCTCTACCCCGGCGTCCCGCCCCCCGCATCAGCGCCTGGGCCCCTCTACCCTGGCGTCTCGCCCTCTGCATCAGCCCTGGGCCCCTCTACCCCGGCGTCTCGCCCGCCGCATCAGCTCCTGGGCCCCTCTACCCCGGCGTCTCGCCCTCTGCGTCAGCGCCTGGGCCCCTCTACCCCGGCGTCTCGCCCTCTGCGTCAGCGCCTGGGCCCCTCTACCCCGGCGTCCCGCCCTCTGCGTCAGCGCCTGGGCCCCTCTACCCCGGCGTCCCGCCCCCTGCATCAGCCCTGTGCCCCTCTACCCCGGCGTCCTGCCCCCCTCATCAGCGCCTGGGCCCCTCTACCCCGGCGTCCGGCCCCCCACATCAGTGCCTGGGCCCCTCTACCCCGGCGTCCTGCCCCCCTCATCAGTGCCTGGGCCCCTCTACCGCGGCATCCTGCCCCCCGCATCAGCGCCTGGGCCCCTCTGCCCCAGCGTCTCGCCTCCGCCCCCTGCATCAGCGCCTGGGCCCCTCTACCCCGGCGTCCGGCCCCCCACATCAGTGCCTGGGCCCCTCTACCCCGGCGTCCGGCCCCCCTCATCAGTGCCTGGGCCCCTCTACCGCGGCATCCTGCCCCCCACATCAGCGCCTGGGCCCCTCTGCCCCAGCGTCTCGCCCCCGCCCCCTGCATCAGCGCCTGGGCCCCTCTACCCCGGCGTCCCGCCCCCTGCATCAGCGCCTGGGCCCCTCTACCCTGGCGTCTCACCCCCCATATCAGCGCCTGGGCCCCTCTACCCCAGCGTCTCGCCACCGCCCCCTGCATCAGCGCCTGGGCCTCTCTACCCTGGCGTCTCACCCCCCACATCAGCGCCTGGGCCCCTCTACCCCGGCGTCTCGCCACCGCCCCCTGCATCAGCGCCTGGGCCTCTCTACCCTGCATCAGCAGCTGGGCCCAGCCCCTTCCCTGCCCCCCAGATCGGACCCATGGCCCATCTATCCTGGCATCCAGCCCCTTTCCTGCCCCCCAGGTGGGATCCATGGCCCATCTACCCTGGCGCCCTGCCCCCCGGATCAGACCCACGACCTATCTACCCCAATGATCAGACCCATAGGCCCCTCTTGCCTCCAGCAGAGGGTGGCAGACACCCTCACCCTTTTCCCCTCCCCCCGACACAGACACAGACACAGACATACATCTGCTTCCCTGCAGTTGGCTAAGCCAACACCCCCCCCCCACGCCTTGGCAAACACTGCCCCCCCTTCCTGGCTGGGGGAGATCAAAGCTCACCTGCCCCCCTCCCTGGCTCCCCTGCCCTTCGCAAGCAGGCAGCAAAATAAACTCAGGCTGGGAACAATGTCGCCTCTCATGTTAGCAGGGCCTTGCCGGGTGTGTGTGCACGGGAGGGAGGTCGAGGGGCAGCGAAAATCCTCTGAGTGAGGAGACCAGGATGCCTGGGTTCTTTCCTGGCCCTGAGAGGGGAGTGGTGTCTAGTGGTTAGAGCGGGGGGGCTGGGAGCCAGGACTCCTGGGTTCTCTCCCGGCTCTGGGAGGGGAGTGGGGTCTAGTGGTTAGAGCAGGGGGGCTGGGAGCCAGGACTCCTGGGTTCTCTCCCCAGCCCTGGGAGGGGGAGCGGGGTCTAGTGGTTAGAGCAGGGGGGCTGGGAGCCAGGAGGCCTGGGTTTGCTCCCCAGCCCTGGGAGGAGAGTGGGGTCTAGTGGTTAGAGCAGGAGGGCTGGGAGCCAGGAGACCTGGGTTCGCTCCCCAGCTCTGGGAGGAGAGCGGGGTCTAGTGGTTAGAGCAGGGGGGCCAGGCTGGGAGCCAGGACTCCTGGGTTGTCTCCTGGCTCTGGGAGGGGGGTGGGGGTCGGCGGGTGGAGCCGGTTGGCTTGCAGACCCTCGCACGGCACCCAGCAGGGTCTGAGCCTGGCTGGGGATGCTGCTTGCAGCTCCTCTCGACCATGGGGCTGGCTGGGCCTCACCTGGGCACAGAGTCGCCTGCTCCAGCCAGCTGCCTGCCCTGCCCCATGGCCCCCCCTTTCTTCTCCCTCCCCCTTTCTCTGGGGCTATCTTGACTTCAGCTCTTTTTTGTTCCCTGCATCTGGCCGCTCCCCCAGTTCACTCCCTCCCCTTCTCTTCCCCCAGCCACCCGCCCTGGCGCACCGTTTGCCCTGCTGCCGAGGCGTGACGGCCACGGGCCGCACGATTCCTGGGCACAGCTCATGTCCGCCTTGGCTAAGGCCTGGGCCAGGGGGCCAGCGGGGTTCCCTCCCGGTGCCAGCCCCAGCCCCAGCACTCCCCCTGCCAGCAGCGGTTTGGCAGAAAAATAAACCACCAAAGACCAGCAAGGGGCCGGGCAGACAGACAAACACCCTCTCCCCCTCCTCACAGCTCCCCCTCACTCTAACCACTAGCCCCCACTCCCCTCCCAGAGCCGGGGAGAGAACCCAGGAGTCTTGGCTCCCAGCCCTGCTGCTCTAACCACTCGATCCCACTCCCCTCCCAGAGCCGGGGAGAGAACTCAGGAGTCCGGGCTGGGCTGATATTTCTGTTGTTCATTCCCTTCTGGGGGCAGGGGGCAGGTCAGGGGCTAGACAAACCCAGGAGGAACAGGCCTGTTTGCCGGGGGGGGGGTTCCCCGTTGCCTGCTGAAGCTAAAATTACAGCATGGGGCAAACTGCCTCAGGGGACGTTTGTGCCCTGTCCCCAGTTACCCCCCGCGGCAGTCCCTGTCCCCGTCCCCCCCAGCGCACCGCAAGCACTTCCCAAAATTCCCTGCACCCGCCAGCGGCAACTCCCCGGCCGGGTAGCTCCCCCCGGGAGGGCAGGCTGGGTGTGCCCCGGGGCACCGGAACAGGGGGCCATGGCCCCCCCACTTTTTACCTGCCGCAAGGGCAAGCGACAGGGGGAGGGGGAGGAGAGGAGTGAGTGGGGGGGGGTCACGGAGGGGCAGCACGGCACAGGGCCCCTCCCCCCCAATTTTAGCACCCAGCCACTGCTCCTGATGTGCACAGCCGGTTCCGCCGTGCGCCGGCTCCACTTCGTTTTGCAGTGTAGCCGCGGCGTTAAACCGGAGCGGTTGCTTCGTGCAGACGACTCCTGGGGAAAGCCCATCGCGTTTGCTGAAGGGAGGGATTTACTCACATACCCACAGGCGGCCCCCAGAGCTGGGCGCCCAGCCAGCAGCCGCTGCTCGCCCGGCCTGAGCCCCAGCACAAAGGAAGCACTGTGGGGAGGGGTGATGGGCCCAGTGGGGGGAGGGGGGCAGCAGGGGCCAGGTGCATTTTCCCTGAGACCAGTCCGGGGAGGGATCTCTGGCTTGTTCCTCTCCCTGCGGTTTGGTTTGTCTCTGCGGGCGAGTCACCGACATTTCAGCAGAAAGTTTTTCCAAGGCAAATGCCCTGGACCCAGGCCTGGCCAGGTCCCCGCTCCCAGATGGCTGCCTCAGGGTGGCACTAAGGGGTACAGGGCTGCAGGGAGCGGGGCAGGGGCTCAGCAGGGTGTGCTGGGCTGCAGGGAGCGGGGTGGGGGTCCAATAGGGGTGCTGGGCTGCGGGGAGCGGGGTGGGGGTCCAATAGGGGGTGCTGGGCTGCGGGGAGCGGGGTGGGGTCTCAGCAGGGGGCGCTGGGTTGCAGAGAGCAGGGCAGGGGTCCAATAGGGGGTGCTGGGCTGCGGGGAGCGGGGTGGGGTCTCAGCAGGGGGCGCTGGGCTGCGGGGAGCAGGGTGGGGGGCTCAGCAGGGGGCGCTGGGCTGCGGGGAGCAGGGCAGGGGTCCAATAGGGGGTGCTGGGCTGCGGGGAGCGGGGTGGGGTTTCAGCAGGGGGCGCTGGGCTGCAGGCAGCGGGGTGGGGGCCCAATGGTGGGGGTGCTGGGCTGGGGGTGGCCAGCAGGGGGCACTCTCACCCAGCGGTCAGTGCCAACCCTGAGGCCTCACGATGGCAATTTTCCGAGCCAACCGGAGATTTCCTGGTGCCGAGGGACGTTTTCCCTGGCCCAGCAATGGCCATTTTTCAGCTGGCTCCTTGTTTTCCTTCCTCGGTCTGTGTCTCTGGCACTGTTTATTTCTCGCGCCCGCAGCTGGCGCTGGGCCCGCTGAACCCAGCAGTGGTGCGCCCGCCCCAGCAGGGCCACCTCACCCTGCCTTGCGTTCTCGCTTTTCTCCTTGGGGGTCTTTTTTCCTAGTTCGTTCGTCCCTTCTCCCTCCCTCCCTCATGTTTCAGGGGAGCCCCCTTCCTTCCTTTCCTGACCCCTCTGTCGAGCCACCCGTCCCGCCTGCCCTGTGGCTGGAAGAACCAGGTCGCTCTCTGCAGCTCAGACAGAAGCCAGGAGCATGCGCCCCCCGCCAGGGGCCGGCCCGGCTCAGCCCCACATACCGACCTAGCAGGGTGCGTGGAATGCGGACAGAGCAGACGGCGCAGGCCAGACACACACACACACGCCCGCCAGCCGCGCACACACCCGCCCCAGCCAGGGCGCCGCCAGCCGCCGACCCCGCCGGACCCTGGGCAGCAGGGGGCACAAGGCCAGCGACAGGGAGATCGGACCCACCCCCCAGCCCTTCCGGCACGGCTTGGGGCTTGGAGGGTCGGACGAGAGGCACACCGGACAAAGCCATGGACTGATAGATAGATCGATCTGGGGACAGACGGGGGATCTGGGGACAGACAGACGGGGGATCTGGAGGACGGACGACTAGGCAGACAGACTCTGCCGGCCGAGTGACATCTCCTCTCCTGCCGTCGGATCCAGCCCTGTGTCCAGCCCCCCAGCCATGGACCCCCCCTCCAACGTGTCGGCCCCCTCCAACGGCTCGCTGGTGGGTGGGCTGCCGGAGGCGGCGGGGCTGAGCCTGCTGGGGGCAGCCGGGGCGGCCGGGAACCTGTACACGCTGGCAGTGGCGCGGGCTGGGGCCGTCCCCTCCCCGCTTCACGTCCACATCGTCCACCTGGCGCTGGCCGACCTGCTGTACCTGGCCGGGGTGCCCTTCGTCGTGCACAACGGGCTGGCGCGGGACTGGTGCTTCGGCGAGGCCGGCTGCCGGGCCCTGCTCAGCCTGGACCTGCTCACCATGCACGCCAGCATCTTTCTGCTCACCCTGCTGAGCACCGAGCGGTGCCGGGCCGTGCGGCGCCCCTTCCGGGCCGCCCGCCGCTCCCCCGCCCGCCGCCAGGCCCTGGCCGGGGCCGCCTGGGCCTCCGCCTTCGCCCTGGCGCTGCCCATGATGCTGATGGTGCGGCAGGAGGAGCGGGCGGCGGACGACGGCCGGGTGCGGCGGCTCTGCGTGCCCACCTGGCACGAGGCCCAGTACAAAACCTACCTGACCGTGCTCTTTGGCACCAGCATGGTGGGGCCTGGGCTGGCACTCGGGTACCTCTACGGGCGGCTGGCGTGGGCCTACTGGCTCTCGCAGAGCCAGGGGGTGCTGGGCCCCCGGCGGGGGCCGAAGCAACGGGTCTTCCTCCTAATTTTCCTCATCGTCGTGGCCTTCTGGGCCTGCTTCCTGCCCTTCTGGCTCTGGCAGCTGGTGCCTCTCTACAGCCCAGGCACTGCTGCCCGCCTGCCCGTGGCCACCGAGATCTACATCAACCACCTGGTCACCTGCCTGACCTACAGCAACAGCTGCATCAACCCCTTCCTCTACACGCTGCTGACCCGCAGCTACCGCGACTACTGGCGGGTGCGACGGGCCGGGCGCAGGGCGGCGCCGCGGGCACAGGACGCGGGGCGCTGAGCAGCCAACAGACCTCCACAGGTAGGGGGCAGTGTGGGAGAGGGGCACTGCTGGGGGAAGATCACAGCATTGGAGAGGTGCAGTGGGGCACTGCTGGGGGAAGATTGCAGCATTGGGGAGAGGTGCTGTGGGAAGATTACAGCGCTGGGGAGAGGTGCCACGGGGCACTGCTGGGGGAAGATCACAGCACTGGGGAGAGGTGCTGGGGGAAGATTACAGCGCTGGGGAGAGGTGCAGTGGGGCACTGCTGGGGGATGATCGTAGCTTTGGGGAGCTGTGCCGTGGGGCACTGCTGGGGGAAGATTGCAGCACTGGGGAGAGTTGCTGTGGGAAGATCGCAGCACTGGGGAGAGGTGCCTTTGGGCACTGCTGGGGGAAGCTCGCAGCTGTGGAATCCCCAGCTCTTGTCCAGCCCTAAGCCAGGGGGATGGGAATGGAATGGGGCACAGGGTTTCCCCTCTAGGGGGCGCCAGCCCCCTTAGCAGCCATATGTCTATCCCACACTGCCAGAGCTGGACCTTGGATCGCGGAGGCGGGGGAAGCTGCTGACATGCCCCCCCCCCAGTGCCCTCACACATGCGGCTGGCTCTGAGCCCCCTTCTCTCTGCATCCCTAGGAGCGGCGCCCCCCTGTGGCAAGCCCTGGACACGGCCCTACCTCACCCACTGCCCCATGAGGACGATGCATCAGCCCCCAGCGACCCCTCGACCCCACGCAGCCGGGACCGGAGGAAAAAGGAATAGGCCCAGCAAGAAACAAGGCGCCAGGACTCCTGGGTTCTCCGCAGCCAGCTGCGCTGGGAGGGAAGGTGGGGGCAGGACTCCTGGGTTCTCCGCAGCCAGCTGCGCTGGGAGGGAAGGTGGGGGCAGGACTCCTGGGTTCTCCGCAGCCAGCTGCGCTGGGAGGGAAGGTGGGGGCAGGACTCCTGGGTTCTCCACAGCCAGCTGCGCTGGGAGGGAAGGGAGTGGGGGGCAGGACTCCTGGGTTCTCCGCAGCCAGCTGCGCTGGGAGGGAAGGGAGTGGGGGGCAGGACTCCTGGGTTCTCCGCAGCCAGCTGCGCTGGGAGGGAAGGGAGTGGGGGGCAGGACTCCTGGGTTCTCACCCTGGCTCTGGAAGGTGTTGGACCCCTGTGGTACCTTTGGGGACCCCTGTATGAAATGGATGTGGGGGGGATTCTATGCTGGGGGGAGGTAACCAGAACCCCTCAGGCACTACCACAGTGGGGGGTCCATGCCCCCTGTGCCCAGCTCCAGGGATGTGCTGCCCGCGAGGGAGGTGCCACAAGCCGGCACCGCGTCTGCCTTTGTGGTCCTCAAAGAGAGACACCCCCCCGGGTCCCTCCCCCAGCTGTGCCAGCCCCACCCTGGGCCCACGGAGCTGGGCACGAACCCTGCAGTGCCCAGGGGTTCCAGTGGCTTCTCCCTTGGCCTTGCCAGGCTGGTCCTGCTCTGCTGGGCGATGGGCTGTGGCTGGCACCAGCCTCCTGCCAGACAGCAAAACCCAGGCACGGGCACAAGGGTTTGGGGGGGGAGCACTGTGAGCCAGGACTCCTGGGTTCTATCCCTGGCTCTGGGAACGGACGGGGACTGGGAGCCAGTTCTCTCCTAGGAGGGGAGTGGGATCTAGTAGTTAGAGCGGGGTGGGGAGGAAAGAGCTGGGAGCCAGGACTCCTGGGTTCTCTCCCTGGCTCTGGGAACGGATGGGGACTGGGAGCCAGGACTCCTGGGTTCTCTCCTAGGAGGGGAGTGGGATCTAGTGGTTAGAGCGGGGTGGAGAGGAAAGAGCTGGGAGCCAGGACTCCTGGGTTCTCTCCCTGGCTCTGGGAACGGATGGGGACTGGGAGCCAGAGGAGGGGAGTGGGATCTAGTGGTTAGAGCGGGGTGGAGAGGAAAGAGCTGGGAGCCAGGACTCCTGGGTTCTCTCCCTGGCTCTGGGAACGGATGGGGACTGGGAGCCAGGACTCCTGGGTTCTCTCCTAGGAGGGGAGTGGGATCTAGTGGTTAGAGCGAGGTGGAGAGGAAAGAGCTGGGAGCCAGGACTCCTGGGTTCTCTCCCTGGCTCCTCCCCTGCTGAAACACCCTGTGCTAAGATTGTAACTTTGGTGTCTCTCTCTGGCTGCTGCAGTGGGGCCCAGGCCGAGTGCTGGGGTCCTGTCCGAACTCAGCTCCCCTGGAAACGCTGTGAGGGGCAGGCCCCAGCTTTTAACCCCACCCCACACACTCTGAGCTGGGGGTGTCAATAAACCGCCCCCGTCTCTCTGCATCTGCTGCGTGCGTCTTGCCCCTCATTCACCCCCACCAGGCAGCCACGTGCAGCGAATCCGAGATGAACTTTAATAGAAGACACAAACCGGGGGGGTAAAACAAAAAGCAAACAGAACCCCCTGAACTCCCCACAACCTCACCCAGCCAGCAGCCAACCCAGCCCCAGCCCCAGCCCTGCCCACCCAGGGGGGGAAACACCCCACAACAGCTCCAGCCCCAGCCACCTTAGGAGCCTCCATGGCCCAAATCACTGTGCAGAGAACAGCACGGGTCGGGGGGGGGGAGGATCCAACCAGGGAGAGGGGGTGACCCCCACAGCCAAAGGCCAAGAGACGCTAGGAAAAGGGGGCCTGGCGGGGAGGGGATTGGCGACCCAGCATTTGCTGAAGCGGGGGGAAGGGGGAGGGCTTAGCAGAGTTTCCATCGCTCTTCAGGGCAGGGGGGGTCCCACCGTGTGTTGGTTGTAACCCCAGGGGGGCCCGCTAGGGTTTACACTGAGCTGCTGACGTGGGGAAACTCAGAGGACCCGATCCTGGTGGGTGGGAAGGATGTGGGGCTAGACGGGCCTGGGGTCTGGTCTGAGGGACAGGAAGGGAGCGGGATACCAGGGTAGATGGGCCCGAGGGGGGCGGCTCCATAGGGCAGGGAGGGGGCTGATGCCAATGAGGCCCCGGGGTGCCCCTGACGGCCAGGCAACAGGCCGGGGTGCCCCAGACGGGGGCAGGACCCAGCCACCAGGGGTGACACATTGGTGGCAGGTAAGGGGTCTCGCTGTGGGGCCTGGGACTGGATCTGAGTTACGGGGGTTCAGCCCCAGGGAACCCATTAACCCTTCAGTTCCTGCTTCTTCCAGGGTGCAGCTTGTGGGGGCGCCCCTGGCCAGCGCCACCCCACAGGGGAGCACAACGGAGGGCAGGGGTGGGGGAAATGTACCCAGGTGGCCCCTCTAGTCCTGGGGCTGAACAGGCAAGGGGGGGGAGGGTAGCTGGGTCGGGGGGATCCCAGGCTGGGGGTGCTGGGTCGGGGGGAGATCCTAGGCTGGGGGTGCTGGGTCAGGGGGGCAGGAGATCCCAGACTGGGGGTGCTGGGTTGGGGGGGAATCTCAGGCTGGGGGGGTGCTGGGTTGGGGGGGGATCCTAGGCTGGGGGTGCTGGGTCAGGGGGGCAGGAGATCCCAGACTGGGGGTGCTGGGTTGGGGGGGATCTCAGTCTGGGGGGTGCTGGGTCAGGGGGGCAGGAGATGCCAGGCTGGGGGGTGCTAGGTTGGAGGAGATCCCTGGTTGGCTGTGCTGGGTCGGGGGGGGGGCAGGAGATCCCAGGCTGGGGGGTGCTGGGTTGCAGGGGATCCCTGGTTGGGGGGTGCTGGGTCGGGGGGGCAGGAGATTCCTGGTTGGGAGGTGCTGGGTCGGGGGGTGCAGGAGATGCCAGGCTGGGGGGTGCTGGGTTGGAGGGGATCTCAGTCTGGGGGGTGCTGGGTCGGGGGGGCAGGAGATGCCAGGCTGGGGGATGCTGGGTTGGAGGGGATCCCTGGTTGGCTGTGCTGGGTCGAGGGGGGCAGGAGATCCCAGGCTGGGGGGTGCTGGGTTGGGAGGGATCTCAGTCTGGGGGGTGCTGGGTCGAGGGGGCCAGGAGATCCCAGGCTGGGGGGTGCTGGGTTGGGAGGGATCTCAGTCTGAGGGGTGCTGAGTCGGGGGGGGGCAGGAGATTCCTGGTTGGGGGGTGCTGGGTCAGGGGGGATCCCAGTAGGGGGGAGCCATTGCTGTGCCTCCCCGCGGTCAGACCCTGGTGGGGGGCAGGGGGGTTATTCCATAGGGGATCCAGTTAGGCTGCAGCCCCCCCACCCCCTCCAGGACTCCGGCTCTAAAGTGCTGCCTGATCCACAACCAGCCCCCAGCGTGGGGCCGGGATGGGGCCCACGGCCCAGTGCTGGGCCTGGCTTCATCGCTGCACCGGGGGGCCCGGTCCCGGGGCCCCTCATGGGGCAGGGGGCTCGGCCGGGGGGGGCTGCGGCTGCTGGTCGGGGGCTGGAGTCTCTGCGTTGGGCCCGTCGGCCTCATCGTCTGAGACGCCCTCCAGCCGGAAGACCTGACGCACCGTGCGGGTGGTGAACGTCAGGGGGGTGCGCCTGGGGGGGAAAAAAGGGGTCAGAACAGGCCATGGGCCCCCCACAGCACCCCCCACCTGCTCCCGCCGTGGTCCCTAGGTCTCCTACCATCACCCCACCTGACCCCCATGGCGACCCCTGCTCCCAAAACCAAGACCTCCACCCCTATCAGCCCGTGGGTCCCCCCCACAACCAGCACCCCATGTTCAACAGTGCCCCCCTGGTCCCACAGGGTCCCCCACAGCCAGCACTGGTGCCCCCTGCCAGCTCCCCTGCGCCCCCACCACAGCACCCCCACCTTGCTCACAGTGCCCCCAGGAGCCCCCACAATGCCCTCCTTGGAGGCCCCACACCCCATGCCCACACTCCCCACAGCACCCCCGCCCCACCCTGCGCCCCTTGCCAGAAGAGGCTAGAAATGACACATTCGGCCCCACGCGCCCCCCAAGCTGAGTGCAGCAGCAGCATCACAGCAGAGCCTGGGGATCTGGGACACGAGTGACCCCCAACACCAGTAACTGCCCCCCACCAGCCGGCACCTGGGACTGCGCTGGGGGGGGAAGAGAACTGGGGGGGAGGGGGATCCCACAGCTCAGGGGTGTGACGAAGTGGGAATGTTCGTAATGTTTTCTCTGAGTGCTAGGTGGGTGCCTCAGTTTCCCCAAGCAGTTCTCGAGTGTCGGGGTGGGGTGCAGAGCCCTAGGGGGGCCGGTGCGATGGCGTCTGCACGGAGAAGGGCCAACACCTGGTCTCCTGGCAACCGACGGCCTGGGCCCCTCCGCTGCAAGGTGCCGGCGAACGAGGGGATCAGGCGGCCAAAGGCCAGAGGAGGGGCTGGGGAAAGGGAGGGGAGCCCCGCCGGGGCTCTGGCCTCCCTGGGGCCCCCCAAGAGGGACCCAGCTGAGGGGTCCTGTCGTCTGCCCCTGCAAGCCCTGTCTGGGACGGTGCTTCTGTCACCTAATAAACCTTCTGTTTCACTGGCTGGCTGAGAGTCGCAGGGGGGCAGGGCCTGGGCTCCCCCAAACTCCCTGACAGAGGGGGGAGTTCCTGAGCTCAGAGGGGTTGGCAGTGGGGGAGCTCGGACAGGGGTAACCCAGGAGGGAGCAGAGGGAACTCGAGGGGGGGAACTGCTGTTAGGAGGAGGGGAGTTTGGGGTGGGGGACCCCAGAAGGGGGCAGAGGGAGCTCGGAGGGGGGGAACTGCTGGTAGGGGGAGGGGAATTTGGGGTGGGGGACCCCAGAAGGGGGCAGAGGGAGCTCAGAGGGGGGGAACTGCTGTTAGAGGGAGGGGAGTTTGGGATGCGGGACCCCAGAAGGGGGCAGAGGGAGCTCAGAGGGGGGGAACTGCTGTTAGGGGGAGGGGAGTTTGGGATGCGGGACCCCAGAAGGGGGCAGAGGGAGCTCGAGGGGGGGAACTGCTGTTAGGAGGAGGGGAGTTTGGGGTGGGGGACCCCAGAAGGGAGCAGAGGGAGCTCAGAGGAGGGGAACTGCTGGTAGGGGGAGGGGAGTTTGGGATGCGGGACCCCAGAAGGGGGCAGAGGGAGCTCGAGGGGGGGAACTGCTGGTGGGGGGAGGAGTTTGGATGGGGGACCCCAGGAGGGGGCAGAGGGAGCTCGGAGGGGGAGAACCGCTGTTAGGGGGAGGGGAGTTTGGAATGGGGGACCCCAGAAGGGGGCAGAGGGAGCTCGAGGGGGACGACCACTGGTGGGGGAGGGGAGTTTGGATGGGGGGGCCCCAGGAGGGAGCAGAGAGAGCTCGGGGGGATCCCTGTCCGTTGATGGCTCAGCCCCTTCCCCCCCCAACACACACACAAGCAGCCCCTCCCCCGCAGGGCACCGGGAGCGGGCACTGCCCCACAGCACACAGGGCTGGCATGTCGGGGGGCAGCAGGAGCCGGGGGGGCACATACTTGCGCTGGAGACGCTCCAACTTGCTGAAGGGTCGGAAGAGAGAGAAGGAAACAGGAGAGACAGAGAAAGTGAGAGGGACAGAGACTACCCCAGCCTCGGAGAGAAGGGGGCTAGTGGACACAGCAGGCTGGAGCGGGGGCAGCTGGGAGCCCGGACTCCTGGGTTCTCTTCATGGCTGTTCTGCAGATCCCACACCCAGCCCTGTGCCTCAGTTTCCCCTCCTGTGCTGAACTACTGCGCATAGATGCCTTTCACCTGAGCCCTGGTGGTGCTGCCCGGCTGACACCCTTCTCCAGCACCAGCTGGCCCCCAGCAGCACATGGCCCCCACCCCGCCCCCGACAGCCGGACCGACCCCCATCCTTGGGGGGGCTGACTTGGGCACAGTGGGAAGAGCTCTGGGGTCAGATGTGCAGGGCAGGATTTGGATGGGTGCCCAGTGCCCAGGCTGGGAGAGCAGGGTTTGAACCCCCCCAGCCCCACAAGGAGAGCCAGGTTCCACCCCCCAACCCCATGAGGAGAGCCAGGTTCCACCCCCACAGCCCCGCGAGGAGAGCCAGGTTCTACCCCCGCATCCCCGCGAGGAGAACCGGGTTCCACCCCCCCAGCCCCACAAGGAGAACCGAGTTCCAACCCCTAGCCCCACGAGAAGAGCCAGGTTCTACCCCCCCCCGAGCCCCATGAGGAGAACCAAGTTCCAACTCCCAGCCCCACGAGGAGAGCCAGGTTCTACCCCCCAGCCCCACAAGGAGAACCAGGTTCGAGCCCCACGAGGAGAGCCGGGTTCTACCCTCCCAGCCCCACGAGGAGAGCCAGGTTCTACCCCCCAGCCCCACAAGGAGAACCAGGTTCGAGCCCCACGAGGAGAGCCGGGTTCTACCCTCCCAGCCCCACGAGGAGAGCCGGGTTCCAACTCCCAGCCCCATGAGGAGAGCCAGGTTCTACCCTCCCAGCCCCACGAGGAGAGCCGGCTTCCAACTCCCAGCCCCATGAGGAGAGCCAGGTTCTACTCCCCAGCCCCACGAGGAGAACCGGGTTCCAACTCCCAGCCCCACGAGGAGAGCCAGGTTCTACCCCCCCAGCCCCGCGAGGAGAACCGAGTTCCACCCCCCAGCCCCATGAGGAGAGCTGGGATCCAACCCCCCCAGCCATGCGGGGAGACCTGAGTTACACACACACCCCCATAGGACCCAGGCTCCCTAGAGCAGCCGGGTTCCAATTCCCTCCTCCCCGGCCCCTCGAGGGCTCGTACTTCAGTCCACAGCAACCCCCAGGTGCCCAGTGCCCCATCTGCAGCCTGGTGCCCCTGCTCCCCCGGTCACCTGAGCCGGTTGCGCAGCGTGGTGACCTCGCGGTTCATGGACTCGGCCGATTCGGTGACATCGTCCAGCTCCCGCTGCATGCGGCGCCGGCTGGAGTTCGCCCGCGACGCCTCCTCCTCCGCCTCCTCCAGCTGCCGCTTCAGCTGCTTCAGCCGGATGTGGCCCTTCTCCACCTGCCGGGCGCGGAGCGGGCGGCTCAGCGAGGGCACCGGGGGCCGCCTGCTGCAGGGAGTGCGGGGCGCTGGCCCACACATGCTGGGGGGAGGTTGGGCAGGGGACAGGGGGCTGGGAGGCGCCGTGTTGCGAGGAGCTGAGCAGGCCATGGGGCTGGCAGGGGCTGCCATGGGACTGGGCAGGGCAGAGGGTCAGTGGGGGGTGCCATGGGGCTGGGCAGGGCAGAGGGTCAGTGGGGGGTGCCATGCTGTGGGGTACTGGTGTCAGCAGGGGGATGCCATGCGACAAAGGACCGAGCAGGCCATGGGGCTGGCAGGGGGGCACCATGGGGCTGGGCAGGGCAGAGGGTCAGTAGGGGGTGCCATGCTGTGGGGTACTGGTGTCGGCAGGGGGGCGCCATGCGACAAGGGACCGAGCAAGCCGTGGGGCTGGCCAGGGCAGTGGGTCAGTGTGGGGTGCTGTGCTGTGGGGTACTGAGGGGCACCATGACACAAGAGGCCAAGCAGGCCATGGGGCTGGCAGGGGCTGCCATGGGGCAGGGCAGGACAGAGGGTCAGTGGGGGGTGCCATGCTGCGGGACACTGGTGTCGGCAGGGGGGTGCCATGCAACAAGGGACCGAGCAGGCCATGGGGCTGGCAGGGGGGCACCATGGGGCTGGGCAGGGCAGAGGGTCAGTGGGGGGTGCCATGCGACAAGGGACCGAGCAGGCCATGGGGCTGGCAGGGGGTGCCATGGGGCAGAGCAGGGCAGAGGGTCAGTGGGGGGTGCCATGCTGCAGGGTACTGGTGTCAGCAGGGGGGCGCCATGCGACAAGGGACCGAGCAAGCTGTGGGGCTGGCCAGGGCAGTGGGTCAGTGTGGGGTGCTGTGCTGCGGGGTACTGAGGGGCACCATGACACAAGAGGCCAAGCAGGCCATGGGGCTGGCAGGGGCTGCCATGGGGCAGGGCAGGACAGAGGGTCAGTGAGGGGTGCCATGCTGCGGGGCACTGGTGTCGGCAGGGGGGTGCCATGCAACAAGGGACCGAGCAGGCCATGGGGCTGGCAGGGGGGCACCATGGGGCTGGGCAGGGCAGAGCGTCAGTGGGGGGTGAAATGCGACAAGGAACCGAGCAGGCCATGGGGCTGGCAGGGAGCACTGTGGGGCAGGGCAGGGCAGGGCAGGGCAGAGGGGGGATGCTGTGGGGCGGGCCCATACCTGGTCCTTGAACTGGTCGGCGCTCCGGCGCTCTTCCTCCACCTGCAGCACCACCTCCTTCAGCCGCTTCTCCGCCCGGCGCACCAGCTTCCCCGACAGGATCCGCTCCCTGAGCCGGGGGGCACGGTGGGGGAGGTCAGCCCCAGCTCACGGGGGGGGGGCACCATACCCAGAATCCCCCGGGGCAGCCACATCCCTTCTCTGACCCCCACAGGGTTCTGGGTAGACAAATGCCAAGCCCCCCCGCCTGCTCTGGCCATGGCTCTGACCCTGGAGCATTCTGGGTAGTCAGGCCCCCTGGTCCCCCAGCAGTGGGTTATACCCCAGGGGATACAGCCCCAGAGCATGCTGGGAACTGGTTCACAGGCTCTGCCCCTCCACCCCCACCCTGATGTCCAGCCCCGGGGCATGCTGGGTAACCCCCTCCCAGGGGGTCTGGGCCCAGGGTCACCTGGACTCCTGCTCCAACTGCTCCTCCAGCTGGGCCACCTTGGCCTCCAGGGTGGCGATGGTCAGCTTGTACTTGGCCTTGACGGAGGAGTCCAGCTCGCCCAGCTTGGCTCGCAGCTCCTTGTTCTGCCGCTCCATCTGCTGCCGGGCGTTCTCCGCCTTCTGCGAGAAGCTGCGCTCGGCCCCCAGCTCCGTCGTCAGCGTCTCCACCTGCGGGGGGGGCGGGGGCTGGTCACGCGACGCCTGGGACCCCCTGTCCCACCGGGCGCTTCCCCTCACAGTCAGTGCTGGCCCCGAAGGTGGCAACAAGGGGCGCTGGGCCGCAGGGAACGGGGCGGGGGCAGAGAGCGGAGCAGGGGCTCGGCAGGGGGTGCTGGGCTGCAGGGAGCGGGGTGGGGTCTCAGCAGGGGCTGCTGGGCTGCAGGGAGTGGGGTGGGGGTCAGTAGGGGGCACTGGGCTGTGGGGAGCGGGGCGGGGGGCTCAGCAGAGGGTGCTGGGATGCAGGGGTGGGGCAGGGGATCAGCAGGGGGCACTGGGCTGCCGGGAGCGGGGTGTGGGGCTCAGCAAGGGGTGCTGGGCTTCAGGGGTGGGGCAGGGGATCAGCAGAGGGCACTGGGCTGTGGGGAGCGGGGTGTGGGGCTCAGCAAGGGGTGCTGGGCTTCAGGGGTGGGGCAGGGGATCAGCAGGGGGCACTAGGCTGTGGGGAGCAGGGCAGCGGCAGGGGCGGGGCAGGGGATCAGCAGGGGGTGCTGGGCTGCGGGGAGTGGGCTGCGGGGCTCAGCAAGGGGTGCTGGGCTGTGGGGACCCGGCGGGGCGCTGGGCAGTGGGGGCTCAGCAGGGGGTGCTGGGCTTCGGGAGTGCTGGGCTTCAGGGGTGGGGCGGGGACCCAGCAGGGGGCGCTGGGCTGCGGGGACCCAGCAGGGGGCGCTGGGCTGTGGGGACCCAGCAGGGGGCGCTGGGCTGCGGGGAGCGGGGCAGGGGATCAGCAGGGGGCGCTGGGCTGTGGGGGCCCAGCAGGGGGCGCTGCAGGGCTCTCGACCCCCACCCACCTGCAGGCTCAGCTTGCGATAACGGTCGTTCAGCAGCTCCGCGTTGCTCTGCTCCTCGTCCAGCTCCTCCTCCAGCTGCCCGATCCGGGCCTCCAGGTGCCGCTTCTCATCCAGCAGCGCCGACCTGTGGGGAGGGGGGCCTGGGCTGAGGGGGGCCGGGAGCCCGGGGCAGGGGCATCTCTGGGGCAAGCAGCTGCTGCTCCGTGCCCAGGATACGGATCGTGGCAGCAGCAGCGGCTGGGGGCAGGGTGTTCACAAGGGAGCAGGGGGGGCAAGGGGCAGTGGAGGGGGGGAAATGAAAAGATGGGGTGGGTCATGGACATGGCATACATGGGGCATGGGTGGGGCAGGGGAGGGGCATGGGTGGGGCAGGCATGGCAGTGGGTGGGGCAGGCAGAGGGGGCGGAGCTCATGGCAGCAGGGGGTGGAGCTCACAACAGGCCAGAGGCGGGGCGGGGCGCAGCGTGGACAGGGGGCCGGGCTTTGTGCAGCGGGCAGGGCCCAGGGCACTCGTCATTGGCAGGGGCAGAGCCTACGGCAGTGGGTGGGGCCTATGCAGTGGGCGGGGCACTCACTTGCCGCTGACGCCATTGGCCAGCTCGTCGGCCAGGTCGTCGCGTTCCTGCTGCGCCTGCCGCTTGGCTCGCTCGGCCGCCGCCAGCTCCTGGAATGGGTGGGGCAGGGGTCAGAGGTGGGGGGGTCTTGGCTGTGCTCGTGGGGCACTGACACCCCCACAGCATGTACCTGCCCCCACCACCTCATGTCGCTGCATTAGCCCAGCCCCCAAAATGAAACAGGCCCACCCCCTCACCTCCTGCAGCTGAAGTAGCTCCACCCCCAATGAAAGAGCCCCACCCCCTCACCTCCTGCAGCTGAAGTAGCTCCGCCCCCAATGAAAGAGCCCCACCCCCTCACCTCCTGCAGCTGAAGTAGCTCCGCCCCCAATGAAAGAGCCCCACCCCCTCACCTCCTGCAGCTGAAGTAGCTCCACCCCCAATGAAAAAGCCCCACCCCCTCACCTCCTGCAGCTGCAGTAGCTCCGCCTCCAAGTTTTTCAGTTTCTTCTCGTTCTCCCTGGACTGGATGAAAATCTCCTCGCGGGACGTGCGCGACTCCTCCACCTCCCGCCACAGCTCCTTCATCTGGGCCTGCGGGAGACGGGTTGAGAGCAAGTGAGAGGGATCCCGTAAGGAAGGGTAAGCCCCACCCCTGGGGTGCCCGGACTCCAGGGTCCTGTAACGCAAGGTAAGCCCCGCCTCTTGGGTGCCCGGACGCCAGGGTCCCATAATGCAGGGTAAGCCCCGCCTCTTGGGTGCCCGGACGCCAGGGTCCCATAATGCAGGGTAAGCCCCGCCCCTGGAAGCAGGTTGAGCCCCACCCCTTTGGCACCTGGATGCCAGGGTCCCATAACGCAGGGTAAGCCTCACCCCGGACGCAGGATAAGCCTCGCCCTTGGGGCGCCTGGATGCCAGGGTCCCATAACGCAGGGTAAGCCTCACCCCGGACGCAGGATAAGCCTCGCCCTTGGGGCGCCTGGATGCCAGGGTCCCATAACGCAGGGTAAGCTTCGCCCCTGGAAGCAGGTTAAGCCCCACCCCTTTGGCGCCTGGATGCCAGGGTCCCATAACGCAGGGTAAGCCTCACCCCGGACGCAGGATAAGCCTCGCCCTTGGGGCGCCTGGATGCCAGGGTCCCATAACGCAGGGTAAGCTTCGCCCCTGGAAGCAGGTTAAGCCCCACCCCTTTGGCGCCTGGATGCCTGGGTCCCATAACGCAGGGTAAGCTTCACCCCTGGAAGCAGGTTAAGCCCCACCCCTTTGGCGCCTGGATGCCAGGGTCCCATAACGCAGGGTAAGCCTCACCCTGGACGCAGGATAAGCCTCGCCCCTGGGGCGCCTGGATCCCATAATGCAGGGTAAGCCCCATCCCAGAGCACCTGGATGCCAGGGTCCCATAATGCAGGGTAAGCCCCGCCCCTGGAAGCAGGTTAAGCCCCACCCCTTTGGCGCCTGGATCCCATAATGCAGGGTAAGCCCCATCCCAGAGCACCTGGATGCCAGGGTCCCATAACGCAGGGTAAGCCTCACCCCGGATGCAGGATAAGCCTCGCCCTTGGGGCGCCTGGATGCCAGGGTCCCATAATGCAGGGTAAGCCCCGCCCCTGGAAGCAGGTTAAGCCCCACCCCTTTGGCGCCTGGGTCCCATAATGCAGGGTAAGCCCCATCCCAGAGCACCCGGATGCCAGGGTCCCATAACATAGGAGGAGGAGGAACAAGATACTCCAGCTCCCAGCATGCACTGCTCCCCTTCTGGCTTCCCCTGTAGCCCAGCCGAGTGCCTGATGCTCCTCCCTGAGCCCCACAGCATCCTCCTCCTGCCCCCAGGCCCCGCCCCCTGGTCCCAAGCCACGCCCCCCACCTGCAGTTTGCGGAGCTGCTTGACGGCCTCTTCGCGCCCCTTGTTGGCGGCGTCGATCTGCCCCAGCACCTCCTGTAGGTCCAGCTCCAGCTTCTTCCGTGCTGCCACCGCCTGGGCTCGCTGCTTCCGCTCGCCATCCAGCTCTTGCTCCAGGTCCCGCACCTGATGGGGGGGAAAGGGGTCACCCACGGACAGCGCCCGCCCTGCAGCCAGTGGGCACCAGCCTGCCGCCGGCCCAGCCCCCTCCCCGCCAACCCCCTAGCCCTGGCAGCCCCCGGCCGCCCCCACCTGCTTGGCGAGCAGCTTCTTCTTGTCGTCGTCGGTGTTGTCACGGCTCTGCAGCTCCCGCTCGTGCTGCGCCTTCATGGCCTGCAGGGTCACCTCCAGCCGCAGCTTCCCATCCTCCGTGGCCTGCAGCTCGTCCTCCAGCTCCTCCAGCTGCGCCCGCATCTCCTGCACCTGCTGCTCCAGCGCCCGCTTCGACCGCTCCAGCTCGTGCACCTGCGGGAGGGCACAGACCAGGGTTCCCAGCATGCACTGAGCCGGCATCACCAGCAGGCACCGCGCTGCCGTCCCCAGCGTGCACAGCACCATCGCCCTCCCGGGGGCACAGCCTAGGGCTCCCAGCATGCACTGTGCCACGGCCCTCCCAAGGGCACGGCCCAGGGCTCCCAGCATGCACTACACCCGGGTTCCCAGCATGCACCACGCCACAGCCCTCCCAAGACATGGGCCAGGGCTCTCGACGTGCACCGCATCAGGGCTCCCAGCATGCACTACGCTCGGGTTCCCAGCATGCACCATGCCACGGCCCTCCCAGGCACACACAGCTGTGTTTGACCCCACGCCCCTCCCAGAGCTGGGGAGAGAACCCAGGACTCCTGGCTCCCAGCCCAGGCCCCCCTCCTCATGCCGAGGCGGGGGCGGAACTCAGGCGTCCGGGCGGAGCTCCTTACGTTCTTGCCGACGTCGTCCTTGGAGCTGACCAGATCGTCCAGCTCAGCCCGGAGCTGCTTGTTCTGCCGGTCCAGCTCCTCCCGCAGCTCCAGCGACTCCTCCAGCGCCCGGGTCAGCGACAGCACCTTGGTCTCCTTCTCCCGGGCCTCGGCCTCGGCCCGGTCCCGCTCCTCCGCGTGGCGCGCCGACACCAGCTTCTCCTCCGCCAGCATCTGCCGGGGACCAGCGCGTCAGGGGGGCCCTGGCCAGGCTGAGGGGTGGGGATGGGGAGCCCTGGCCAGGCTGAGGGGTGGGGATGGGGAGCCCTGGCCAGGCTGAAGGGTGGGGATGGGGAGCCCTGGCCAGGCTGGGGGGTAGGGAAGGGGAGCCTCCACCAGGCTAGAGGGTGGGGAAGGGGAGCCCTGGCCAGGCTGGGGGCTGGAGGGGGGAACAGGGGAGGGGTGAGTAGGATTTGGGAGACTTAGGAGCAGTGGAGGGTTCGTGGGTGGGGTTGATAGGACGTGGGGAGGGGGAAGTCAGTGGCTGTTGGATGGGGAGGTCAGTGGATGGAGGAGTCAGCGGCTGTGGGGGAAGGGAGCAGGGAGGGAGGAGAAGGGGGCAGGAGGGCAATGGGGGGAAGCAGCTGCGAGGGGCGGGGGGAGCAGGGGAGGGGAGCAGGGGAGGGTGGGGACAGGGGGAGCAGAGGGGGATGGGGTAGTGGGGGGCGGGGGCAGGGGCAGCGGAGGATGGGGTAGTGGGGGGCAGGGGCGAGGGCAGCGGAGGATGGGGAGCAGCGGAGGATGGGGTGGTGGGGGATCAGGGGGCAGGGGCAGTGGAGGATGGGGAGCAGCGGAGGATGGGGTAGTGGGGGGCAGGGGCGAGGGCAGCGGAGGATGCGGTGGTGGGGGATCAGGGGGCAGGGGCAGTGGAGGATGGGGAGCAGCGGAGGATGGGGTGGTGGGGGATCAGGGGGCAGGGGCCGCGTCCTCACCTGGTCGAACTTCTTCTGCCGACGCTCCAGGTTGGCCACAGCCTGGCGCTGCTGGCCCAGCTCCAGGCTGACATCGTCCAGCTCCTGCTGCAGCCGCGCCCGGTTCTTCTCCAGCTTCTCGGCCGCCTGCGCCTTCTCCTCCCAGCGCTGCCCCAGCAGCTCCAGCTCCCGGGCCGCCCGCCGCCGGGCCTCCTCCAGCGCCTCCGCCGTGCCCGCGTCCTCCTCCAGCTTCCGCCGTGCCTCCACCACCTGCCGGCAGCCGGGTCAGCCGGGGAGTGGGACCCCCACCCCGGAGCCGGCCGGCCCCACGTGCCCCCACAGCCCCCCACCCCGGAGCCGGCCGGCCCCACGCGCCCCCACAGCTGGCCGGCCCCACGCGCCTCCACAGCCCCCCACCCCAGAGCCGGCCAGCCCCACGCGCCCCCACAGCCCCCCCCCCGGAGCTGGCCGGCCCCACGCGCCCCCACAGCCCCCCACCCCAGAGCTGGCCGGCCCCACGCGCCCCCACAGCCCCCCACCCCAGAGCTGGCCGGCCCCACGCACCCCCAGATCCCCCCACCATGGAGCTGGTCAGCCCTACGCACCCCCCGAGCTCCCCATCCCAGAGTCAGCCAGTCCCAGGACATGCTCCCCACCGCAGCCAGCAAATGGCCCCTCTTGGGAGACGCTGGGACGCGAGCAGGGACGGAACAAAGAGGGGGCCGGGGCAGGAAACACTGCCCCTGCCATGCCAAACACACTGTGCCAGTACACTGCACCCACTGCGCCCCCTTCACTGCATTCCCACGCTGCACCCCTGGCACCCCTCACATAGCACCCACTGTGCCCTTCATACTGCACCCACTGTGCCAGCGCTTGGCACCCACCGCATCCCCGGCACCCTCACACTGCACCTGCTGCACCACCCACACCTGTGCACACTGCGCCAGCTCCGTGCTGGCTGCACCCCCCTGCAGCCCCGGGCCGGACCCACCTGCTGCTGCAGGGCCTGGATCTGGCGGTTCAGGCTGGCCTTCACAGCCTCCTCCTCCTCCAGCTGCTCCAGCACGGCGCCCTTCTCCTCCTCCAGCTGCCGCACCCGCGAGCCCAGCGCCAGCTTCTGCCGCGTCTCCTCCTGCAGCAGCTCCTGCGGGGGGGGGCATCCCGGGTTAGAGACCCTGCCGCAGAGCCTGACCCCCGACCCCAAGCAGAAACCCCGACCCCGGGTTAGAGACCCTGCCGCAGACCCTGACCCCCAACCCAGGCAGAAAGCCGGACCCCGGGTCAGAGACCCTGCCGCAGACCCTGATCCCTGACCCCTGGCAGAAACCCGGACCCCGAGTTAGAGACCCTGCCGCTGAGCCTGACCCCGACCCCAGGCAGAAACCCCGACCCCGGGTTAGAGACCCTGCCGCTGACCCTGACCCCCAACTCAGGCAGAAAGCCGGACCCCAGGTCAGAGACCCTGCCGCAGACCCTGATCCCTGACCCCTGGCAGAAACCCAGACCCCGGGTTAGAGACTCTGCCGCGACCCTGATCCCCAACCCAGGCAGAAACCCCGGCCCCGGGTCAGAGACCCTGCCGCTGACCCTGACCCCCAACTCCAGGCAGAAACCCCGACCCCGGGTTAGAGAACCTGCCGCAGACCCTGATCCTCGACCCCTGGCAGAAACCCCGACCCCGGGTTAGAGACCCTGCCGCTGACCCTGACCCCCGACCCAGGCAGAAACCCCGACCCCGGGTCAGAGACCCTGCCGCAGAGCCTGACCCCCAACCCAGGTAGAAACCCCGACCCCGGGTTAGAGACCCTGCCGCAGAGCCTGACCCCCAACCCAGGCAGAAACCCCGACCCCGGGTTAGAGACCCTGCCGCAGACCCTGACCCCCAACCCCAGGCAGAAACCCCGACCCCGGGTTAGAGACCCTGCCGCAGACCCTGACCCCCAACCCCAGGCAGAAACCCCGACCCCGGGTCAGAGACCCTGCCGCAGAGCCTGACCCCCAACCCAGGCAGAAACCCCGACCCCGGGTCAGAGACCCCACCGCAGGCCCTGCCCCTGACCCCAGGGAGACCCTGACCCCGGCATAGAGACCCCGACCCCAGGTCAGAGACCTTGCCACAGGCCCCTCCCCCTGACCCTGGGTTAGAGACCCCACCGCAGACCCCGACCCCCAGCAGAGACCCCGACCCCGCCCAGAGCAGAGACCCCACCGCAGGCCCCTGCCAGACCCCCAGGCCCAGGGGCAGAGCCGCCCTGTGCCTACCAGACACCACCTTGCCCACACTAGCCAGGCCCCACTTCCTTGGCCCCACCCCACCTGGCTCCCCCAGCCCAGGCCCCATTCCCAGCCCCCCCTTCAGAAACTGCTCCATCCCCTCCCCCCGCCACCCACCTCTGCATTAACCCCGTACTGCCCAGAGCCCGTCCCCCCGCCCTGAACCACTGCCCCCAACCCGGCACCTGCTGGGCTTAGCCCCACGTTCCCCGGGGGGGCCCTACCTGGGTGTCCTGCAGGTGGGACTCCGCGGTGGCCAGCTCCTTGGCGAGCTTGGTCGTCTTCGACTCCGTGGTGCCCAGGGCCCCTGAGACGCTGTCCAGTTCACTCTGCCCAGGGTAGACGGGGGGGCTCAGCAACCCTGCTCCATGGCCCCCATCATCCCAAAGGGATGATCTGCAGGGCTGGGGGCACGGGGGGGCAGGATACTGGGGTAGATGGGCTCGGAGGAGAGATGGAGGGGGCGGGATATCTGGGTAGATGGGCTTAGGAGGGCAGGGAGGGGGAAGGATACCGGGGTAGATGGGCTCAGAGGGGTGATGGAGGGGGCAGGATATCTGGGTAGATGGGCCCAGGGGGGCAGGGAGGCGGCAGGATACCGGAGTGGATGGAGGGGATCCATGGGTACAATCCGGGGGCAAGGAGGGGGTCTCACCTGCAGCTTGCCCACGCGGTCGGCGAGCTCGGCCTTGGCTCGCTCGGCCTCGCTGGCCCGGATCTGCAGCTCCTGCACCTGCCCCTCCAACTTCTTGCGGCGCTGGTCCGAGTCCAGCCGGGTGGCCTGCAGCCCCTTCACCTCCTGCACCAGCTCTGCCTTCTCCCCCTCCAGCGCCTGCTTCGCCTTCTCCAGGGTGCCTTTCACCTGGGGGGGCCGAGACCTACCTCACACAGAGCTAACACCCCACAGCAGAGCCCGAGAGAATCCAGGAGTCCGGGCTGTCAGCCCCTGCCCCCCTGCTTTCACCACTAGACACCGCTCCCCTCATAGAGCCAGGGAGAGAACCCAGGAGTCCGGGCTGCCAGCTCCTGACCCCCTGCTCTCACCACTAGACCCTGCTCCCCTCCCAGAGCCAGGGAGAGAACCCAGGAGTCCGGGCTGCCAGCTCCTGACCCCCCTGCTCTCACCACTAGACACCGCTCCCCTCATAGAGCCAGGGAGAGAACCCAGGAGTCCGGGCTGCCAGCTCCTGACCCCCTGCTCTCACCACTAGACCCTGCTCTCCTCCCAGAGCCAGGGAGAGAACCCAGGAGTCCAGACTGCCAGCTCCTGACCCCTGCTCTCACCACTAGACACCGCTCCCCTCATAGAGCTGGGGAGAGAACCCAGGAGTCCGGGCTGCCAGCTCCTGACCCCCTGCTCTCACCACTAGACCCTGCTCTCCTCCCAGAGCCAGGGAGAGAACCCAGGAGTCCGGACTGCCAGCCCCTGCCCCCTGCTTTCACCACTAGACACCGCTCCCCTCATAGAGCCAGGGAGAGAACCCAGGAGTCCGGGCTGCCAGCTCCTGACCCCCTGCTCTCACCACTAGACCCTGCTCCCCTCCCAGAGCCAGGGAGAGAACCCAGGAGTCCGGGCTGCCAGCTCCTGACCCCCCTGCTCTCACCACTAGACACCGCTCCCCTCATAGAGCTGGGGAGAGAACCCAGGAGTCCGGGCTGCCAGCCCCTGCCTATGCTGACCCCACTGAGCTCTCCCCAGGCAGCACTGGGGGGAGATGGAAGGGGGGAAGGCTGAGGGAGCCTGGCACAACAGAGATCCAGGCACAGGAGAGCAGGGAGGACCCAGCCCCGTGGGGGACCCTTCCCCTCGCGGCCCATACCCGGCGCGACTGCTCCAGCTGCTCGGACAGCTCCTCCAGGGCGTGGGCGTGTCGCTGGCGCATCTCCAGCACCTGGGCCTCGTGCACCTTCACCTCATCCTCCATCCCCTTCTTCAGCTCTGCCACCTCCTGCTCCCGCTTCGACCTGCGGGGGGCAGCAGTGAGCCACGGGCTGGGGGCGCGTAGGAGCTACTGCTCCAGGGACCCCTCGCCCTAGGCTGAGACGTGGGCAGGCTGGGTGCACGGGGACTTTGCCGGCTCCGGGTGGGTGCACAAGGATGCAGCTGGCTCTGGGGGGAGGCAGTTGGGTGCATGGGGTCGTGGCCAGCTCCCAGGGGAAGCGGACAAGGTGCGTGGGAATGCGGCTGGCTCTGGGGTGAGGTGGGCCAGGCCTGGGGACGCAGCCAGCCCCAGAGGTAGATAGGCCAGGCACACAGGGATGCGGCTCGCTCTGGGGGGAGGCAGGTGGGCTATGGTGATGATGCACGCCAGCCCCGGGGATAGGCAGGCCAGGGAGGGTGTGCTGGGATGTGGCTAGCTCTGGGGAGGCGAGCCAGGCCCGGGGACGTGGGCGGCTCTGGGGAGGGTGTGCTGGGATGTGGCTGGCTCTGTGGGGAGGCGAGCCAGGCCCGGGGACGTGGGCGGCTCTGGGGAAGGTGTGCGGAGATGCGGCTGGCTCTGGTGGGAGGCGATCCAGGCCCAGGGACGTGGGCGGCTTTGGGGAAGATGCATGGAGATGCGGCTGGCTCTGGGGGGAGGCGAGCCAGGCCCGGGGACGTAGGCGGCTCTGGGGAAGGTGCATGGAGATGCGGCTGGCTCCGGGGGGAGGCGAGCCAGGCCCAGGGACGTGGGTGGCTCTGGGGAAGGTGCACGGGGATGCAGCTGGCTCCGAGGGGAGGCGATCCAGGCCCGGGGATGTAGGCAGCTCTGGGGAAGGTGTGCGGAGATGCGGCTGGCTCCGGGAGGAGGCGAGCCAGGCCTGGGGACATGGGCGGCTCTGGGGAAGGTGTGCGGAGATGCGGCTGGCTCCGGGGGGAGGCGAGCCAGGCCCGGGGACGTAGGCATCTCTGGGGAAGGTGTGCGGAGATGCGGTTGGCTCCGAGGGGAGGCGAGCCAGGCCCAGGGATGTAGGTGGCTCTGGGGAAGGTGTGTGGAGATGCAGCTGGCTCTGGGGGGAGGCGAGCCAGGCCCGGGGACGTAGGCATCTCTGGGGAAGGTGTGCGGAGATGCGGTTGGCTCCGAGAGGAGGCAAGCCAGGCCCGGGGACATGGGCGGCTCTGGGGAAGGTGCGCGGAGATGCGGCTGGCTCCAGGAGAAGGCGAGCCAGGCCCGGGGACATGGGCGGCTCTGGGGAAGGTGTGCGGAGATGCGGCTGGCTCTGTGGGGAGGCGAGCCAGGCCCGGGGACGTAGGCAGCTCTGGGGAAGGTGTGCGGAGATGTGGCTGGCTCTGGAGGGAGGCGAGCCAGGCCCGGGAACGTAGGCGGCTCTGGGGAAGGCGCACGGGGATGCGGCTGGCTCCGGGGGGAGGCGAGCCAGGCCCGGGGACGAAGGCAGCTCTGGGGAAGGTGTGCGGAGATGCGGCTGGCTCTGGGGGGAGGTGAGCCAGGCCCGGGGACGAAGGCAGCTCTGGGGAAGGTGTGCGGAGATGCGGCTGGCTCTGGGGGGAGGCGAGCCAGGCCCGGGGACATGGGCGGCTCTGGGGAAGGTGCACGGGGATGCGGCTGGCTCCAGGGGGAGGCGAGCCAGGCCCAGGAACATAGGCGGCTCTGGGGAAGGTGTGTGGGGATGCGGCTGGCTCTGGGAGGAGGCGAGCCAGGCCCGGGGACGCAAGTGGCACCGCACCGTAGTTCCTGCTGGGTGGCGGTGGAGTCCAGCGTATCCTCCAGCTCAGTTTTCAGGGCCTCCAGCTCCTCGCCCAGGTCCCGTCGCTGCTTCTCGGCCTTGGCCCGAGCCGCCCGCTCTGTCTCCACGTCCTCCTGCAGCTCCGTCAGCTGGGCCTGCAGCTCCCGCAGGGCCTTCAGCGCCTGGTTCTTCTGGGCTGACTCCTCCTCCAGCCTGCGGGGCAGAGTGGGTCAGCACCGTGGGGGGGAAGGGAGTGAGCGGGTTAGCTCCCAGGGGGGCAGCCAGCCGGGAGGGGGGCTCAGCAGGGGGTCGGTGGCTATAGGGCTGGCAGGGGGTTAGGCAACAGGTATCTGGCAGGGGGATCCCAGTGGGGTGGGGGCGCGGCGCAGGGGGGATCCCAGTGGAGAGGGCAGGGCAGGGGGATCCTGGGCGGGGGGGGCAGAGCGGGGGTCTCTGACCATGGGAGGACGCAGCAGGGATCCTAGGGGAGGGGGCTGGGGGGCCCCAGGCAGGAGTTGGGAGCAGATCTCTGGGGAGACTCGGCCAGGGGATGGGGGAAACTAGGGGGGGCCTGGATGAGGAATGGGGGGGCTCTAGGGGGGCACCTGGCCAGGGCGGCCTGCAGCTCGGCCTCCTTGCGGGCCAGCTGGGCCCGGAGCTCCTCCAGCTGCTGCTGCAGCTCCAGCAGCTGCTCCTGCAGGTCGCTCGTCTCCCCGTCCAGCCGACGTCGCTGCTTCTCCAGCTCCTGGCGCCCCTGCTCCTCTTTCTTCAGCCGCTCTGCGGGGGGGCGGGGGGGTCAGCCCCTGGGGAATCCCTTCCCCCACTCCCCATCCCTGCCCCCCAACACACCGCTCGGCCCGCCCAGGGGTGAGCACCCCCCCTCTCTCCCATCCCCTGTGCCAGCCAGGCCTGCTAGGGCCTCCCCTACCCGGATGCCAGGGTCCCCCAGGGGCCCATCCCCCACCCCTCACCTTCCATGTCGGCGAGGACGGCCTCGTATTTGTTGCGCAGCTTGGACAGGCTCTTCACCTTCTCCTCCTCCTCCGTCATGTGCGAGGTGAACTCCGCCAGGCGCTCCTCCATCAGCTTCCGCTCCTGGGGGACGCGGGGCGGAGGTCAGGCCATGCCGGGGACCCACCCGCTCCCACCAACCCTCCCCACTGGGAAAGGAACGGGGGATGGACTCCAGCTAGGGCGTGGGCGGGTTCGGGGGGACGCTTCGCGGCTGGATCCGGATTCAGATCCGAATGGGTACGGAAACGCCGATTCTGATGGAGATTTAGATCACGGCACAGAGCCGGCTTCAGCTCTGGGTCACACCCCAGCTGGTGAGGTCCTGATCTGGATCACGGGTTCAGCTCAACCATCCCAGATTTGGGTTCAGAACTGGACTTCGAATCGGTTGAGAGTTTGGGTTCTAATTCCTATTCGTATCCAGATTAGCGATCAGATGGGGATTTGTAAAATCCTCATCCAGGCTTGGATTCAGATTCAGTTGCATTTGCATCTTGCACCTACATGAGATCTGGATCCAGATTCGGATCAAAACCAGTGCCAGATCAAGATCAGAAAATCAAATTTAGATTAGAATTCAGATACAGACCCTGTTCTGGATCTTAAATCAGATTTAAGTGTGGACTATAATTCAGATTAGGATGAAAACTGCAACTGAGGGTCAGATTAAGACTAAAATCTAGATTCAAGAGTGCACTGTGATTCAGATCAAGGTCCAGATTTAAAGTGAAATTAAGATCCAGTGTATGTTTGGATTCAAATTCAGATCAAGAGTCAGATTCAGTGTGAGATTAAGAGCCAGATTCAGGGGGCCATTAAAATGTGGACTCAAATTTAGATTCAGATTAATATACAGGTTTGAATTAAAATTCAGATTTGGAATGAGATTAAGATCCAAATTCAGATTAAGATTCAGTGTACGTTTGGATTCAAATTCAGATCCAGAGTCAAATTAATATCCAGATTCAAAGTGAGATTAAAATCCAGATCCAGAATAATATGATTTGGATTTAAATCTAGATTAGGATTCAAATGTAGGTTTAGATTAAAATTCAGATTCAGATCCAGATTAACAATTGGCGAATATTTGGATTAAAATTCAGATCCAGAGTCAGATCTGGATTCCAATTCAGCAGGAGATTAAGAGCCAGAATCTGAACCAGATTCAGACTCCATTCTAGGTGTCACGAAAAACTCAGCTTCCAGTTAAGATCCAGAGTCACATCTGGATCACAATTCAGATCTCTGTTTGGGCTCAAACCCACATTCCGATCCAGAGTGAGAACAGGATCCAAACTGAGGCTAAGACACACAGACCCGGGAGCATCTCCTCTCACCCCCATGAAGAACCCAACCACAGGGGCTGGCAAGGGGGCATAGAGCCCCACAGGGAGCGGGCACAAAGGGTGGACTGGGCAGCGGGGACCGGACTCCCCTCCCCAGCATGCGGGGCACACACCTTGTGCAGCTTGGAGTTCTGGTCCTCCAGCAGGAGCAAATCCTCCTCCAATCTCTTCATCTTGGACTCCGTGGTCACCTTCTCCAGCTGCAGCTTCTGCCGAGCCGCCTCCTCTTCCTCCAGCTGCTCCTCCAGGTCCTGGGGGGCCGCGGGATGTCAGAGGGCTTGGGGCTGGCCGTCGGTGGGGCTCAGGACATGGGCAGTGGCAGAGGTCGGGGGGTGCACGGCTCAGGGGGGTGGGCACTGGTGGGCATCAGGGGGCACGGGGCTGGCCATCGGCGGAGCTCAGGGGCATGGGCACCCGTGGAGGGCTGTAGGGAGTGGGGCTGGCTGGCAGTAGGGGCAGCCGGGGCAGCTCCCTCCCAAGACAGCCCAGGCAGAGAGGCGCCAGTCGCAGAACAACCTCACAAGACGGGTGGGAGACGGCCCCCTTCCTGATCCCGGCTCTGGGATGGGAGTGGGGCCTAGTGGGGTGAGGGCTGGGAACTAGGACTCCTGGGTTCCATTCCAAGCTCTGGGATGGGGAAATTGGGTTTAGTAGTTGGGGGGGGGGGGGATTTGGAGCCAGGACTCCGGGTTTCAATCCCTGGCTCCGGGAGGGAAGTGGTGCCTAGTGGTTAGCGCAGGGGGGGCTTGGGAACCAGGACTCCTGGGTTCTCTCCTGGCTCTGGGAGATGTGGGATGCCAGCAGAGCCCCATGGGGTGGCCCGGACGTGCCAGCTGGGCTGTGCCCCTCGGGCCGTGGCACCACAAGGAGGTCTCCCCCTCTCGTCCCCTGGTACCTGAACATGCTGCTGCATCTTCTTCTTGTCGTTGTGCAGCTGCTGGCAGCGCTCCTCCTCCTCCTCCACTCGCCCCTCCAGCTCGTGCAGGATCTCCTCCAGCTCCTGCTTCTTGGTGGCCAGACGCGCCCGCAGCTCCTCCGCCTCGGCGAACAGCTCCGTCTCCGCCTGCAGCTGCTCCGCCAGGATCGCCTTCTCCTCCGCCAGCTGCAGGGTACGGCGGGCTAGTGCGCTGGGAGCCAGGACTCCTGGGTTCTCGCCCCGGCTCCCAGGGGGGAGGGGGAGCTAGTGCTTAAAGCATGGGGGCTAGGAGCCAGGACTCCTGGGTTCTTGCCCCAGCTCCCAGCGGGGAGGGGAAGCTAGTGCTTAGAGCACGGGGGCTGGGAGCCAGGACTCCTGGTCTCTCCCCGGCTCCCAGAGAGGAGGGGAAGCTAGTGCTTAGAGCACGGGGGCTGGGAGCCAGGACTCCTGGGTTCTCGGCCTGGCTCCCAGAGAGGAGGGGGAGCTACTGCTTAGAGCACGGGGGCTGGGAGCCAGGACTCCTGGGTTCTCTCCCCAGCTCTGGGAGGGGAGTGGGGGTTAGTGGGCTGGGGGGGCTGGGAGGCAGGACTCCTGGGTTCCATTCTCAACTCCTAGAGGGAAGTGGGGGGTAGTGCTTAGAGCGAGGTGGGGAGGCTTGGAACCAGGACTCCTGGGTTCTATCCCCAGCTCCTGGGGGGTGGGGGGCTGGGGTGCTGGGACCCAGGACTCCTGGGTTCTAACCTCAGGTCCCAGAGGGGAGTGGGGTGCAGTGGTTAGAGCAGGGGAGCCTGGGTTCTCTTCCCGGCTCTCAGAGGGGAGTGGGGGGCAGGAGTCGGGCCCCTTCCCGGTCCCTCACTCCCCCACACCTCACCTGCTGGTACTTGCTCTCCAGGTCCCTGAGCTCGCTCTGGGTTTTCACATGTTGCTCCTGCACTTTCTGCAGCTCCACGGCCTTGGCCTGCATCACCTCGTCCTGCCGCGTCACCTGCAGCAGCGGCTTCACCTGCGGGGAGGGGTCAATGGGGGGGTGAGTCCAGACCCCCCCACGCACACAGCCTGACCCCCGGCCTTGGATCCCGGCTCCCCACCCCCAGCCTGGCTCCGGACCCCTCACACCGGCATCCCCAGCCCCGCCTCCCTGGGGCCTGCACCCCCACCTGACATCCCCATCCCCCTCTCCCCGGGGCCTATGCCCCATCCCGACACCCCTGCCTCCCTAGGCCTGCACCCCACCCCGACATCCCCAGGGCCTGCACCCCACCCCGACATCCCCAGGGCGTGCACCCCCCCGAACCCCAACATCCCCACCCCCACCTCCCTGGGGCCTGTGCCCCACCTCCACATCCCCACCCCATCTCCCCAGGGCCTGCACCCCCCCGAACCCCGACATCCCCAGCCCCGCCTCCCTGGGGCCTGCACCCCCACCTGACATCCCCATCCCCCTCTCCCCGGGGCCTATGCCCCATCCCGACACCCCTGCCTCCCTAGGCCTGCACCCCACCCCGACATCCACATCCCCATCCCCCTCTCCCTGGGGCCTATGCCCCATCCCGACACCCCTGCCTCCCTGGGGCTTGCACCCCACACCTGACATCCCCAGGGCCTGCACCCCCCCGAACCCCGACATCCCCAGCCCCCTCTCCCCGGGGCCTATGCCCCATCCCGACACCCCTGCCTCCCTGGGGCCTGCACCCCACACCTGACATCCCCAGGGCCTGCACCCCCCCGAACCCCGACATCCCCAGCCCCCTCTCCCCGGGGCCTATGCCCCATCCCGACACCCCCGCCTCCCTAGGCCTGCACCCCCACCTGACATCCCCATCCCCCTCTCCCCGGGGCCTATGCCCCATCCCGACACCCCTGCCTCCCTAGGCCTGTGCCCCACCCCGACATCCCCAGGGCCTGCACCCCCCCGAACCCCGACATCCCGACACCCCCGCCTCCCTGGGGCCTGCACCCCCCACCTGACATCCCCATCCCCCTCTCCCCGGGGCCTATGCCCCATCCCGACACCCCTGCCTCCCTAGGCCTGCACCCCACCCCGACATCCCCAGGGCCTGCACCCCCCCAACCCCGACATCCCCACCCCCACCTCCCTGGGGCCTGTGCCCCACCTCCACATCCCCACCCCATCTCCCCGGGGCCTGCGCCCCCCCAGCCAATACAAACTCCGGGCCTCTCCCACACCCATTATCCCTCCCGCCCCCCAAGCTCTCAGCCCCGCCCAGCCCCCACCTTGGTGAAGAGGCGCCACCACTGCCAGTGGCGCAGTTTGAGGTAGGCGGCGCAGTTCCGCTGCATCACTCGCAGGGCACTCAGCTGCTGCTGCTTCTTCACGAACGCCCTGCGGGGGGCGGGGCAGCCTGTCAGCCCGGACGCCTGGGTTCTCGCCTCGCTCCGGGAGGGGAGTGGGGCTAGTGGGGTGAGGGGCTGGGAGCCAGGATGCCTGGGTTCTATCCCCGGCTCCAGAAGGGGAGTGGAGGCTAGTGGTCAGAGCAGGGGAGCTGGGAGCCAGGACCTTTCGCTTCACAGCCCTGGGAAGTGGGGCCCCACCCACCAGCCCCCTGACCCCTGTTCGGTCCCAGTGGTGGGTATTGCCCTGGCCCCGCGCTCCCCCCAGCACTCACTTGCGGGCCAGGTACCCGCGCGCGGCGGCCTGGAAGGAGACGATGATGTCGGTGATCTTGAGGTCCCGCTCCTCCTCCAGGTGGGCCAGCACCCCCGCCCGGAAGAAAATCTTGCTCTGGCCAATTCGGTACAAGTTGGCGTCAAGCTCCAGGGCCTTGATCTAGGGCAGGGAGAGAGAGCAGGGGTGAGCAGGGGAGGGGGAGCCAGGGTCCTCCCCATGCAGCCTCCGCCCAGAAGGGCAAAGTCCTCAGGGTGGGATGGAGGTTTGGGGGGGACGAAGGGGATGGAGCTATGGAAGTGTAGATGGGGTGGAGGGGGATAGGGAGGAAGGGATGGGGAGGTGGCTGAGGGGGTGGGTGTGATGGGGCTGGGGTGTTCAGGGGGTCCGAGGGGGGACGGCTGGATGGGGGGATGGGTAGGGGATGGCTGGGGGATGGGAGGATGGGGAGGGGTGGGAGGATGGCCAGGGAGAGGGGATGGGGAGGTGGCTGTGGGGATGGCGATGAGGGGGATGGGGGAGTGGGAAGAGGGACGGGTGGGGGGAGGGGGGATGGCTGGGGGAGTGGGAGGAGGGATGGGTGGGGGGATGGCTGGGAGGTGTGGGGAGCGGAGGGGAGAGGGGATGGCTGGAAGGTGTGGGGAGCAGAGGGGAGAGGGGATGGCTGGGGGATGGGAGGATGGGGAGGGGTGGGAGGATGGCTGGGGGAGTGGGAGGAGGGATGGGTGGGGGGATGGCTGGGAGGTGTGGGGAGCGGAGGGGAGAGGGGATGGCTGGGGGATGGGAGGATGGGGAGGGGTGGGAGGATGGCTGGGGGAGTGGGAGGAGGGATGGGTGAGGGGATGGCTGGGAGGTGTGGGGAGCGGAGGGGAGAGGGGATGGCTGGGGGATGGGGAGGTGGCTGTGGGGATGGCGATGAGGGGGATGGGTAGGGGGATGCCTGGTTGGTGGATTGGGGGTGGCTGGAAGGTGAGGGGAGGGGGGTGGGCGGATGGATGGGTGGGGGGATGGCTGGGGAGGAGGGATGGTGGGGGGAGGGGGATAAGGGAATGGCTGGGGAGGGGGAATGGGGAGGTGGATAGGGGAGGGGGAGGATGGGAGGAGGGATGGGTGGGGGGAGGGGGAGGTGGATGGGGGCTGGGAGGAGGGATGGGAAGGAGGGAGGGGTAGGGGGATGGCTGGGGAGGTGGGTGGGGGATGGGAGGACGGATGGGTGGGGAGATGGCTGGGGAGGAGGGATGGTGGGGGGAGGGGGATAAGGGAATGGCTGGGGAGGGGGAATGGGGAGGTGGATAGGGGAGGGGGAGGATGGGAGGAGGGATGGGTGGGGGGAGGGGGAGGGGTAGGGGGATGGCTGGGGAGGTGGGTGGGGGATGGGAGGACGGATGGGTGGGGGGATGGCTGGGGAGGAGGGATGGTGGGGGGGAGGGGGATAAGGGAATGGCTGGGGAGGGGGAATGGGGAGGTGGATAGGGGAGGGGGAGGGATGGGAGGAGGGATGGGTGGGTGGAGGGGGAGGTGGATGGGGGCTGGGAGGAGGGATGGGAAGGAGGGAGGGGTAGGGGGATGGCTGGGGAGGTGGGTGGGGGATGGGAGGACGGATGGGTGGGGGGATGGCTGGGGAGGAGGGATGGGTGGGGAGGGGGAATGGGGAGGTGGATAGGGGAGGGGGAGGATGGGAGGAGGGATGGGTGGGGGGAGGGGAGGTGGATGGGGGCTGGGAGGAGGGATGGAAGGAGGGAGGGGTAGGGGGATGGCTGGGGAGGTGGGTGGGGGATGGGAGGACGGATGGGTGGGGGGGATGGCTGGGGAGGAGGGATGGGTGGGGGGAGGGGGATAAGGGGATGGCTGGGGAGGGGGAATGGGGAGGTGGATAGGGGAGGGGGAGGATGGGAGGAGGAGGTGGATGGGGGCTGGGAGGAGGGATGGGAAGGAGGGAGGGGTAGGGGGATGGCTGGGGAGGTGGGTGGGGGATGGGAGGACGGATGGGTGGGGAGATGGCTGGGGAGGTGGGAGGGGGACGGCTCGGGAGCGGGGGACGGTAGCAATGAGGGGGGTGGGGCGAGGGACCCCCCGGAGCAGGTGCTGGGGGCAGGAGACTCGAGGTTGGAGGTCCCAGTCCAACTGCTGACCCCAGCCTGGGTGTGGGTTTCTCCCGGGGTGGGCGGGGTCTGGCTCCCAGAGCCCCTCCCCCAGACAGCCCCCCCCCCCCCCCCCCCCCGTACCATGCGCTCGCAGGCCTGTTTCCCGTCCATGAAGCCCTTGGGGATGGCGTTGGAGGTCAGGATCTCGTACCTGCAGGGGGGAGGGGAGAACACGGGTCAGAGGTCACCCTCCCCCCCACCCGTCCAGAGCAGCCACTGGCGGGATACCAGAGTAGATGGGCCCAGGGGAGGCAGGATACTGGGGTAGACGGGCCCAGGATGGATGGGGGAGGCGGGATACCAGGGTAGATGGGCCCAGGGTGGATGGGGGGGGGGCGGGATACCAGGGTAGATGGGCCCAGGGGAGGCAGGATACCAGGGTAGATGGGCCCAGGGTGGATGCGGGAGGCGGGATACCAGGGTAGATGGGCCCGGGGTGGATGGGGGAGGCAGGATCCCGGGGTGGATGGGCCTAGGGGAGGCGGGATACCAGGGTAGATGGGCCCGGGGTGGATGGGGGAGGCAGGATCCCAGGGTAGATGGGCCCGGGGGAGGTGGGATCCCAGGGTGGATGGGCCCGGGGGAGGCGGGATCCCAGGGTGGATGGGCCCGGGGGAGGCGGGATCCCGGGGTAGATGGGCCCGGGGGAGGCGGGATCCCGGGGTAGATGGGCCCGGGGGAGGCGGGATCCCGGGGTGGACGGGCCCGGGGGAGGCGGGATCCCGGAGTGGACGGGCCCGGGGGGAGGCGGGATCCCGGAGTGGACGGGCCCGGGGGAGGCGGGATCCCGGGGTGGACGGGCCCGGGGGAGGCGGGATCCCGGAGTGGACGGGCCCGGGGGAGGCGGGATCCCGGGGTGGACGGGCCCGGGGGAGGCGGGATCCCGGGGTGGACGGGCCCGGGGTGGATGGGGGAGGCGGGATACCAGGGTAGATGGGCCCAGGGTGGATGGGGGAGGCGGGATACCGGGGTAGATGGGCCCAGGGGAGGCGGGATCCCGGGGTGGATGGGCCCGGGGGAGGCGGGATCCCGGGGTAGATGGGCCCGGGGGAGGCGGGATCCCGGGGTGGATGGGCCCGGGGGAGGCAGGATCCCAGGGTGGATGGGCCCGGGGGAGGCGGGATACCGGGGTAGATGGGCGGGGCAGGATCCCAGGGTACATGGGCCCAGGGGAGGTGGGGGGGGCGGGATCCCGGGGTGGACGGGCCCGGGGGGTACCTCTGGCGGAACTCCTGAAAGATGATGCGGTTGGGGAAGCCCTGGCGGCAGATGCGGATGCCCTCCAGCACCCCGTTGCAGCGCAGCTGGTCCAGCACCAGGTGGGGCTCCAGCTTCCCGGCCTGCAGGAGGGAACGTCAGAGCCCAGCGAAGGGTGGGGGGGCACTCATGCAGTGCACCAGGGCTGGCACACCACAGCTCCCAGCCCCTCGCACCTACACACTGCCCCTCCGCCGCCCAGGGGCACCGCGCCAACGCAGGCTGCAGCCGTGCACACCAGCCACGGCAGCTACCCGCCTGCCCGAGGCATGCTCGCTTGCATGCCCACCCCAGGCTGGCACCATGAGCCCTCAGCAATGCTCACGCTCGCTGGTCCTTGTCTCTTCACACTTCCACACACACCCACCGCACACTGGTTCCAGCCCTGCAGAAGCCCCTTCGCCAGCTCTCCCTCGCACGCCCTCCCTTGTGCACAACAGCTGACACCGGCTCTCACGGGGACACATGCTCCTTCACTCGTGTGTGTGTATGTGTGTGTGCATGTGAGGATAAATGGGGGGTGGTGCACACCCAGCAAGGGCACAAACACCTTCATATGTGTGCACACTCACTCGCTCTCACCGCAACACACACTTCCTCGGAGGCTGATGGTGCTTGCACAGTTTTGCACTCACACTTTACATCTCACAGCAGTTCACACTTCTCCCCATATTGAAAGCGCTTGCACCATTTTTGCACGCTCAATTGCTTTTGCACAGCTGTTCACAATTCCATGTATGAGCAATGGTGCTTGCACTGTTTTGCACACTTATTCTCACCTGGCTGTTCACACTTCTGCTTACGCTGACGGTGTTCACAAAGCTTTGCACACTCACACTTGCTCTTGCATGGCAAGTCACACTGCCCAGCAAGGACGATGTCACAGAGGTTCACATTTCCCTGCACACACAATGGCACTTGCACAATTGTGCATGCACTCTTCCTCTTGCACAGCCATTCAGCCTCCCTCGCAGGGACACTAGAGCTCAGCCAGTTTTGCACACTTGCTCTCACATGATGGTTCACAATTCTCCACATGCTGACAGTGCTTGAATGGTTTTGCACACTCACACCCAGTCTTGCACACTAGTTTGTACTGCCGCACATGAACAATGCAACAACACACACAGTAGCGCTCTCACCACAGTTCACGTTTCCTCACAGGCACAATGGCGACTGCATGATTTTGTGCTCACACTCACTCTCACACAGCCAGTCACACTCCGTGCATGAAATTTGTACTCACGTTTTTCACACTCACACCCGCACGGCCATTCACATGCCCCTGCGTGCACAATGACACACTGTTTTGCACACACACACTTACTCTTCCATGGCAGGTCACACTGCCCTCTATGAACGATGCCACATGTGCACACTCACATTCGCTCTTGCAGAGTGGTTCACATTTCCCCACACACACTATGACACTTGCACAATTTTGTGCTCACACGGCCATTCAGTCTCACCTGCCGGGA
This sequence comes from Gopherus flavomarginatus, assembly GCF_025201925.1. Classification (NCBI taxonomy): domain Eukaryota; kingdom Metazoa; phylum Chordata; order Testudines; family Testudinidae; genus Gopherus; species Gopherus flavomarginatus. The sequence continues at coordinate 6,126,877 of NC_066634.1, read as the reverse complement.
CAATGGTGTTCACCCAGCTTTGCACACACACAGGCCACACTCTCACTCAGTTCACACGTCCCCACACACTGACTGCTCTTGCACGGTTTTGCACACTGTCACACAGCTGGTCACATTTCCCCACATGCACAATGTCCCTTGCACAATTGTGCGCATTCCCACTCACTGTTGCACAGCCATTCCCACTCCCCTGCACGAACAATGCCGCTCACGAGCTTTGCACACTCCCCCTTGCTCTTGCACAGCAGATCCCCTGCCCCCGCTTGCCTGATGCAGCTCCCACTGCCATTCCCGCTTCCCCACAAGTGCCACGTGCCTGGGGGGGCAACTGGCCCTTCCCCTTGTGCCCCCTCACACGGCCGGCTGGCACCAGGGCCTGACAGCTCACCCGCTTCTCGTGGTTGGGGATGATGCAGCGCACGAAGTTGGGGTTGGTGTTGCGCAGGGTGGCCATGAGCTTGGCCAGCGACTCCTTGTAGAGCTGGCCCACGGTGCGGAACATTCCCTTCTTGGTCTTGTAGGAGGCCCCGAAAGCCACGTCCCCCATGCCGCTCACCTGGTCCAGGCCCACGATCCGGTCCACTGCGGGTGAGGGGGCGGGGTCAGCCGGGAACACCCCCCCTCCCAATCAGTGCCCCACAGCACCCCCTGTTGGGAGAGGTGGGGCTGGGATAGTGGGGAGACCCCACAACAGCCAGACCCCACAGTGCCCCCTTCTGGGAGAGGTGGGGCTGGGATAGTGGGGAGACCCCACAACAGCCAGACCCCACAGTGCCCCCTGCTGGGAGAGGTGGGGCTGGGATAGTGGGGAGACCCCACAACAGCCAGACCCCACAGTGCCCCCCGCTGGGAGAGGTGGGGCTGGGATAGTGAGGAACCCCCCCCAGCCAATGCCCCACAGCGCCCCCCGCTGGGAGAGGTGGAGCTGGGATAGTGGGGAGACCCCCCCAACAGCCAGACTCCATAGTGCCCCCCGTTGGGAGAGGTGGGGCTGGGGTAGCGGGGAATCCCCCCACAGCCAACACCCCACAGTGCCCCCTAAGGGAGAGGTGGGGCTGGGGTAGCGAGGAGTCCCCCCCCCACCAGCCAGCGCCCGAGAGCTCCCCCTGCTGTAGCGGGCAGAGGGCCCTGAATGGATGGAGGATGCAGACAGATGAGCCAAGGGGTGACAGAGGAACGGTCCTTCTCCTGCCCCCCCCGACCTGGCAAAGGGCCAACTGGGGGGCTGCTGCCTGGTGGGAAAGGGGGTCTGGCTAGATGGGCCCTGATCCCCCTCCCTGGGGCTTAGCCATTGCAGCGAGGCAGGGATCTTAGCGGGGGGAGGGCAGCTCAGGCTGGGGGGGGTGATGTGAGCAGGGTGGGCAATGTGAGGGGGGGTGAGCTGGGGGGGTGATGGGGGGAGAACGTGGACGTACTTTCACCTTGGCCTGGGGACACCCCGGCGTAGCTGTCAAAGAAATAAACCTTCTGGATGTTCCCGATCTCTGGAGAGGCCGACGCGGGGGGCGGGGGGGGGGGGTCAGACAGACAGACAGACAGAGAGATCAAGGACAGACGGACGGACAGAGAGATCAAGGACAGACGGGGCCAGGCCCGCAGGGCAGAGAACACGGCAGAACAGCGAGAGGCAGTTAGTTACAGCACCAAAAGGGTTAATGGAGGGGGAGAAATCATCATGGGGGGGGGTAAGTGGAGGGGACATCCCAGCAGCCCCCCGGCCCTGAGGCCAGAATGCTGAGGGGGTGGAGGAGAGGTTACGAATTAGTGGATGTTACTGGGGGGAGCGGGTCACAGAGACTCAGACAGACTCAGACTCTAGGACTGGAAGGGACCTCGAGAGGTCATCGAGTCCAGTCCCCTGCCCTCATGGCAGGACCAAATACTGTCTAGACCATCCCTAATAGACATTTATCTAACCTACTCTTAAATATCTCCAGAGATGGAGATTCCACAACTTCCCTAGGCAATCTATTCCAGTGTTTAACTACCCTGACAGTGAGGAACTTTTTCCTAATGTCCAACCTAAATCTCCCTTGCTGCAGTTTAAGCCCATTGCTTCTTGTTCTATCATTGGAGGCTAAGGTGAACAAGTTTTCTCCCTCCTCCTGATGACACCCTTTTAGATACCTGAAAACTGCTATCATGTCCCCTCTCAATCTTCTCTTTTCCAAACTAAACAAACCCAATTCCTTCAGCCTTCCTTCATAGGTCATGTTCTCAAGACCTTTAATCATTCTTGTTGCTCTTCTCTGGACCCTCTCCAATTTCTCCACATCTTTCTTGAAATGCGGTGCCTAGAACTGGACACAATACTCCAGTTGAGGCCTAATCAGTGCAGAGTAGAGTGGAAGAATGACTTCTCGTGTCTTGTTTTCAACACACCTGTTAATGCATCCCAGAATCACATTTGCTTTTTTTGCAACAGTATCACACTGTTGACTCATATTAAGCTTGTGGTCCACTATGACCCCTAGATCTCTTTCTGCCATACTCCTTCCTAGACAGTCTCTTCCCATTCTATATGTGTGAAACTGATTGTTCCTTCCTAAGTGGAGCACTTTGCATTTATCTTTATTGAACTTCATCCTGTTTACCTCAGACCGTTTCTCCAATTTGTCCAGATCATTTTGAATTCTGACCCTGTCCTCCAAAGCAGTTGCAATCCCTCCCAGTTTGGTATCGTCCGCAAACTTAATAAGCGTACTTTCTATGCCAACATCTAAATCGTTGATGAAGATATTGAACAGAGCCGGTCCCAAAACAGAACCCTGCGGAACCCCACTTGTTATACCTTTCCAGCAGGATTGGGAGCCATTAATAACTACTCTCTGAGTACGGTTATCCAGCCAGTTATGCACTCACCTTATAGTAGCCCCATCTAAATTGTACTTTCCTAGTTTATCTATAAGAATATCATGCGAGACCGTATCAAATGCCTTACTAAAGTCTAGGTATATCACATCCACCGCTTCTCCCTTATCCACAAGGCTCGTTATCCTATCAAAGAATGCTATCAGATTAGTTTGACACGATTTGTTCTTTACAAATCCATGCTGGCTATTCCCTATCACCTTACCACCTTCCAAGTGTTTTGCAGATGATTTCTTTAATTACCTGCTCCATTATCTTCCCTGGCACAGAAGTTAAACTAACTGGTCTGTAGTTTCCTGGGTTGTTTTTATTTCCCTTTTTATAGATGGGCACTATATTTGCCCCCTTCCAGTCTTCTGGAATCTCCCCCGTCTCCCACGATTTCCCAAAGATAATAGCTAGAGGCTCAGATACCTCCTCTATTAACTCCTTGAGTATACTAGGATGCATTTCATCAGGCCCTGGTGACTTGCAGGCATCTAACTTTTCTAAGTGATTTTTTACTTGCTCTTTTTTATTTTATCTTCTAAACCTACCCTCTTCCTCCTCCTGTAAGCATTCACTATGTTAGACATTCCTTCAGACTTCTCAGTGAAGACCGAAACAAAGAAGTCATTAAGCATCTCTGCCATTTCCAAGTCTCCCGTTACTGTTTCCCCCTCCTCACTGAGCAGTGGGCCTACCCTGTCCTTGGTCTTCCTCTTGCTTCTAATGTATTGATAAAAAGTCTTCTTGTTTCCCTTTATTCCCATAGCTAGTTTGAGCTCATTTTGTGCCTTTGCCTTTCTAATCTTGCTCCTGCATTCCTGTGTTGTTTGCCTATATTCATCCTTTGTGATCTGACCTAGTTTCCATTTTTTATATGACTCCTTTTTATTTTGTAGGTCATGCAAGATCTCGTGGTTAAGCCAAGGTGGTCTTTTGCCACATTTTCTATCTTTCCTACCCATCGGAATAGCTTGCTTTTGGGCCCTTAATAGCGTCCCTTTGAAAAACTGCCAACTCTCCTCAGTTGTTTTTCCCCTCAGTCTTGATTCCCATGGGACCTTACCTATCAGCTCTCTGAGCTTACCAAAATCTGCCTTCCTGAAATCCATTGTCTCTATTCTGCTGTACTCCCTTCTACCCTTCCTTAGAATTGCAAACTCTATGATTTCATGATCACTTTCACCCAAGCTTCCTTCTACTTTCAAATTCTCAACAAGAGGTCACAGAGGGGGTCAGTGGCAGGGGTTGCTAGTGACCCCCCTGCCCCCCCAGTTATTTATAGTGAGCTTTGCTTTGAGTCACCTGATTCCTGGGGAGTGAGTGTGGGGGGACAGGTGAGGGCCAGTGGATGGTAGCTGTTGTGGGGGGCACAAAGGGCCAGTGGCTGGGGCTGTCTGTGGGGGGGACCAGGAGGTGCACAGAAGTGCTGTGTCTGGGGGGGAGGCCTTTGGGGGGCCGGGGGTGCACAGAGGTGCTGTGAGGGGGTGAGGGTCTGTGAGGGGCAGTGGCTGGGTCTGTTGGGGGGGCACAAGGGCCAATGGCTGGCGGGGATCGGGGGGTGCACAGAGATGCTGTGCCGGGGGGGGGTCTGTGAGGGGCAGTGGCTGGGGCTGTCGGGGGGGCACAAGGGCCAATGGCTGGGAGGGGGCCGGGGGTGGATCTGTGAGGGGCAGTGGGGGCAGTGGCTGGGGCTGTCGGGGGGGCACAAGGGCCAATGGCTGGGAGGGGGCCGGGGGTGGATCTGTGAGGGGCAGTGGGGGCAGTGGCTGGGGCTGTTGGGGGGGCACAAGGGCCAATGGCTGGGGAGGACAGGGGGTTCACAGAGGTGCTGTGCCGGGGGGGGGTCTGTGGAGGCAATGGGGGGCAGTAGCTGGGGCGGTCTGTGGGGACCTGGAGGATGCACAGAGGTGCTGCGCCGGGGGCGCCCGTGGGGGACCTGGGGGGTGCAGGGAGCTGCGCCATCTGAGGCAGTAGATGAAGGGAGCAGACACTGGCTCTGTGGGGAGAGTGAGGGTGTTCCCCCTCCAACCCCCCCCGGCCCGGCACTGCCCCCCCACCCTACCGTCCTTCCAGAGCTCGGCGGTGAAGCGCTCTGTGCTCTGGTGCAGCAGGGTGGCCACGTTGTCATTCAGCGGGTCCATGTTCTTCATCAGCCACTCGTCCGCCTTGTAATCCACCTGGGGGGGGCGCATGGGTCAGAGGGCTGGGGGGCACCCCAGCCCCACAGCCCGACACAAGCTGGGGCTTGTGGGACTCCCTGCCACTTGACAAACTGGAGGGTTTAAAACCACAGCGGGGGTGGGGGGTGTCACAGGACTGGGGCAGTAAAGTGAGCAGGACGACGCAGCGAATGGGAGCCAGGACGCCTGGGTTCTCTCCCCGGCCTTGGGCAGGGAGAAGGGTCTGGTGCTTAGAGTGGGGGAAGGGGAGCTGGGAGCCAGGACGCCTGGGTTCTCTCCCCGGCCTTGGGCAGGGAGAAGGGTCTGGTGCTTAGAGTGGGGGAAGGGGAGCTGGGAGCCAGGACGCCTGGGTTCTCTCCCCGGCTCTGGGAGGGGAGTGGGCAGCATAACGCTGAGCTAGCCGGGGCCATCTGAGTGAATTGGGCTATTATGGGAAAACTAGGTCTGCCACTGTCCTAAAGGGACTGTCCACTAGAGGGCAACACACACACACACACACACACACACACACACACACACACACACACACACCCCTCTCCCCCTCAGCAGGGACACACACACACACACACACACACCTGGGCCCCTGAGCAGGGACACACACACACACACACAGGCCCGGGCCCCTGAGCAGGGGGACACACACACACACACACACACACACACACACACACACCCCTCTCCCCCTCAGCAGGGACACACACACACATACACACACACACACCCCTCTCCCCCTCAGCAGGGACACACACACACACACACACTCACACACACACACACAGAGGCCCAGGTCCCCGAGCAGGGAGACAGACACACACACGCGCACACACACACACACACACACTCACACACACAGAGGCCTAGGTCCCCGAGCAGGGAGACAGACAGACACACACACACACACACAAACACACACACACAGGCCCGGACCCCCGAGCAGGGACACACACACACACACACACACAGGCCCGGGCCCCTGAGCAGGGACAAACACACACACACACACACACACACACACACAGAGGCCCAGGTCCCCGAGCAGGGAGACAAACACACACACACACACACACACACACACAGAGGCCTAGGTCCCTGAGCAGGGGGACAAACACACACACACACACACACCTTGCCGGCGTAGTGGAGGATGCAGAAGTCGGCCTTGTCGCGCAGCTGCCGGGGTTTCTGGAACTTGGGGTGCCCCCCCTGCTCCTGGATCAGCTTCTCCACAAAGCTCTTGTCGGTGGCTTTGGGGAACCAGCACTCCTCGTCCAGCAGGGCCAGCACCCCCGGGGGGTTCACCTGGCAGGGGGGGGGGCGTCACCCCACTGAACCCCTGCGCAAGGGGTCCCCTCCCCTGCCCCCTGCCCCGTGGCACAGAGCCACCTGCCCAGCCCCCCAGCAGCACGGTGCCCCCTGCCCCACCCTGCCCCATGGCACAGAGCCACCTGCCCAGCCCCCCACCACACACAGCACTTCCTCCCCTGCCCGGACACCCCACCCCAAGACCCAGTGACCCCTACTGAGCTCCCCCCTGCCTTGCCCCCACACCCTGCCCTGCCCCCTGCCCCATGGCACAGAGCCACCTGCCCAGCCCCCCACCACACACAGCACTTCCCCCCCTGCCCGGACACTCCGCCCTGAGACACAGTGACCCCTACTGAGCTCCCCCCTGCCCTGCCCCCTGCCCCATGGCACAGAGCCACCTGCCCAGCCCCCCACCACACACAGCACTTCACCCCCTGCCTGGACACCCTGCCCCAAGACCCAGTGACCCCTACTGAGCTCCCCCCTGCCTTGCCCCCACACCCTGCCCAGCCCCCTGCCCCATGGCACAGAGCCCCCCAGCCAGCCCCCCACCACACACAGCACTTCTCCCCCTGCCCAGAAACCTCACCCTGAGACACAGTGACCCCTCCTGAGTTCCCCCTCCCCAGGCCTCCCTGCCCTGCCCAGCCCAGCCTGCTGTCTGCCCCACCCCCTGCAGCACGGTGCCCCCTGCCAGGCCTCCCCACCCTGCCCCGTGGCACAGAGCCCCCTGCCCAGCCCCCCAGCGGCACGGTGCCCCCTGCTCTACCCTGCCCCTTGGCACAGAGCCCCCCGCCCAGCCCCCCAGCAGCACGGTGCCCCCTGCTCTACCCTGCCCCTTGGCACAGAGCCCCCCGCCCAGCCCCCCAGCAGCACGGTGCCCCCTGCCCCACCGTGCCCCTTGGCACAGAGCCCCCCGCCCAGCCCCCCAGCAGCACGGTGCCCCCTGCCCCACCCTGCCCCATGGCACAGAGCCCCCCGCCCAGCCCCCCAGCAGCACGGTGCCCCCTGCCCCGCCCCGCTGACCGGGCGCTCGATGAGGTCGATGCAGGGCTGCAGGTCGAGGCCGAAGTCGATGAAGTCCCAGGCGATGCCCTCGCGCTGATACTCCTCCTGCTCCAGCACGAACATGGTGTGGTTGAAGAGCTGCTGCAGCTTCTCGTTGGTGTAGTTGATGCAGAGCTGCTCGAAGGAGTTCAGCTGCGGGGGGGCGGCAGGTCAGGGGGCGCTGGGGCAGGTTCGGGGGTGCAGGGGGGCCCTGGGGGGCTCAGCGCCGGCTCACCTGGAAGATCTCGAAGCCGGCGATGTCGAGGATGCCGATGAAGGAGGCTCCCTGGCGCTTGGTGCGGTCCAGGGCCCGGTTGATGCGATGGACGAGCCAGCGGAACAGACGCTCGTAGGTCGCCTTGGCCAGCGCCTCCACGGCGAAATCCGCCTGGGGGGGCAGAGAGTCACCCCCTGCCTGGCCTGGCGGCACCCTGCCGCTCCTCCCCCACCACGCCCCCTGCCTGGCCTGGCGGCACCCCCCTGGCACCCTTCCCCCGCCACGCCCCCTGCCTGGCCTGGCAGCACCCCCCCGCTCCTCCCCCACCACGCCCCCTGCCTGGCCTGGCGGCACCCCCCTGGCACCCTTCCCCCGCCACACCCCCTGCCCCTCCCCCCAACCCACTGCACCCTGCTCCTTCTCCTCCCCCACCACGCCCCCTGCCTGGCCTGGCGGCACCCCCCCCCGCTCCTCCTCCGCCACACCCCCTGCCTGGCCTGACGGCACCCCACCCCCGCTCCTCCCCCACCACGCCCCCTGCCCCTCCCCCCACCCACTGCACCCTGCTCCTTCTCCTCCCCCGCCACGCACCCTGCCCCTCCTGCCCACCCACCACACCCTGCTCCTTCTCCTCCCCCGCCATGCGCCCTGCCCCTCCCCCCCACCCACTGCACCCTGCTCCTTCTCCCCCCTCACGCCCCTCCCCCTCCCCCCACACCCACTGCACCCTGCTCCTTCTCCCCCCTCACGTCCCCTGCCCTCCCCCCCACACCCACTGCACCCTGCTCCTTCTCCTCGCCCGCCACGCCCCCTGCCCCTCCCCCCCCCCACCCACTGCACCCTGCTCCTTCTCCTCCCCCGCCACGCACCCTGCCCCTCCCCCCCACCCACCGCACCCTGCTCCTTCTCCTCCCCCACCACGCCCCCTGCCCCTCCCCCCCACACCCACTGCACCCTGCTCCTTCTCCTCCCCCACCACGCCCCCTGCCCCTCCCCCCCACCCACCGCACCCTGCTCCTTATCCTCCCCCGCCACGTCCCCTGCCCCTCCCCCCCACACCCACTGCACCCTGCTCCTTCTCCTCCCCCTCCACGCCCCCTGCCCCTCCCCCCCACCCACTGCACCCTGCTCCTTCTCCTCCCCCTCCACGCACCCTGCCCCTCCCCCCCACACCCACTGCACCCTGCTCCTTCTCCTCCCCCGCCACGCCCTCTGCCCCTCCCCCCCACCCACTGCACCCTGCTCCTTCTCCTCCCCCACCACGCCCCCTGCCCCTCCCCCCCCACCCACCGCACCCTGCTCCTTCTCCTCCCCCACCACACCCCCTGACCTCCCCCCCACACCCACTGCACCCTGCTCCTTCTCCTCCCCCGCCACGCACCCTGCCCCTCCCCCCCACCCACTGAACCCTGCTCCTTCTCCTCCCCCACCACGCCCCCTGCCCTCCCCCCCCACACCCACTGCACCCTGCTCCTTCTCCTCCCCCACCACGCCCCCTGCCCCTCCCCCCACCCACTGCACCCTGCTCCTTCTCCTCCCCCGCCACGCCCCCTGCCCTGCCCCCTACACCCACTTCACCCTGCTCCTTCTCCCCCTGCGCCTCGCCCCTGCCCGCCCCCTGTCCCACCCCCACAGTACCCCATCCTGCCCCTCCCCCACCATGCCCTGCTCCTGCTACACGCCCTGCCGCTCCCCCCGCACCCAGCCCCCACATCGCCTCCCTCTCGCCCACCATGCCCCTGCCCCTCCCACACATCCCCCCGCCCTACCCCTGCCATGCCCTGCCCCACCCCCACCACACCCCCAGCCTCCCTAGGGTTCCAGCTCCACGTTCCCTGGCATCTGTCCCCCCCCAGCCCCACCTGCTCCTTGGTCTGGGCCTTCTGCACGTAGTCGCGCCCGACCTTGATGCGCGGCATGAGGATGGCGCGGGAGAACTCGGTCACGTTCAGCCCCAGCAGGTGGCAGAGCTTCTGGGCGGCTGGGGGGCAGGGAGAGCTCAGCCCGGGGGGCGGGAGGGGGGCAGGCTCCCTCTCCCCCAATCCCCACCCACAGCCCCCCTCTTCTCTCCTCCCACCCCACAGCCTCCCTCTCCCCCCACAGACCCCACGCACAGCCCCCTCTCCCCCAGCCCCCATCCACAGCCCCCCTCCACCCCCTCCCACTCCCCACCCACAGCCCCTCTTCCCTCCTCCCACCCCACGGCCTCCCTCTCCCCCCAGCCCCCATCCACAGCCCCCCTCCACCCCCTCCCACTCCCCACCCACAGCCCCTCTTCCCTCCTCCCACCCCACGGCCTCCCTCTCCCCCCAGCCCGCATCCACAGCCCCCCTCCTCCCCCCTCCCACGCTCCCAGCCCCAACCGAGTCTGCCGCCTCCCACCCCCCCCACCCACAGCCTCCCTCTCCCTCCCAGCCCCCACCCACAGCCCCCCTCCTCCCCCTCCCAGCCCTCCAGCCCACCTCCTCCCCGCCCCCCACAGTCCACCTCTTCCCTCCTCTCACCCCCACACATAGCCCCTCCCATGCCCCCACACAGCCCCCCATGGGTCACCCCTCCCACACAGGACCCCCCCAGACGGTGCCCCCTACAGGGGAAAGCCCCATGTCCCATTCCCTGCCATGGGGCTGGATCGAGGCCGGCGCCCCCAGGAGGGGAAGGACCCCGGGCTGCCCTGTACCGGTGTTGTCCGGCATGGAGGCTTGGTCCGTGTTTCGCTCCTTGCGGAAGACGATGTTCCCGAACTGCAGCACGGCCGACACCATCCGCAGCATGCCTGGGGGGCGGGGGGCCAGTGAGGGGGGCAGGGAGCTGGCACCCCCAGCCAGTGGAGCCCTCCCCATGGCCCCTCATCCCACTCCTCGGGCTTCTCCCCCGCCACCCCACACCCAGTCCTACCTGATCCCCCAGATCCTGCCCCACAACCTATTCTCTGCAGGTCCCGCAGATCCTGCCCCCCAACCTCAGGGTCACTCCATCCCCCCTCCACTAGATCAACCCTCTGCAAGCCCCCCCAGATCCTGCCACCAACCCAGGGTCCCTCCATCCCCCCTCCACTAGATTGACCCTCTGCAGGCCCCCCTAGATCCTGCCCCCCAACCCAGGGTCCCCCATTTCCTCTCCACTAGATTAACCCCACACAGGCTGCCAGTTCCTGGCCCACCACCCCTCCCATACCCTGCCCCAGACACCTTTCGACTCTCCTCTCCTAAGTCCCAATCTACACAGGCTTCCCCACCCCTCAGGTTTCCACCCCCATAATCCCCTCCTGGTACCAGGTGAGCCCCCGCCCTGGGTGGGGATCTGCCCCCGAACGAAGGGGCGACTCACTGTGGATCTCCTCGGGGAAGAAGCCCATGATGCGCATGGACTCCATGGTCTCCTGGAAGATCTCCTTGTCCTGCTGGCCTGGGATGGGCAGGAACCCATTGGACAGGAACCGGTACTGGTTGAACGGCTCCAGCAGCAGCTCAGCTAGCGGGGAGACAGGGACGGGGTCAGCACCACGTCTGACCGGCCTCCTCCCGGCCAGGACCAGAGGGACGGGGTCAGCACCACGTCTGACCGGCCTCCCCCCGGCCAGGACCAGCAGGGACGGGGTCAGCACCACGTCCGACCGGCTGCCTCCCCCAGGCCAGGACCAGAGGGACGGCGTCAGCACCACGTCTGACCGGCCTCCCCCCGGCCAGGACCAGCAGGGACGGGGTCAGCACCACGTCCGACCGGCCGCCTCCCCCAGGCCAGGACCAGCAGGGACGGGGTCAGCACCACGTCCGACCGGCCGCCTCCCGCAGGCCAGGACCAGCAGGGATGGGGTCAGCACCACGTCCGACTGGCCTCCCCCGGGCCAGGACCAGCAGGGATGGGGTCAGCACCACGTCCGACCGGCCGCCTCCCCCAGGCCAGGACCAGCAGGGACGGGGTCAGCACCACGTCCGACCGGCCGCCTCCCCCAGGCCAGGACCAGCAGGGACAGGGTCAGCACCACGTCCGACCGGCCGCCTCCCGCAGGCCAGGACCAGCAGGGATGGGGTCAGCACCACGTCCGACCGGCCGCCTCCCGCAGGCCAGGACCAGCAGGGACGGGGTCAGCACCACGTCCGACTGGCCTCCCCCGGCCAGGACCAGCAGGGACAGGGTCAGCACCACGTCCGACCGGCTGCCTCCCCCAGGCCAGGACCAGCAGGGACGGGGTCAGCACCACGTCCGACCGGCCGCCTTCCCCAGCCCAGGACCAGCAGGGACGGGGTCAGCACCACGTCCAACCAGCTGCCTCTCACCAGGACCGGCAGGGACGGGGTCAGCACCATGTCCGACCAGCCTGCCCCAGGAGCCCCACATAGGACTGCTGTACTCTCTCAGGCCCCAGAGAGTGTGTCAGGGAGGTAGTGGGGTCCAGAGTGGGGGCGGGGCTGGGAGCCAGGACTCCTGGGTTCTCCCCAGGCCTGGGCAGGCCGTGGGGCTCGCGGGGAGGCTCCGTACCCTTTGTGTGCTCGCCTGCCCCCACCAGCAGCTGGTAGAAGATGTGGAAGGTTCGCTCGTCCTTGGCCTGCCGGATGGCGCGAGATTTCTCCAGCAGGTCTGAGCCGGGGCTAAGGAAAGGGACACAGCCCTGGGACCCATCCCGCTCCCACAGAGCCCCCCCATACCTCAGGGAGGGGGAATCACCCCCACACGCAGCCCCAGAGCCCTCCCATACCTCAGAGAGGGGGAATCACCCCCATATGCAGCCCCATAGCCCCCCCATACCTCAGGGAGGGGGAATCACCCCCACACGCAGCCCCAGAGCCCCCTCATACCTCAGGGAGGGGGAATCACCCCCCACACAGCCCCAGAATCCCTCCATACCTCAGGGAGGGGGAATCACCCACACACACAGCCCCAGAGCCCCCCCATACCTCAGAGAGGGGGAATCACCCCCATATGCAGCCCAAGAGCCCACCCCATACCTCAGGGAGGGGCAATCACTCCCAACCCCCCGCCAAACCTTGCTAGGGGCCAAGTGCCCTGCCCACTCCCCTCCCATCCTGCCCCCCAGCCCAAAGGATACAGGTCTCTATATTGGCTCCAACAATGTAGCCGGCCACGTCAAAATTGATCCGGATGAATTTACCCTGGTGGGGGACAGAGGGTGCAATGGAATTGATGTGGTGGGTGGAAGGACTCCTCTGCCCCCACACTCCCCCGCAGGACCTCCAAACCCCCACCTGCCCCTTCCCCCGGGGCCCTCACACCCCTGCCTGCCCCTTCCTCAGGGACCCCTACGCCCCTGCCTCCCCCTCCCCCCAGGGCCCTGAGACCCTGACCTGCCCGTCCACTAGGGGCCCCCACACCCCAACCTGCCCCTTCCCCCGGGGTCCCCACACCCCTGCCTGCCCCTTCCCCTCATTCCTCCCCCCCAGCCCTGCTGCCCCCCCACACTCACGAATCGGGAGGAGTTGTCGTTTTTCACCGTCTTGGCGTTGCCGAAGGCCTCCAGGATGGGGTTGGCCTGAAGCAGCTGCTGCTCCAGCTCACCCTGCAGGGAGAGGGCCGGGGTCACACTGGAGGGGGCACTAGGGGGGCAGGGAGCTCCCGGCTGCCCTGGCCCCCCACCTCTCCCAGCAGGAGGCGCTGTGGGGCGCAGGGAGCTCCCGGCTGCTCCGGCCCCCACCTCTCCCAGCAGGGGGCGCTGGGAGGTGCAGGGAGCTCCCGGCTGCTCCGGCCCCCACCTCTCCCAGCAGGGGGCGCTGGGAGGTGCAGGGAGCTCCCAGCTGCTCCGGCCCCCACCTCTCCCAGCAGGGGGCGCTATTATACGAGTGACCCTCCCCCCACCCCCGGGGATTTGGGGGTTATCACAGGAACCGCGGGGCTGGGCGCTACTCACATAGGAGACGGGGCCGGAGCTCTGTGCAGGGGTCACACGCACACGAGATGTGGAGGGGAGAGGGGCAAAAGACAAACAGAACCGGAGGGTTAGTCGGAGCGGCGACGAGGGGGGCGACCGAACAGGACAAAACGAGCCGACAGCGACACAAACCAGGAATCGACTCCCCCCTCCAGCTCTAACCACCGGCCCCAACCCCCCTCCCCGAGCGGGGGAGAGAACCCAGGAGTCCTGGCTCCTGGCACTGGGGCAGATGTAACCAAAAAGCCTTTGCCAAAGTCAGCCCAAAAAAATATAACAAAGCCAGGCAAAGCAGCAAAAGGCAACTCGATGAACCACGCGCCAAGCGGGCGGGGCTATGGGTAGCCAATCAAAGGGCAGGAATGGCTGCGGGCGGGCAGGCGGGTGGCACACGATGCGTCCACTTGCCGGGTGCCTGGCCAGGTTTGGCGACTCCAGCTGGGGGCAGCAAGACAGGGGAGAGGAGAGGTTACTGCTGGAGGACGCGTGTATCCCACCGCATCCACCAACAGCCCCCTTTGGCCACGCTGCCAACAGTCAGAACACGGCCGCCTCCACGGGGCTAGGGCTGGTTATACGGGGACCCCTCACCCGGTGCTGGGAGGTAGCCCCTCTGGAGTGGGTCACAGGGCCTGGCTATATGGGGACGCCTCACCCAGCACTGGGATGCGGCCTCTCTGGGGTGGAACCCAGACGTACTGATACCCACTCCCCACCCTCTCAGCATTAGATAGGTCTAACCCTCACTACAGCCCCAGACCCACCCTCCTAATTGCTCCAGGGACTCTGGGGTAACACACAGGGCACGAACACAGCTTGGGGGGGCACATCAGGGTGACGGGGAGCTGGTAGAGTCTAGACACAGGTGTTGGGGGGGTTGGTTTATATAGGCAGCTGGGGGGGGAGGAAGGGACCCTGAACTGGTCAGGTGAGCTGGCACAGGTGCTGAGGCCCAGTAGTACCCGCCTGCCCCCATAGGGAGCACCCACCCCAGCACCCATGGGTGCCCAGTGCCAGGCCAGCGCAGCTGGACTCTCACCGGGATGCTCTGCTCCTTGCGGGCCTTGTGGGAGGAGGCCACGTGGGCCAGGTACTGGATCACCTTCTTGGTGTTCTCCGTCTTCCCGGCGCCTGACTCGCCCCTGCAACAGCACCAGGGCTGCGGTGACGGGTACATGGGGCAGCACCACACACACAGCCCAGCAGGAGGCAGCACTGGGTGTGAACACACACACACACACACACACACACACACACACACACACACACAGCCCAGCAGGGGGCAGCGCTTGCCGCACACACATCCCAGCAGGAGGCAGCGCTGGGTGCACACACATAAACACACAGTCCAGCAGGGGGCAGCGCTGGGTGCGAATGTGCGCGCATACACACACACAAAGCCCAGCAGGGGGCAGCGCTTGCCGCACACACACCGCAGCAGGAGGCAGCGCTGGATGCACACACATAAACACACAGCCCAGCAGGGGGCAGCGCTGGGTGCACACACATAAACACACAGCCCAGCAGGGGGCAGCGCTGGGTGCACACACATAAACACACAGCCCAGCAGGGGGCAGCACTGGCCGCACACATACCCCAGCAGGAGGCAGCGCTGGGTGAACACACATGAACACACAGCCCAGCAGGGGGCAGCACTGGCCGCACACACACCCCAGCAGGAGGCAGCACTGGGTGCACACACGCGCACACACACACACACACACACCAACAGGGGGCAGCGCTGGGCACACATACACCCCCCAGCAGGAGGCAGGGCTGAGTGCGCGCGCACACACACACACACACAGCCCAGCAGGGGGCAGCGCTGGGTGTGCACACACACACACACACCAGCAGGGGACAGCGCTGGGCACACACACACACACCCCAGCAGGAGGCAGCGCTGGGTGCGCACACACACGCGCACACACACACACACACACACACACACACAAGCAGGGGGCAGCGCTGAGTGTGCACGCACACACACACAGGGTACGTCCAGACTACCCGCCGTTTCGGTGGGTAGCAATCGATTTTTCGGGGATCGCTATATCGCGTCTCATCTAGACACGATATATCGATCCCCGAACGCGCTCCCGTGGACTCCGGAACTCCACCGGAGCGAGCGGTGGGAGCGGAGTCGACAGGGGGAGCCGCGGCCGTCGATCCCGCACCGTGAGGACCCGAGGAAAATCGATCTAAGGTACTTCGACGTCAGCGACGCTATTCACGCAGCTGAAGTTGCATATCTTAGATCGATACCCCCCCAGTTTAGACCAGCCCTCCCACACACACACACAGCCCAGCAGGGGGCAGCACTGGGCACACACACACACACACACACACACACACACCAGCAGGGGGCAGCGCTGGGTGCATGAGCGCAAACACACACACACACACACACAGCCCAGCAGGGGGCAGCACTGGGCGCGCACACACACACACACACACACACACACCAGCAGGGGGCAGCGCTGGGCGCGGGCACACACACACACACACACACACACACCAGCAGGGGGCAGCGCTGGGTGCGTGAGCGCAAACACATACACACACACACACCAGCAGGGGGCAGCGCTGGGTGCGTGTGCGCAAACATACACACACATATACACACACATCCCAGCAGGGGGCAGTGCTGGGCGCGCACGCACACACACACCCCAGCAGAAGGCAGCACTGGGTGCACGCACACACACACCAGCAGGGGGCAGCGCTGGGCACATATATACACACACATGCCACCAGGGAGCAGCGCTGGGCACATAAACACCGCCCCAGCAGGGGGCAGCATCGCTCTCTCTCTCGCACGCACACCCTCATCCCCCCAGCAGGGAGTGCGCACACACATACACATACACACACACACTCAGAGTTTGTGACACTTACGTGCACAGGATGGATTGATCCTCTCGGTCTGTTGGAAGAGACAGGCGATGAGTGTGGTGCTGCGCACACCACCCAGCAGTGTCACCTCCCCCACCCGCAGCCCCCTCCTGAATATGGGGGCGTGTGTCACCCGGCTGGATGTAGCAGCCCCAACCCTTGCTGCCCCAGAGCCCCCATTTCCCCAGCCCACACAACCCCCAGCACAGACACACACACACACACTGAGCAGGGCCCAGCCCCCAGCAGGACACATACACACAGGGCAGGGCTGGACACACTCACACAGAGCAGGGCCCAGCCCCCAGCAGGGGCAACACACACACACACACACACACACACACACACACACACACAGGGCAGGGCTGGACACACACACGCACAGACAGTGACAAACTAGGAATGGTCTTAATGTTTTCTCTGAATACTGTGTTGGTGCCTCAGTTTCCCCTATGCAGCTCTTAAGTATCTAGCAGAGCAAAGGGCCAGTGCACCCAAATGCCTGACCCTCTGTCTCCTGGCAGCTGATGGCCTGGGCCCTTCTCTGCAAAGGTGCCAACTGAAGGTGTTGGAGACAAAGGGATCAGGTGACCTCCTGGCCCGGGAAAGGAACGGAGCAGAGGAGGAGGGGCTGGAGGGGTTTTCAGTCTGGAGCTGGCTGGGGACAAGGAGTGAAGTGCAGACGTGGGGGTCTGGCTCACTGCCCCCCAGAATGGACCCGGCCGAGGGGTCCGGCTCGCGGTACCTACAAGTTCTGTTTTAAATCCTGTTCCTGTCATCGAATAAACCTCTGTGTTACTGGCTGGCTGAGAGTCACGTCTGACTGCGAAGTGGGGGTGCAGGACCCGGTGGCTTCCCCAGGACCCCGCTGGGGCGGACTCGCTGTGGGAAGCGCACGGAGGGGCAGAGGATGCTCCAAGGTCAGACCCAGGTGGTGAAGCCGTGTGAGCTTCTTGCCCTGGAGACAGTCTGCTCCGAGGGAGAGGAGGCTCCTCAAAGTCCTGACTGGCTTTGTGGGGAGCAGTTCCAGAGCATCACTGGGGGACTCCGTGACACACACACACACAGAGCAGGGCCCAGCCCCCAGCAGGGGCAACACACAGACAAACAGACACACACACACAGCAGGGGACACACACACACACACACAGACAAAGAGCAGGAACCACACACACACACAGAGCAGGGCCCAGTCCCCAGCAGGGGCGACACACAAACACACACACAGAGCAGGGCCCAGCCCCCAGCAGGGGCGACACACACACACATCCAGCAGGGGCCACACACACACACACACACACCCAGCAGGAACCACACACACACACAGAGCAGGGCCCAGCCCCTAGCAGGGGCGACACACAAACACACACATACGCACAGGGGACAGAGCTGGACACACACACACAGCAGGGCCCAGTAGGGGCCACACACACACACACACACACACACCCTGCAGCATGCTGCGGTAGGCAGCCTCCGAGATGGCGTAGATGTGGGGCGGCATCTCATGGCGCTTCTTGCCCCGATACATCTCGACAATCTGCTCCGTGTAGATGGGCAGGTTCTTGTAGGGGTTGATGACCACACAGAACAGCCCTGAGTACGTCTGGGGGGGGGCACAGAGAGAGGCAGGGAATCAACGGGGGAAGGGCAGGGAGCCCGGACTCCTGGGTTCTCCCCGCAGCACCATTACGACAGGGAAACTGATTCCTAGTAGTTAATTCCCAAGCAGGGCCGGGCGTTCGGGGGCCAACCCAGAGGAAAGGGGTCGTGCCAGAGCGAGGGCCACGGGTGCCCCCATTCGGTACAGCTGGCCTGAGCCCCCTGGGGGGTGTTGGGGGGCAGGACCCTCTGCAAGGCCAGGAGGATGGAGATACGTCTGGACTTTCTTTTGACTACAACCAGTGCCCACCTGATCCCTAACGAGTGCATGGAAAAGGGGGAAGGGGAGATGGGGGGATCTGACGGGGCTTTGTATCCCCACTTCCCTCACAGAGCTGGGGAAAGAACCCAGGAATCCTGGCTCCCAGCCCCTCCTGCTCTAACCACTAGCCCCTACTCCCCTCCCAGAGCTGTAGAGAGAATCCAGGAGTCCTGGCTCTCAGCCCCCCTGCTCTAACCACTAGAACCCACTTCCCTCCCAGAGCCGTAGAGAGAACCCAGGAGTCCTGGCTCTCAGCCCCCCTGCTCTAACCACTAGAACCCACTTCCCTCCCAGAGCCGTACAGAGAACCCAGGCATCCTGGCTCCCAGCCCTAACATCTCACGGCTCCCCATAGCGGCTGGGCTCAGGGTCTGTAGTTACAGGCGGGGCCACCCACCAATTAAATCCCAGCTAATTACAGAGCCGAGGGGCATTTGCCGGGCATGTCCCTGCCCCAGGCTGGGCGAGGTGCCCAGGCCAGCGCAGCAGGGTGGGGGCAGATCCAAGCCCACCCAGGGGCACCATGGGAGACCTCTGGCAACTCAAGAACTGACATGGTCTACGCTCAGCGCTGGGAGCCAGGACGCCTGGGTTCCCTCCTGGCTCTGGGAGGGGAGTGGGGTCTAGTGGTTAGAGCAGGGAGGGCTGGGAGCCAGGACGCCTGGGTTCCCTCCTGGCTCTGGGAGGGGAGTGGGATCTAGTGGGTTTGGGGTGGGGGCTGGAAGACAGGACTCCTGGGTTCCACAGGGGATGGTGTTTTTCTCCCTGTAGTATTGGGGTTGGGGCCGTGACCAGCTTCAGACCCATCTGTGGGGCCCAGCAGTGGGTGACCAGCCCCAAATCCCCATTGATGGAAGAGAGGGCCTGGACCCAGGTCAGGGGGGCATTGCTCCCGGGGGGGAGGGGGCCAAGCTGCCACCCCGTGACCCCATCTCATGCTAAGCAGGGACAGGCATGTCCTGAGCAGGGAAGGGTGAGGGGCTGGGGTGAGGCCTGGGGGGCTCAGTGGGGGATAGGGCGGGGGCACCTCCCTGGGGGTGCTTTCCCCTCGGTGCCAACCCCCCCCACTCCCCCGCAGGGCAGGACTCACACCTGGCGCTGTGGCCCGCCCAGGTTCTCATCAAACAAGTCGGGCCTGTCTTAGCCCTGGCACCACGCCAACCTGCCCCACACCCAGCCCGGCCGAGGGGGGGCAGGGATCCAAGACAACCTGCCCTGCCCTCCACCTTGGCTGCTGTGTCCTCTGCCCCCTGGCTCACACTGCCGCAGACCCAACCCTGTCTGCCCCCAGCACTGCCCACCTTCCCACTCTGACCCCTGCGCCGCCCCCCGCCCCGGCCACGGGCACGGCCCTGTCAAGGCATCGGGGCAGCCCTGACAGCTAGTGGACAGCGACCCCTGCTGGGACCCCCTCCCTGTAGCCCAGAGCCTTCAGCTGAGTCCCCCCCAGGACAGCACCCCCTGCTGAGCCCCCCGCCCCACAGCCCAGCGCCCCCTGCCCCATAGCACAGAGCCTCCTGCTGAGCCCCCCGCCCCACAGCCCAGCGCCCCCTGCCCCATATCACAGCGCCCCCTGCTGAGCCCCCCGCCCCACAGCCCAGCGCCCCCTGCCCCATAGCACAGCGCCCCCTGCTGAGCCCCCCGCCCCACAGCCCAGCGCCCCCTGCCCCATAGCACAGAGCCCCCTGCTGAGCCCCCCGCCCCACAGCCCAGCACCCCCTGCTGAGCCCCCCGCCCCACAGCCCAGCGCCCCCTGCCCCATAGCACAGCGCCCCCTGCTGAGCCCCCCGCCCCACAGCCCAGCGCCCCCTGCCCCATAGCACAGCGCCCCCTGCTGAGCCCCCCACCCCACAGCCCAGCGCCCCCTGCCCCATAGCACAGCGCCCCCTGCTGAGCCCTCCGCCCCACAGCCCAGCGCCCCCTGCCCCATAGCACAGCGCCCCCTGCTGAGCCCCCCGCCCCACAGCCCAGCGCCCCCTGCCCCATAGCACAGCGCCCCCTGCTAAGCCCCCCGCCCCACAGCCCAGCGCCCCATGCCCCATAGCACAGAGTCCCCTGCTGAGCCCCCTGCCCCACAGCCCAGCGCCCCCTGCCCCATAGGACAGTGCCCCCTGCTGAGCTCCCCGCCCCACAGCCCAGCGCCCCCTGCTGAGCCCCCCGCCCCACAGCCCAGCACCCTCTGCCCCATAGCACAGCACCCCCTGCTGAGCCCCCGCCCCCAGCCCAGCGCCCTCTGCCCCACAGCCCAGCGCCCCCTGCTGAACCCCCTGCCCCACAGCCCAGCGCCCCCTGCTGAGCCCCCCGCCCCACAGCCCAGCGCCCCCTGCCCCATAGCACAGCGCCCCCTGCTGAGCCCCCCGCCCCACAGCCCAGCGCCCCCTGCCCCATAGCACAGCGCCCCCTGCTGAACCCCTGGGCCCACAGCCCAGCGCCCCTGCCCCATAGCACAGCGCCCCCTGCTGAGCCCCCCACCCCAAAGCATAGAGCCACCTGTTGAGCCCCCTGCCTCACAGCCCAGCGCCCTCTGCCCCATAGCACAGCGCCCCCTGCTGAGCCCCCCGCCCCACAGCACAGAGCCACCTGCTGAGCCCCCTGCCCCTCAGCCCAGCGCCCTCTGCCCCATAGCACAGTGCCCCCTGCTGAGCCCCCTGCCCCACAGCCCAGCGCCCTCTGCCCCATAACACAGCGCCCCCTGCTGAGCCCCCCACCCCACAGCACAGCACCCCCTGCTGAACACCCCGCCCCACAGCACATCACCCCTACTGAGTCCCCTGCCCCATAGCACCCCCTGCTGAGCTCTCTGCCCCACAGCACAACGCCCCCCTGCTGAGCCCCCTGCGCCATAGCACAGCACTCCCTGCTGAGCCCGTTGCCCCGCAGCACAGGCCCCCAGGTGCCACTCTGGGGCACTGGAGCCAGTGCTGGGCCCATGGCTCCCACGGGGCAGGGCTGACCCTAACGGGTTCCCTGCCAAGCTCTCAGCTGTGCTCCACCCCCCCGGCCCGTGAGCCAGCCCCATGGAATCCACCTGTCCCGCCCCTCACCTCGGCCCAGCCCTCCCTGCCTGGGGCAAAGTACAGGCCACTCCCTGCCTCCCCCAGCCCAGAAATGCGCCCAGCCCCACACCTGCCGGGACAGGCCATCGATGGAGTGGGGCGACCCCTAGTGGGGACATCGGGCAGAGCAGGCCGGGGCAGCCCCTGGCAGGGTCCAGGCGGGGCCCCTCGAGATGTCACCGCCCGGCCCTGCGGCTTCCCCCAGCCCCATCTCTCCCAGCCCACATGACAATAGGCAGAGGGGGGCACATTCGGGACTCTTGGCTGCATCGGGGGGAGGGGGACAAGTGGCTTTTTCATATCGGGGGTGCTGCGAATCCTTGGTTTGCGGGGGGGGGGGGTTAGTGGGTTAGAGCATGGGGCTGGGAGCCAGGACTCCTGGGTTCTCTACCCAGCTCTGGGAGGGGAGTGGTGCCTAGTGGTCAGAGCATGGGGGCTGGGAGCCAGGACTCCTGGGTTCTTTCCCCGGCTCTGGAAGGGGAGTGGATCCTAGCGGTCAGAGCAGGGGGGCTGGGAGCCAGGACTCCTGGGTTCTCTCCCTAGCTCTGGGAAGGGAGTGGGGGCCAGTGGTCAGAGCAGGGAGGCTGGGAGCCAAGACTCCTGGGCTCTCTCCCCAGCTCTGGGAGGGAGTGGGGCCTAATGGTCAGAGCAGGGTGGCTGGGAGCCAGAACTCCCGGCTTCTCTCCCCGGCTCTGGGAGGGGCGTGGGGGGTTGGGCTCCCGGACGCCGGGCTCCCTCACTCACGTAGATGAGGCCAGAGTAGTAGCGGTCCTTGAGGTTGTGCAGCACAGAGGCCTCGTTGAGGCAGGTCAGCTCGGCCATGTCCTCCACCTTGGAGAACTTTGGGGGGTTCATCTTCTGCACCTCGTGCTTGGGCACCAGCACCTGGCGCCCGTTCTCCGCCAGCTCCACCAGCAGCTCGTCGGCCCGCTCCTCCCGCAGGCCGGCCGCCTCGAAGCCGTGCCGCTCCGAGGGCACCCACACCAGCCGCTTGGCCGTCCAGTCCGCCTGCGTGGCCAGGTTCCCCACCGAGTCCCGGTCCACGAAGAGGTAGCGCTCGGCAGCGTCCCGCTGAGCCACCCGCGCCGCCATGGCTGCGACGGGGGGAGCCTGCGGGGAGAGGGGTGGGGTCAGTGAAGCAGGGAGACCCTCTGAGAACAAGCCGGACCACACCGCCCCCCTGATTGACCCTACAATAACACACCAGCCCCAAGAGACCCTACAATAACCAACGAGCCCCGAGAGACCCTACAATAACACACCGGACCACGCCACCCCCGAGAGACCCTACAATAACACACCAGCCCCGAGAGACCCTACAGTAACACACCGGACCACGCCACCCCCCTGAGAGACTCTACAATAACACACTAGCCCCAAGAGACCCTACAATAACACACCAGCCCTGAGAGACCCTACAATAACACATCGGACCACAGCACCCCACTGAGAGACCCTACAATTACAAACCAGCCCCGAGAGACCCTACAATAACACACCAGATCATGCCACCCCCCCGAGACTCTACAATAACACACCAGCCCCAAGAGACCCTACAATAACACACCGGACCACGCTACCCCCCTGAGAGACCCTACAATAACAAACCAGTCCCGAGAGACCTTACAATAACACACCAGACCATGCCACCCCCCCGAGACTCTACAATAACACACCAGCCCCGAGAGACCCTACAATAACACACCAGAGCACACCACAGCAGGAAGACCTACAATAACAAACCCAAGACGCCACAGCGTGGCCCTACAATAACAAACCAGCCTGCACAGACCTGAGAGGCTCTGCCAGACAGAGAGGCTCTGAGGGTGCCTCTCACTCCCGACCCGCAGCCCTCCTTGTACTGGAAGCAGTGAGGCCGGGCTGCGATGGGGGGAGCCGAGCTCTGGCCACTACAGCAGAGACCAGCCAACTCACGGCACCCGCCAGCCCGATTCCGGCCCCATGGCAACCAGACCCAGTGATTCCCCCTCCTGCTGCCCACCTGACCTTCCCTCAGGCTGTTTGGGGGCCCAGATGGGGAGGGGCAGGCCCCCTGGGTCTCCCCCACCTCATCCCATCACTCGCACTCACACACGCACGCACACACACACTCTCTCCAGCTCCACAGCTAACCCTCGCCTGGCACTAAGGGCCTCCCTCCCCCCCCCCGCCCCCCTCTGGGCGGGAATAAGCACCCATGAGTCTGGGACTGAAAACTCTTGGGCACGGGGTGGGGGGGGCGGATATTCTCACTGTGATCCGTCCAGAACTGTTTGTTATTGTAGGGTCTCTCTGCCGGGGAGGGGGAAGGTACATGCTTTGTCACTGAAGGGATTCTGGGGAGCACTGGGGAGCACAGAGACAGGGTCTGTTATTGTAGGGTCTCTCAGGATGGCTGGGGCTGAGTACGCTGGGTTGTTATTGAGCCTGAGTAGCTGTGGAGTGGGGGTGAACCCAGGGCTGGGCTGGCAGGGGCTGCAGGTCAGGAGTGAGGGGCACCGGCAGGGCTGGGGGAGATCCCAGGGCTGGGCTAGCAGGGGCTGTGAGTTGGCAGTGAGCGGCACCGGCAGAGCTGGGGGGAGCCCAGGGCTGGACTAGCAGGGGCTGCGGGTCCGGACTGAGGGGCACCAGCAGAGCTGGGGAGTAAGTGGGGGCTGAATCAAGACTCTTGGGTTTTATCCTCGGCTCTGGGAGGGGAGTGGGGGCTAGTGATTAGAGTGGGGGGGCTGGGAGCCAGGACTCCTGGGTTCTCTCCCGGCTCTGTTAATTTTCCTGTCCCTCAGTTGCTTCGCTGGGGGGCAGCAGGGTCAGCTGGGGGTGGGGCCAAGCTGCATTTCCCCATTCCCGAAGCCGGGAGAATTCTGCCTTCCCCCCCACACACACAGGACAAGCCCCAGCCTGCCCTCTCCCTGCAGGTGTTTCGCTCGCCGGGTGCACACGGGGGGGCGGGCCCTGGCTCCAACCCCCGAAACCGGCCCTTCAGCTGGGGCGGGGGTTCACCCCAGCCACCCCCTGCCCCAGAGGGGGGGACCTCAGAGCACAACCCAGGCTCTAATCCACCCCCCACCCCCGGATGCGCCCCTCACCTGGCCCGGCCTGGGCGAGGGTCAATCCTGGCTTCTCAGGCAGCAGCGCCCGGCGGAGCTGCCAGGCTGCGTCACTGAGGCAGGGAGGAGACAGGAGGGAACTGCCAACCCCAGCAGCTGGCATGGGGCAGCTCCTGGCACTCGGGAGGGGACAGACCCAGCCCCGCCCCCGCGCTGACCCACCAGACCCCACCCTCCTCCCAGAGCGGGAGGGGCGGGGGGGAAGAGAACCCAGGAGTCCTGGCTCCCAGCGGGAGGCCTGAATACTCCTGACGGATTCAGAGCCCATCACCACCAGAAACTGAAAATCAGCTGTGGGTGGAGCCCAGGGCTGGGCTAGCAGGGGGCTGCGGGTCGGGAGTGAGGGGCACCAGCAAAGCTGGCGGGGAGCCCAAGGCCGGACTAGCAGAGGCTGCGGGTCGAGAGTGAGGGGCACCAGCAAAGCTGGCGGGGAGCCCAAGGCCGGACTAGCAGAGGCTGCGGGTCGAGAGTGAGGAGCACCAGCAAAGCTGGCGGGGGGCCCAAGGCCGGACTAGCAGGGGCTGCGGGTCGAGAGTGAGGGGCACTGGCAGAGCTGGGGCATGGGGGTCACTTGCCCCACTGCTTGGACTTGCCAATACTTCGTATGTTGGCTGGTGTGTCATCCCCCCCCACCCCGCCCCGGGCAGGGCTCGGCTCGGCTCAGCTCATTACCTAACAAGGAGCGAAGAGGCAGGTATGACCCCTCCCCGCCCGCCCTTTGGCCCAGACCCAAGGCAGGTGGATCGGTCGGCTCAGCAGGGCAGGGTGCAAATTCCAGAATCACCTGCTCCAACCGCATCCGCCCAGGGCTGGGGAGAGAACCCAGGAGTCCTGGCTCCCAACCTCCTGATCTAACCGCTAGACCCCATTCCCCTCCCAGAGCCAGCTTAGAACCCAGGAGTCCTGGCTCCCAGCCTCCCCCCAGCCACTACATGCCACTCCCCTCCCAGAGCCGGGGAGAAAACCCTGACCCCAGTGATTGGCTGCGTTCCAGCTGATGCCCTGGCCCTGGAAGGTCGGGAACCCAGCCCAGCTCCCACTCTCCCCCCAGTTCTGCCCAGCCAGCCCGTTAATTAGCTCATCAATCAGCGCACGGAGCAGGCATTGCCGGGTGTGTTGTGGATGAGCCAGAGGCCCCGAGGTGACTGCGACACCTGGGGAACCCCCTGCCACTGCACTGCTGCCAAGTGGGGAAGCTGGCGAAGCGGGTTCTGGCCAGGTCAGCACGTGGAGGAGGGACGACACGGCTGGACCCACGGGACTGCCCTGGGGATGGATCAGCAGGGGGCGCTCTCTGCAGCCGGGCAGTGTGGGCCCCATGCCCTAGGGCAGCACTAGGGGGCGCTGGGATGCGGGGGGCTCAGCAGGGGCCTCTCTGTGGCTTGGCAGTGCGGGCCCCATGCCCCAAGGCAGCACTGGGGGCGCTAGGCTGCAGGGAGTGGGGGGCTCAGCAGGGGGTGCTCTCCCCGGGCAGGCAAGACGGCCCCCGATGCCTCAGGGGGGAATAATCCCTAGGAGACACAAGCAGGCTTTGGCTATCATGACTGGTTCTCTCCTCAGCTCTGGGAGGGGAGTGGGGACTAGCTGTTAGAGCAGGGGGGCTGGGAGCCAGGACTCCTGGGTTCTCCCCCCAGCTCTGGCAGGGTCAGGGCTCTGAGCCAGGCCCATCGCGCCAGGGGTGAGGGGAGGGTGCTCTCAGCATAATTGTGGTCTGTGCTGTGGAATGCCAGGAATGCCTCTGAGACCCACAGGCCAGGCTGCGTCACCCCCCACCCCCAGCCCCTCGTGAATTGTCTGGCCAGGCGTCCCCCTCACCCCAGCTCAGTGAGCACCAGGCAGGGAGTCTGCCAAAGCCAGGGGAGACGGGCTGGTGGGCAGAGAGGGGGAAGGATACCGGGGTAGATGGGACTGTGGGGGTGGGAATCCATCTCCCTGTCCTGTCCTGCCCTCAACCTCCCTCTACAGGGGCAGTTATTGCCAAGGGGGGTTGATGGAGGTGGGAAGGGAGTGAGGTCTAGTGCTCAGAGCAGGACTCCTGGGTTCTCTCCCCAGCTCTGGGGGGGGGGGGGTTGTGGGGACTAGAAGTTAGAGCAGAAGGGCTGAGAGCCAGGACTCCTGGGTTCTCTCCCCATCTCTGGAAGGGGAGTGTGGGTTAGTGGTTAGAGCCATGGGACCAGCTTGGAGGGAAACATCCCATTCCCTGCCCCTGCCAATCTGAAAGATCAAAGTCCCCTAAGGAAAGGCCCAGCCCCAAAATGCCCAGCGGCTTCTTCTCTCCCTTCCTTCCCCCCCAAACCTGCACTATCACTCAAGACACAGTTGGGGGGGGGGATCACGCCAGGCCGGCCCTGCAGGTGCCTGTCCATCTCCCGCTCCCCTCTGGCTCCCCGATCCCGACGCGCCAGCTAATTGGTCTGGCAGCCTCCCCTCGGGCTCACGGCTCCCGCCAAGAACAAGAGGGCCGGCCGCCTATTTTCGGTGCAAAAGGAGCCGGCCCAGATTCTCAGCACGGGGATATAAATACAGCCAGCCCAGTGCCCGGGCGCCCTCCCTCCCGGAGATAGGACCCTCCCATTCCCACCCTCATCCCTTTCAACCAGACGGGGGCCACCGCTCCACCCCCGTCAGTTCGAATCAGCTGCTGGCTACAGCCCAGTGCCGCTCAGAGCCTAACCCAGTCCTTACGGCCGCAGCTCCAGCCCGAGCCAGGCCGGGCCCAGGCACCGATTGCTGCCGGAAAAAACGGTGCGGGGGAGAGATTTGATATGGTGCAATTCCCTCTGGGGTGCCGGGCCGTTCTGCTTGCAAAATCGAGAAGCGTGGGGCCTTCCTTTCCAGTGTGAAAGGGGCCGTACCCTGGGGGAGTTTCTTCCAGCAGCCAGGCCCGCGCCAGCCCAGTATCACCACCCCCACGCTCAGCTGGGCTGGGCCGGCAAAGCCAGCAGGAGTCTGGTGCGCCGAGCAACACGGGTATCCGAAGCCACGGAAAATACCCGCGAGAACTCAGGTCCCACGTAAACCTCTGGGCACAAGCCGCTGCGTTTGCCTGGGCCGACCCGCTGCGGC
Source organism: Gopherus flavomarginatus (assembly GCF_025201925.1). NCBI lineage: Eukaryota > Metazoa > Chordata > Testudines > Testudinidae > Gopherus > Gopherus flavomarginatus. Next base: position 6,099,334 of record NC_066634.1, on the reverse strand, counting down.
TAAAAACCAGTCCCTCTCCGGGGACGCGGGGCCCACAGCCCAGCTAAACAGGGACAGATGCCAGAGACCAGAGTCGCTCAGCACGCGAGGGGGTGGGAAGGGCAGAGCCGCCGTCTCACAGCCTTAGCTCCTATGGAAAGCTAAGAGTCCGGGCGTCTTTTCCCCCTGGCACAAACCCACCTCAGTTCCCCCCCCCGATGCGGAGCGGCACCGAAAAGTCTTCCCGGCCTACGTGCCAACATGGGAATCTCCTCCCGTGCCGAGGGAATTTCATGCCACATTCTGAGCCGCTTTGCCCAGCATAAGCCACAGAAAAATACTGGCGTCTCTCGCCCTAAACAGACCCCGCTTTGGGGGGTCAAGGAGCCTGCCTGGCCTGGTTCCTCTCTTTCTGCCCCGGCCTGTGAGCGAGACACGGACCCGCCGGACAGCAGGTTCCGTTCCCCACCGCACCCGCCAGGCCTCGGCAGAGGATCTCGCCCAGGAAAGGGAATCGTGTCATGTCACTGCACAGCCCCCAGCAAAGAAACAAACCGAACTCGGCCTTGCCCCAGGCCAGCTCCCGGGGTCAGACCAGGGGACCCCCAGGCTGGCACCCTGCTGAGCATAAGGGGACCCCAGGGCCAGATAAGGGGACCCCCCCGCTGCAGATAACAGGACCCCCGGGACCAGCTAAAGAGACCTCCGGGCCAGTCTCCTGCTGCTGATGACGGGACCCCCGGGCCACCTCCCTGCTGCAGATAACGGGACCCCAGGGACCAGATAACAGGACCCGCAGGCTGGCCCTCTGGTGAAGATAACGGGACCCCTGGGACCAGGTAACAGGACCCCCGGGCCAGTCTCCTGCTGCAGATGACGGGACCCCCGGGCCACCTCTCTGCTGCAGATAACAGGACCCCCAGGCCGGCCCCACTGTGCAGATAACAGGACCCCCAGGCCAGCCCCATGGTGTGGATAACAGGACCCCCGGGCCAGCCCCATGGTGTGGATAACAGGACCCCCGGGCCAGGCCCCTGCTGCAGATAACGGGACCCTCGGGCCAGCCCCACAGTGCGAATAATGGGACCCCCAGGCCAGCCCCCTGCTGCGGATAACAGGACCGCAGGCCAGCCCCACTGTGCGGATAACAGGACCCCCGGGCCAGGCCCCTGCTGCAGATAACGGGACCCTCGGGCCAGCCCCACAGTGCGAATAATGGGACCCCCGGGCCAGCCCCACTGTGCGGATAACAGGACCCCCAGGCCGGCCCCACTGTGCAGATAACAGGACCCCCAGGCCAGCCCCATGGTGTGGATAACAGGACCCCCGGGCCAGCCCCATGGTGTGGATAACAGGACCCCCAGGCCGGCCCCACTGTGCAGATAACAGGACCCCCGGGCCAGGCCCCTGCTGCAGATAACGGGACCCTCGGGCCAGGCCCCTGCTGCGGATAACAGGACCGCAGGCCAGCCCCATGGTGCGGATAACACGACCCCTGGGACAGGTAACAGGTCCCCCGGACCGGATCGCGGCCCCCCCTTCCTAGCACGGGCCAGTACCGGCGCCCGCCTGCGCGGGGGTTACCTGAGCAGGGCCGGAGGAAGGTGTCCGGGCCCGGGAGGTGTTGGCCGCAGCTCTCACGGGCTATTGACAAGGCCGAGCCGTGCTCACTGGCCCGGAGAGGCAGCCGGGTGATTATGCAAATTTATGTAAATTTATGCAATTAGATTATTGCATTTTTGGACCCATCCAGGCCCAAGGGGCCCCCCCGCCAGCCGGGTGCCCCCCCAGGAGAGTGGGGGAGGGGACAAAGCCAGGCCCCCCCTCGTCCCCCCCACATCGGCCAGGTGCTGCCGGTCCAGCGGCCAAGGAGCTACTGAGCTGCCCCGGGCTGGGGGGCGGTGTCCCGGTGCTATGGCCCCGCCCCCTCCGAGGCAGCCCACCAATGGCAGAGGAGAGGGACCCCACAGTAGCCCTCGGATAGGTTGATGGGGGAGGAAGGCCACGCCCACTAAGACGTGGGCGGGAGATGAGGGTGAGTGGCAGAGGTTCTAACCAATCGACCGAGCGCAAATGCTGGCGGGGGTGGGGCGAGTGGCGGCTGAATGGGGCGCTTTGTGTGAAGCTTGAGAGGGACGGGGGCTGGCGGGATCAATGGGGCCCATTGTCTGGGGCCCCGCGGGGGGGCAGATAGTCATTGGACCAGCAAAGCGCCCCCTTCCACCGCAGGCACGGGCTCCCAGCCCCCCCCCAACACTCTCATTGCCCCTGCTCTAACCACTAGACCCCACTCCCCTCCCATAGCTGGGAACAGGACCCCAATCTCCCCTGCAGAGGTCCCAAGCGGCTGCCAGACTCAACCTCTGTCCGAATTCCCTGTGCATGGAGCCCCGGGCCGGCACACCCCCCCCCCACTGCCCAGGCTTCTGGGCCGGCGCGCTCACCCCCCACACCCTGCCCCACCCAGGTTGCCCTGACCTCTTGTGGCTTAAGCCACCAGGGGCTGGAACTGGGTGCTGCCAGGCTTGGGGTGTTCCTCCACCCACCCCGGACATGGACCCTGCCTGCAATGACACAGCACCAGCCGCCGGGCCGCGGGAGAGTGAGCCCTCCGGAGCCCAGCACCAAGCCTGGGGGTTCAGTGGAGCTGGCTGGCAGGAGGAGCCAGCCTGGCACCGCCTCCACTCCCGGCCCAGGCACTCTGTGCCACCACCACAGCCCCCTGCTGTCACCCACACGCGACCTCCAGCCCGGGCACCAAACAGCATCGGGAGGTGGGGTCTTCCCATGCCACCAAGAGAGGACACACCCTGCTGCCAAGCTCACGGGGGGCACGGCAAAGCTGGGGCTACGTTATACTTTCCCTCCCACCCGTTGTCCGGTTAGACTGGGCGATCATTGGGACAGGGAATCTCTCTTGCCCTGTGTCTCCATGTCTGGGCAGCACCCGGCCCAAAGGGGCCCCGATTTCAGCGACTCTGTGTCTGGGCAGCGCCTGGCCCGATGGGGCCCCGATCTCGGGGAATCCGTGTTTGGGCAGCACCCGGCCCGACAGGGCCCCGATCTCAGCGACTCTGTGTCTGGGCAGCGCCTGGCCCGATGGGGCCCCGATCTCGGGGAATCCGTGTTTGGGCAGCACCCGGCCCGACAGGGCCCCGATCTCAGCGACTCTGTGTCTGGGCAGCGCCTGGCCCGATGGGGCCCCGATCTTGGGGAATCCGTGTCTGGGCAGCGCCCGGCCTGACGGGGCCCCGATCTCGGTGATTTTGTGTCTGACCAGCGCCCGGCATGACTCTGTACCCACACACTCCTCTGCCCACACTGTACCCACAATCCCACACTGCATTGTGAGGTCACCCTTGCCCCGAGGATTCTCCCTGGTGCCTGGCGCGCGGCGGGGCTGAGAACGGGCAGAACTCATCCCACCGGGCTGCGCCATGGCGCTCCTGGCTCCCCTCATGCTGGGGGCCTGGCTAGTGGCGGGGGCCGGGGGCTGCCTGCAGTGTGACCGGCAGATCCGCAGCACCCTGGAATCGCTCCGCACCGGCCTGGTGCCCCGGCAGATCCGCGACAGCCGCCTGCGGGCGCGGGCCCAGGTCCTGCTGCGTGGCATGGAGGGCGAGTTCTTCCGCCACTACGCCGCCAGCCAGTTTGCAGGCACAGCTGGTAGGGGGCACGGCCCAGGGACCTCTGGGGGGCATGACTGGGGGTATCCAGTGGGCACAGCTTGAGGACACTGCATGTGGGGGGGAGCCATAGGGCAGAAGGGATGAGATCTGAATCCACCAACACTCCACTGTCCCCTCTGTACCCAACCCCCCAAGCCCCCACTGCCCTGGCACTCAGGGCTGGCCCCAGGGCAGCGCTACGGGGCGCTGTGCTGCAGGGGGCGGGATGGGGGGCGGGCACCACAGTCCACCTGGGGCCGATGTTTTCTCCCCCCTTCCAGCTCTGAGCAGCATCAACGCCCTGATCCACCGCGTGAGGCTGACGGCAGCCGGCCTGGAACGAAGCGCCCTAACAGGTGACAGCCCCCCAGTGCCCCACAGCATCACCAGTGCCCCACAGCACCCCCCAGGCCCACACCCACAGAGCCCCCAGCATCCCACAGCACCACCAGCACTGTGCAGCACCCCTCAGCACCTCACAGCACCAGCAGCGCTGCACAGTCCCGCACCCCACAGCGCCCCCCAGCACCCCACAGTACCCCCAGCATCCCACAGCACCACCAGCATGCCACAGTCCCACACCCCACAGCGCCCCCAGCATCCTACAGTGCCCAACAGTCCTGTGCCCCACAGCACCAGCAGCACCCCACAGTGCCCCACAGCCCCACCCCCCACAGTCCAGCACCTCCCAGCATGCCACAGTCCCATGCCCCCAGCACCCCACCATTCCGCATAGCCCCACACCCCATAGCCCCCTTCTCCCAGCACCCCACAGTACCCCCCGCACCGGAGTCACTCCCCCATCTGTCCGCAGACCAGGCCCTGCTGGACGCACTGGTCGCTTACAGGCGCAGAACAACCATGGAGCTGAAATCGGCTCTGAAGGAGCATCAGGCAAAAGGTACCTGCTCCTGGGGACAGGGCCGGGGCTGCCCCTGAGCCTCTCCCCCTTCCTCCAACCCCCCCAATCTCCCAGTTCTGGGGGGTCCTTCAGTCACAGTCTGGGGCTACGATCGGTTTCTCTCTCTCTTCCCAGCTTGTAACCCCAAAACCTGTGGTAAGTCGACTTTCTATCGCTGCTTGGGGAATGGGGCAGGGGCCCTGTCCCCCTAGGGGGCGCTGGCCCTGATCTGGCCCCAGGGGGAGGAACCGGCTGGCTCGGGGGGCAGGGGGCCTGTCCCCCTAGCGGGCGCCGGCCCTGATCTGGCCCCAGGGGGAGGAACCGGCTGGCTCGGGGGGCAGGGGGCCTGTCCCCCTAGGGGGCGCCGGCCCCGATCTGGCCCCGGGGGGAGGACCTAACTGGCTCAGGGGGGCAGGGAATGAGGCAGGGGGCCTGTCCCCCAGGGAGCGCCGGCCCTGATCTGGCCCCGGGGGGAGGAATTGGCTGGTTCGGAGGGCAGGAAATGGGGCATAGGATGCGGGGGGGGGCTGGATTTTTCATGCTTTCCCTCTTCCCAGGCTGGCTTTACTATGACGTCTTCGACTGCACCAGCTGCAGGAAGGCCAAAGCCGTGTGTCTGAAGCAGCACCACTGCCTTGGTAGGGGGGGAGTTGGGGGGCAGAGGGGTGGGGGGCAGGGAGAGGTCAGGGGGCCATGGGCAGATGAGCGTGATGTCCAGCGGGGCTGTGGGGTGCAGGGTCGGGGGGATATGGGGGCTCCAGCATGGCCATGGGGCAGGGAGGGGCACAGAGCTGATGCCCGTGGATATCACTGACCCCAGCCCCCCACGTGGGGGGTGTCGTGGTTGGGTCAGTGCTGAGGGGGGCAGACAGCAGGTGTGTGGGGGGGGTACTCAGGAAGGTCCTTCAGCTCTGTCAGCTCCTAACCCCCCTCCACAACACAGTGGACTCCCAGGTCCGGCTCTCCCTGCGGTACCGGCCCCCGGCCCCTGGCCCGGCCATCGCCCGGACCGGCGTCTCCGTGGTGCTGTGCATGGGAGCCCTGCTCTTCCTGGTGCTGAGCGTCACGTGAGTGAGAGAAACCCACTCGCCCCAGAGCCGGCTGCATCCTCCGTGCCTCCCGCAAGCTGGCTGCACCCCCTGAGACCCCTCAGAGCCAGCTGCATCCTCCGTGATCCCCCCCCAAGCTGGCCGCCCCTCCTGAGCTCCCCCAGAGCCAGCTGCATCCTCTGTGCCCCCCCCGAGCTGGCTGCACCCCCTGAAACCCCTCAGAGCCAGCAGCATCCTCCGTGGTCCCCCCCAAGTTGGCCGCACCTCCTGAGCTCCCCCAGAGCCAGCTGCATCCTCCGTGCCTCCCGCAAGCTGGCTGCACCCCCTGAGACCCCTCAGAGCCAGCTGCATCCTCCGTGATCCCCGCCCCCAAGCTGGCCGCCCCTCCTGAGCTCCCCCAGAGCCAGCTGCATCCTCTGTGCCCCCCCCCCCGAGCTGGCTGCACCCCCTGAAACCCCTCAGAGCCAGCAGCATCCTCCGTGGTCCCCCCCAAGTTGGCCGCACCTCCTGAGCTCCCCCAGAGCCAGCTGCATCCTCCACGCCCCCCCCAGCTGGCTGCACCCCCTGAGACCCCTCAGAGCCAGCAGCATCCTCCGTGGTCCCCCCCAAGCTGGCCGCCCCTCCTGAGCTCCCCCAGAGCCAGCTGCATCCTCTGTGCCCCCCCCAAGCTGGCTGCACCCCCTGAGACCCCCCAGAGCCAGCTGCATCCTCCGTGCCCTCCCCCGAGCTGACCTCATCCCCTGAGACCCCCCAGAGCCGGCTGCATCCTTCGTGCCCCCCCCCGAGCTGACCTCATCCCCTGAGACCCCCCAGAGCCGGCTGCATCCTCCGTGCCCCCCTCCCGAGCTGACCTCATCCCCTGAGACCCCCCAGAGCCGGCTGCATCCTTCATGCCCCCCCCCGAGCTGGCCACCCCTCCTGAGCTCCCCCAGAGCCAGCTGCACCCCCTGAAACCCCTCAGAGCCAGCAGCATCCTCCGTGGTCCCTCCCCAAGCTGGCCGCCCCTCCTGAGCTCCCCCAGAGCCAGCTGCATCCTCTGTGCCCCCCCCCCGAGCTGGCTGCACCCCCTGAGACCCCCCAGAGCCAGCTGCATCCTCTGTGCCCCCCCCCGAGCTGACCTCATCCCCGAGACCCCCCAGAGCCGGCTGCATCCTTCGTGCCCCCCCCGAGCTGACCTCATCCCCTGAGACCCCCCAGAGTCAGCTGCATCCTCCTTGCCCCCCCCCCGAGCTGGCTGCATCCCCTGAGACCCCCCCAGACCTGGCTGCATCCTCCATGCCCCCCCTGAGCTGACTGCACCCCCTGAGACCCTCCAGAGCCAGCCTCATCCCCCATGGCCCCCCAGAGCCGGCTGCATCCCCCGAGACCCCCCCAGAGCCGCCTGTATTTCCAGAGACCCCCAGAACGGCCGCATCCCCCGCGAGCGAGCAGTCGCTGTCCAGGCCCGTCTGATCTGTCTCTCGCCCCCCAGGGCCGTCACCTATTGGAGGAACCAGCAGTCCCTGAGGTAGTAGCACCCACACAAGCACCCCGGGCCGGGGCCTGGCAGCCACCTGGGGACGGGGCTGCAAGGACGCTGGAGCTGCCGAGGTGGAGATCACAGACAGGAGGCGCTAGCCCCCGGCCCCCAGATCGCAGACCCCTCCTGCCTCAGCTTGAAATTAAACACAGACAACAAGGTTTTGGGTAGGGTCCTGGCTCCCACCCCACTCTAACCACTAGACCCCACTCCCCTTCCAGAGCCAGGGATAGAACCCAGGTGTCCTGGCTCCGAGCCCCCTGCTCTAACCACTAGACCCCACTCTCCTCCCAGAGCCGGGGATAGAACCCAGGTGTCCTGGCTCCGAGCCCCCTGCTCTAACCACTAGCCCCCACTCCCTTCCCAGAGCTGGGGAGAGAACCCAGGAGTCCTGGCTCCCAGCCCCCACCCACTCTAATCACTAGACCCCACTCCCCTCCCAGAGCTGGGGAGAGAACCCAGGAGTCCTGGCTCCCAGCCCCCACCCACTCTAACCACTAGCCTCCACTCCCAGTGAGGAATCTATGTACAAACTACAACAGTATTTTATTTCCAGGCTTACACTGGGGAAGCCTTGGGGCCTGGCATGCCCAGGTAGGGGAGGGGCTGGGTCCTGCTGCCCCCCCAGGCTGGGGGTCCGGGTCCCGCTGCCCCCTTGTCAGTCCCTCACCTGGCTAGCATGCCAGCCACGTGCCCGGTCCGGCCCAGGCCCTGTCCTCCAGCCACCTGCGGTGTCGGCAGCACACACAGTACCTAGGGGAGAGCGGCTGTCAGGATCTGCCCCCTGCCCCCACCCCCAGACTCCTGGGTTCTCTCCCTGGCTCTGGGAGGGGAGTGGGGTCTAGTTGTTAGAGCAGGGGGGGGTGGGAGCCAGGACTCCTGGGTTCTATCCCCAGCTCTGGGAGGGGAGTGGGGTCTAGTTGTTAGAGCAGGGGGGGGTGGGAGCCAGGACTCCTGGGTTCTATCCCCAGCTCTGGGAGGGCTGTTCAGATTCCTCCGAGTGCTAGGTGGGGTCACCCCACTTTCAATATCTGCGGTTAGCCCAGAGGGGCAGAGGCCCCCAGAATCTGCCTCAATTAGGGGGTGATCTCAGGTTTTGGGGTGCATGGGGGCGGGGTTGCCGTGAAGGTGAAGGGGGGAAATGCGGGTGTTGGGCGTCAGAGGCAGGGAATGTGGGGTACCCAGGGCAGCCCCCCATCCTGAGCCCCCCAGGTCCAGGCAGGGCACTCACAGCAGGGCGGCTGAGGCCAGTAGCACGGACTGGCAGACCAGGAAGAGATAGAGGGTGATTTCCTTCCTCTCCGCGTCCCGTGGGTCCTCCTCTGGGGACAAGAAGGGGGTGAGCCCCGAGCGCCCCCCACACCTCCACCCCACTGACCAACAGACCCCTGGTTCATCGCTCTGCCCCCCAAGTCCCAATTCACCCCACTGCCCCCCAACCTCCAGTAGCTCACACCTCCTGCCACCCTCCCAGACCCTATTCACCCCACTGCCCCTAACCCCCAGTACCCCACACCCCCTGCCACCCTCCCAGACCCTATTCACTCCACTGCCCCCAACCCCCAGTACCCCACACCCCCTGCCGCCACCCAGCCCCCATTCACCCCACTACCCCCGAACCCCCAGTAACCCACACCCCCTGCCACCCCACTGCTCCCCAACTCCCAGTACCCCACACCCCCTGCCGCCCCACTGCCCCTGACCCCCAGTACCCCACACCTCCTGCCACCCTCCCAGACCCTATTCACCCCACTGCCCCCAACCCCCAGTACCCCACACCTCCTGCCGCCCCACTGCTCCCCAACTCCCAGTACCCCACACCCCCTGCCGCCACCCAGCCCCCATTCACCCCACTGCCCCCTAAGCCCCAGTACCCCACACCCCCTAGGCCCCTATTCACTCCTCTGTCCCCAACCCCCAGTACCCCACACCCCTTGCCGTCCCCCAGGCCCCCATTCACTCCACTGCCCCCAACCCCCAGTACCCCACACCCCCTAGGCCCCCCAGCCCCCATTCACCCCACTGCCCCCCAAGTCCCAGTACCCCACACCCCCTAGGCCCCTATTCACACCTCTGTCCCCAACCCCCAGTACCCCACACCTCCTGCCGCCCCCCAGGCCCCCATTCACTCCACTGCCCCCAACCCCCATACCTCACACCCCTCAGGTCCCCATTCACCCCTCTGCCTCCAACCCCCAGTACCTCACACCCCCTGCCGCCCCCCAGGCCCCCATTCACTTCACTGCCCCCAACCTCCAGTACCCCACACCTTCTAGGCCCCCATTCACCCCTCTGCCCCCAACCCCCAGTACCCCACACCCCCCAGGCCTCCATTCACCCCTCTGCCCCAACCCCCAATACCCCACACCCCCTAGGCCCCTATTCACCCCTCTGTCCCCAAACCCCAGTACCCCACACCCCTTGCTGCCCCCCAGGTCCCTATTCACTCCACTGCCCCCAGTACCCCACATTGCCTGCTGACCCCCATTCACCACACTGCCCCCCAACACCCTCGTACCCCACACCCCCTGCTAATCCCCTGTTCACCCCACTACCCATCAGCCCCCCTTCACCTCACTGCCCGACAGCCCCCTGTCCTCCCCTCCCCCAGCTGCCCCCCCCACTGTCCTGCCCCCCAGCAGCAGCTACCTCCGCAGAGCTCCCCGTCGAAGCACTGGGCATTGATGCGAAGGCAGGTCCAGCAGTCGAGAACTGGCCCCTCCGTAACCGCTGGGATGTGGAAAGAGGGGACCAGGTCAGGGACCCACAGGGAGACCCCGCCCTGCCCTCCAGGGGCCGCCAGCTCCCACCCAGCCCCAGGGCAGGGACTGGCTGGCTCAGGAATGGGGCCCGGGGCCTTTCCCCTCTAGGGGGCGAGGGGGGGGCGGGGAATGGGGCACGGGGCCTTTCCCCTCCAGGGGGCGCTGGCTCCCATCCGGCCCCAGGGCAGGGACTGGCTGGCTCAGGAATGGGGCCCGGGGCCTTTCCCTCTAGGGGGCACCAGCTCCCATCTGGCTGGCTCAGGGGGGCAGGGACTGGAGTGTGAGGCCTTTCCCCTGTAGGGGGCGCTGGCTCCCATCTGGCCCCAGGGCAGGGACTGGCTGGCTCAGGGGGGGCGGGGAATGGGGCACGGGGCCTTTCCCCTCTAGGGGGCGCTGGCTCCCATCCGGCCCCAGGGCAGGGACTGGCTGGCTCAGGGGGGCAGGGAATGGGGCCTGGGGCCTTTCCCCTCTAGCTGGCGCTGGCAGGGGGCTGTGGGTCGCCGCCGGGGGGCCACACTCACTGCAGTCCTCGGAGCAGGCTGTGGGGGAAGCACAGACAGACACAGCGTTAGAGCCCCCCTCCCATGGGGCACTCCCTGTCCCCCACGCCCCTCAGAGCCCCCCACCGCCCGCCCACCACCCAGAGGGCCTTACCCTGATCTCAAGGACTCTGGACCCAGATCTCCCCGCTCCGCCCACAATGCTGCTTGCGTCTCAAGGGGCTGGAGACGGGGAGTCCCTGGCTGTCCCATGGCGGGTGGGGCGAGTAGCCCCACATCTCTGGGGCCACTTACCCAAGTCGGCGAAGCTCTCCAGGGCCTCTCGGAGGCGAGTTCGCAGGGAGTCGCGGTGCTGGGCCAGCGTCAGCTGCAGCAGGTGAACCCCTGGGGGGCAGACAGACATTACTGGGGGGCCGCAGGCCCCATGCATACCTGGCATCCCTCCCCCAACGCCAGCCGAGATGGGGGCACCTGTCACATGGTCCACGCCCCCCTTCGGAGACCCACAGCCCCACTCCCGCCCCCCCACCTCCCGGCCACTGCCGGCTCCTGCCCAGCCTCCCTGCCCCCTGGAACCCCCAGCCCTGCCCCCCCCCAGCCTGGGCCACTCTCAGCCCCCCCAGATTCACTCCCCACACAGACTCACCTTTCCAGGGCGTCTCCTTGAGAGCCCTCAGCCAGCCGCTCAGAGCAGCTTTCACAGCCAGCATCCTGCGGACATCTGTACAGGGAACCAAGGGGTCAAAGGGGGCACTCTCTGCCCCCCAGCAACTGTGCCAGTGCCCCTCACTCCCAACCCGCAGCCCCTGCTAGCCCAGCCCTGCCTCCCGCCAGTCCTGCCGGTGCCCCTCACTCCTGGCCCGCAGCCCCTGCTAGCCCAGCCCTGGGCTCCCCCGCAGCCCTGCCGGTGCCCCTCACTCCTGACCCGCAGCCCCTGCTAGCCCAGCCCTGCCTCCCGCCAGTCCTGCCAGTGCCCCTCACTCCCAACCCGCAGCCCCTGCTAGCCCAGCCCTGCCTCCCGCCAGTCCTGCCGGTGCCCCTCATTCCTGGCCCGCAGCCCCTGCTAGCCCAGCCCAGGTACCCCTGGGGGAGGGGCACGCACCCAGCACCCGGTGGTGTTTCTCTGGCAGGTGGGTGCTGTAGAGGCGCTCAAAGGCCTCGACCTGGCGCTGAATTAGAGCGTCCCGGTTGGGCACTTCAGAGGGCACCGCCTCCCCCAGCAGCACCCCCAGCCCCCGCAGGAAGGGCCGGTCACAGTGCAGGCAGCCGCCCGCCCCCCGAGGGCGCAGCAGCAGCAGCAGGAGGAGCAGGAGGGAGCAGGACATGGCCACGGATCCCCGGCCTCACTGTGACCTCACCGCCACAGTGACATCACAGAGGGGCAGAGTGGTCCTGGGCAGGGAGAAAATGACATCGTAGGCAGAGGAGGGGGTTAAAAGGTGTTGGCTGCAACACAGGAAATGTCACAAACAGAACTGGGATCTAAGGAGAGGAATAGGTGTGGAACAGGAAGTGATGTCAGAGGCAGAAGAGGCGGTGTGACGAAGTGGGAATGTTCTTAATGTTTTCTCTGAATACGGTGTTGGTGCCTCAGTTTCCCCTATGCAGTTCTTAAGTATCTAGGTGGAGGGATCAGGGTGTGTGGTTGTTGCAGAGCCATAGAGGGCCAGTGTGATGCCGTCTGCACAGAGAATGGCCGACACCCTGTCTCCTGGGACTGATGGCCTGGGCCCCTCCCCTGCAAGGTGCCAGCTGAAGGTGTTGGAGACAAAGGGATCAGGTGATCTCCTGGCCCGGGAAAAGGACAAAGACCAGAGATGGGGCTGGAGAGTTTCAGTGCAGAGCTGGCTGGGGAAAGAGAGGTCTGGCCTCCCTGGCCCCACAATGGACCTGACTTGGGGTACGGTTTCTGTACCTACAAGCTCTGGTTTAGACCGTGTTCCTGTCATTGAATAAACCTCTGTTTTACTGGCTGGCTGAGAGTCACGTCTGACTGTGGAGTTGGGGTGCAGGGCCCACGGGCTCTCCAAGGACCCCACCTGGGCGCACTTGCTGGGGGAAGCCCCCGGAGGGGCAGAGGATGCTGAATGCTCTGGGGCCAGACCCAGGAAGGTGGAAGCCGTGTGAGCTTTTAGCCCTGGAGCCAGTCTGCTCGCAGAGAGGAGACTTCACCGGAGTCCTGCCGGGCTTCGTAGGGAGCCGATCCAGCATCGCCCGGGGACGCCGTGACCGGCGGTTAAAAGAAGAGGTGGAGGCAGCACAAGAGACGACGTCAGAAGCAGAACAGGCAGCTGGTGGGAGGAGCGGATGTAGAACAGGAAGTGATGTCAGGGGCAGACGATAGAGCTAAAGAAAGGTGGAAGGCAATCAGGAAGTGATGTCGAAGGCAGAACGGGAAGTGATGTTCACAGCAGAAGAGGGGCTTAGAAAGGATTGGAGACAGAACAGGAAGTGATGTCAGAGGCAGAATGGGAAGTGATGCAGGATTGCTGACCCTAGACCTTGATCTCCATCCTGGGATTTTGGTCCCCCCCACCCCCCGTGCCAGGAGTTGCCCTGTTCCCCCGGGCAGAGTCCCCCGGATCCCAGCCGTGGCCCCGGGGCAGCAGGAGGAAGGGCCGGGTTGAGACACAAACCAGTTCTAGGAGCTGGCTGGAGAACTGGTTCGAATTCTCACACGCTCGTCAACCCGTGGATGGTGGCGATAGGCTCGTTTCTGGGCGTGGGTCCCGGAGCGAAACCCAGTGAGTTAAACTCCTTGTTGAAACACTTTGCGAGCAAACTGAATATTGAAAATAACAACGGTAGCAGTGCAGGTTTGTTGAGAGTGAAGGGGAAAGTGTGGCCATTGAATGCATCAGGGAAACTGAGGCACACATGGGCTTAGTAAAAATATTACAGAAAATCCCCGCCTTTGTCACAGGAGATCCAGGATGTGATGTCAGCGGCAGAAGAGGAAGTGATGTCAGACGCAAAAGGGGCTAAAGAAGAACTGAGGCACAGCGAGAAGTGATGTCAGTGGCGGAACAGGAAGTGATGTCAGAAGTGGCACAGACCTTTATGGCAGGCCTGGAGGCAGAACAGGAAGTGATGTCAGAGGCAGAAGCAGTCTCTAAGGGAGGATTAGAACAGAACAGGAAGTGAGCTCATGGTGGTTGCCGGGGCGATGCTGGCGCTGGTGGTGCTGGTGCTGCCCCTGCTGGCCCCGGGCGCCGCCCCCTGCCTGCGCTGCTGGCCGGACGCGCCCCCCTACGTCCACTACGACGTGCGGCTGCTGCTGGGGGCGGCGCAGCCCGGGGGGGGCCGCGGGGCTGGGGCGGGAGCTCAGCGCCCTCCTCCTGGGGGGGGACCCCGGTGTCCGGATCATGGGTGAGGGGTGGGGAATGGGACCCCCCCTGGGGGTCACGGGACCCCCTGCCCTGCCCCCCACTGACACCCCTGCTGAGCCCCCGACTCCCCCATAACAGCTTCTGATGAGCCCCCCACTCCCTCCTCCCATAGCTCCCCCCTCCCCGCAGCCCAGCATCCCCCGCTGAGCCCCCCTCCCCCCTCCCCGCAGCCCAGCGCCCCCCGCTGAGCCCCCCTCCCCCCTCCCCGCAGCCCAGCGCCCCCCGCTGAGCCCCCCGCTCCCCTCCCCGCAGCCCAGCATTCCCCGCTGAGCCCCCCTCCCCCCTCCCCGCAGCCCAGCGCCCCCCCCGCTGAGACCCCCCTCCCCTCCCCGCAGCCCAGCGCCCCCCGCTGAGCCCCCCTCCCCCCTCCCCGCAGCCCAGCGCCCCCCCGCTGAGCCCCCCGCTCCCCTCCCCGCAGCCCAGCATTCCCCGCTGAGCCCCCCTCCCCCCTCCCCGCAGCCCAGCGCCCCCCCGCTGAGACCCCCCTCCCCTCCCCGCAGCCCAGCGCCCCCCGCTGAGCCCCCCGCTCCCCTCCCCGCAGCCCAGCGCCCCCCCGCTGAGCCCCCCTCCCCCCTCCCCGCAGCCCAGCGCCCCCCCGCTGAGCCCCCCGCCCCCCTCCCCGCAGCCCAGCGCCCCCCGCTGAGCCCCCCGCTCCCCTCCCCGCAGCCCAGCACCCCCCCGCTGAGCCCCCCGCCCCCCTCCCCATAGCCCAGTGCCCCCCGCTGAGCCCCCCATCCCCCTCCCCGCAGCCCAGTGCCCCCTGCAGAGCCCCCCATCCCCCTCCCTGCAGCCCAGCGCCCCCCGCTGGGCCCCCCCACCCCCCTCCCCCCAGCCCCGCGTCCCCCGCTGAGCCCCCCACCAGCTCCCCGCAGCCCAGCGCCCCCCGCTGAGCCCCCCTCCCCCCTCCCCGCAGCCCAGCGCCCCCCGCTGAGCCCCCCGCTCCCCTCCCCGCAGCCCAGCGCCCCCCGCTGAGCCCCCCGCTCCCCTCCCCGCAGCCCAGCGCCCCCCGCTGAGCCCCCCGCCCCCCTCCCCGCAGCCCAGCGCCCCCCGCTGAGCCCCCCGCTCCCCTCCCCGCAGCCCAGCGCCCCCCGCTGAGCCCCCCGCTCCCCTCCCCGCAGCCCAGCGCCCCCCCCGCTGAGCCCCCCGCTCCCCTCCCCGCAGCCCAGCGCCCCCTGCAGAGCCCCCCATCCCCCTCCCCGCAGCCCAGCGCCCCCTGCTGAGCCCTGCCCCCTTCCCGCAGCCCAGCACCCCCCTGCTGAGCCCTGCGCCCCCTCCCGCAGCCCAACGCCCCCTGCTGAGCCCCCACCCCCCTCCCTGCAGCCCAGCGCCCCCTGCTGAGCTCCCCGCCCCCCTCCCCGCAGCCCAGCACCCCCCTGCTGAGCCCTGCGCCCCCTCCCGCAGCCCAACGCCCCCTGCTGAGCCCCCACCCCCCTCCCTGCAGCCCAGCGCCCCCTGCTGAGCCCCCCACACCCTGCTGAGCCCCTAACCCGCAGCCCAGTGCCCCCTGCTGAGCCCCCAGCACCCCTCCCCGCAGCCCAACGCCCCATGCTGAGCCCCCCGCCCCCTCCCCGCAGCCCAGCGCCCCCTGCTGAGCTCCTGACCCCCTCCCTGCAGCCCAGTGCCCCCAAGTCAGGCCGAGGGGCGTGGTGGGTGCTGGAGGGGCTGACAGGCAGCAAACCTCACCTCTGTCCGTCTGTCCGGCCGCAGAACGGGAGCGCCTGGAGCGAGAAGCCGGGAAGCTCTTCTATCGCCTGGACCAGATCATCACCCGCAACCGGCAGGGTGAGCTCCAGGGGCCCAGCCCTCCTCCACCTGCCCTGTCTACCCCGCCAGGAGGGAGCAGCAAACCCCGTGATGGATCAGGGCTTGCCTTTCCCTCCCAGAGCCAGGGAGAGAACCCAGGAGTCCGGGCTCCCAGCCCCCCCACGCCCCTCCAGTAACTAAGGGATGACAAGAAGTTAGGACTTTTTCCCTTTTGACCTGAGCCATTAGCCGAAATTCAGGGTCTTGTGGCCTGTTGCCATTCAGAGGAGAAATCGAGCCCTAGATTCTAAGGCCAGTGGGGATGGTGTGATCCCCCCCGCCCCCCCCCCCACACTGAGCCCAGCGGCCTGGTCTAGACTGAACGGGGGCTGGAGATGCAGTCAGGTACCTTTGGGACGATCCCCTTTCGTCAGTTGCATCCTGGCCCGCTTGCAACTCGAGCACCAGCCAGGGATGGAGAAGGGCCCTTGGCCCCCGAACACTGCAGGAGACGGGCTCTTAGTTCACAGTCCCACGCCTCCTCCGACACAGCCCTGTGCCCAAAAGCTCTCCCAGGAGGTTTGTTCCCTCGTGCCCCAGGGTTTCTATCAGGGGTTTCGTCGCCACCTTCTCCCACGTCTCTCTCCCCCTCCCCTAACCTATGACCCAGCCCAAGCCAGGCAGTGGCCTTCCTGGGGCAGACCCCACTGTCAGGACAGGGCGTGGGGGGGTTCCCATCGCTAGAGGGACTCCACCTCCCAGCAGGACGTTGCCGAATGCCGTCTCCTACCTGCGTCTACCCCAGGGGCTAGGTCAGCCCAGCCCTGGCACACACAGGGTGTGGGGGGGCAACGTCGCCCTGAGTTCTAACCATGGCCCGTGCTCCAGTGGCCTCGTACGAACAGTTCAGCTCCAGGCCGAGCACGGCGCTTACTTCCCAGCTGTGCGCGGGGGCCGGGCATAGCCCAAATAAAGTGTGTGACGCACGGTGCCCTCCACCCCCAATTCCTCCCCTCCCGCACTCCTGCCCCGCAGATCCAGGACGCCTGATGGAAGAGGCAGCACTTGAAAAGCAGAACTTCACCCGGCGCCTGAGAGCAGCGTCGGCAGCCGTCCGGCAGCAAGGTACCCGCTGCGTCCGCCTGCTGCCCGAGCCGGTGCCCCTCACTCCCGCCCCACAGCCCCTGCTAGCCCAGCCCTGGGCACCCTCCAGCCCTGCCGGTGCCCCTCACTCCCGCCCCGCAGCCCCCTGCTAGCCCAGCCCTGGGCTCCCCCAGCTCTGCCGGTGCCCCTCACTCCCGCCCCACAGCCCCTGCTAGCCCAGCCCTGGGCTCCCCCAGCTCTGCCGGTGCCCCTCACTCCTGACCCGCAGCCCCTGCTAGCCCAGCCCTGGGCTCCCCCCAGCCCTGCTGGTGCCCCTCACTCCTGACCCGCAGCCCCTGCTAGCCCAGCCCTGGGCTCCCCCCAGCCCTGCTGGTGCCCCTCACTCCCGCCCCGCAGCCCCTGCTAGCCCAGCCCTGGGCGCCCCCCAGCCCTGCCGGTGCCCCTCACTCCCGACCCGCAGCCCCTGCTAGCCCAGCCCTGGGCTCCCCCCAGCTCTGCCGGTGCCCCTCACTCCCGACCCGCAGCCCCTGCTAGCCCAGCCCTGGGCTCCCCCCAGCCCTGCTGGTGCCCCTCACTCCTGACCCGCAGCCCCTGCTAGCCCAGCCCTGGGCTCCCCCCAGCCCTGCTGGTGCCCCTCACTCCCGCCCCGCAGCCCCTGCTAGCCCAGCCCTGGGCTCCCCCCAGCCCTGCCGGTGCCCCTCACTCCTGACCCCGCAGCCCCTGCTAGCCCAGCCCTGGGATCTCCCCAGCCCTGCCGGTGCCCCTCACTCCTGACCCGCTGTCCCCTGCTAGCCCAGCCCTGGGCTCCCCCAGCCCTGCCGGTGCCCCTCACTCCCGCCCCGCAGCCCCTGCTAGCCCAGCCCTGGGCTCCCCCCAGCCCTGCCGGTGCCCCTCACTCCTGACCCCGCAGCCCCTGCTAGCCCAGCCCTGGGATCTCCCCAGCCCTGCCGGTGCCCCTCACTCCTGACCCGCTGTCCCCTGCTAGCCCAGCCCTGGGCTCCCCCAGCCCTGCCGGTGCCCCTCACTCCCGCCCCGCAGCCCCCTGCTAGCCCAGCCCTGGGATCCCCCCAGTTCTGCCGGTGCCCCTCACTCCCGCCCCGCAGCCCCCTGCTAGCCCAGCCCTGGGATCTCCCCCAGCCCTGCCGGTGCCCCTCACTCCTGACCCGCAGCCCCTGCTAGCCCAGCCCTGAGCGCCCCCAGCCCTGCTGGTGCCCCTCACTCCCGACCCGCAGCCCCCTGCTAGCCCAGCCCTGGGATCCCCCCAGCTCTGCTGATGCCCCTCACTCCAGCCACGCAGCCCCTGGTAGCCCAGCCCTGCCCCCCCACCCCTGCTGGTGCCCCTCACTCCTGGGTTCTCTGCCCGCTCGGGGTGGGGGGGCAGGGCAGGGAGCCCCGATTCTTGGGTTCCATCCTGGCTGGGGTGGGGAGCTGGATTAGGGGTCGGGGCCGTTCTGCCTGCGCTGATCTGTGTGTCTCTCCTCGCAGTGTGCAGTGCGTCCTGTGGTGAGTCCGTCTGTCCGTCCGGCTGCCCCCCAGGGGGTGGGGGCTGCAGCTCCTGCATCTCGCGCCCTGGGCCGGCCCCCAGCACTGCCCCCTGGGGAGGGGCCCCCAGGAATGTGGGGGGCTGGGACGGCTCCCCTGGAGGTGTCTCTGTAATGGGATCCCCCCCCAAACAGGACAGCCTGAGCCCTTTGATTTGTCTGAGTGCGACAGCTGTGAACGCCTCCAAGCTCGGTGCAGGGACCAGAGAGTCTGTGCAGGTAACCCCCAAACCCCAATGCCCCCAGCCCCCCAAACCCTGACACCCCCCAGCCACCAAACCCCAACACTCCTCCACACCCCCAAACCCCAACACCCCCATCACTGAACCCCGACACCCCCCAGCCCCCAAACTCCAACACTCCTCCACACCCCAAACCCCAACACCCCCCGTCACTGAACCCCGACACCCCCCAGCCCCCAAACTCCAACACTCCTCCACACTCCTGAACCCCAACACCCCCGTCACTGAACCCCGACATCCACCAGCCCCCAAACTCCAACACTCCTCCACACCCCCAAACCCCAACACCCCCAGCCTCCCGAACTCCGACATCCCTCCACATGCTGCACCCCCCATGGCCCTCAAACCCCAACATCCTCCACAGCCCCCTGAACTCTCCTGAACCTTTTTCAGTTTACCCCCCACACCCCCCATTCACCCTCTAGTACCCCCCATGGCCTCTTCTTGTTCCATCTCCCCACAGCTCCCAAACCTCAGCACCCCCCGCACTCTCCCCAGCCTCCCCATCACCCTCTGGTGCCCTCCACAGCCTCCCAAACCATTCATCCCCCTGAGCCCCCTCCACGACCCCCAGCCACAGCCGCCTTTCCACCACCAATTCCCGCCCCAGCCCCCTAACTCCTGCCCCCTCTCCCCCCCCCAGGAGCTGCCGTGATCCTGGCCGTGGGGCTGAGCCTGCTGGGGCTGGTGCTGGGAGCTGCAGTGGGGTGAGTGGGGATCAGACAGAGGTGGGCGGCGGAGAGGGAAGTGGGACCCAGGCGTCCTGGGGAAGAGAATGGAGATGGGCCCCGATCCAACCCTGGGGCTGGGGGCTGGCTGGGAGGGACAGAGGTGGGGAATGGGGCCACTCCCATCTAAGGGACACTGGCTCGGGTCTGGGGTAGGGGGGGCTGGCTGGGGGGGTGGGATGCAGCCATTCCTCTAGGGGCACTGGCTCCAGCCGGGGCGTGGGGCTGGCTGGGAGGCAGGAGCCTGACGCCCCGGCCCGGGACAGGGCCTTCCTTTGTTACAGGAGGCGAGCGAGGCCGGCGGGCGGCACAGGGGCCGAGGAGGGACCGGTGGCAGCCAGGACAGAGCCCCCGGCAGAGCAGGGGGACGGGGCCCCCGCAGAGCAGGGGGACGGAGCCCCCGCGGACCTGGGGAATGGGGCCCCCGCAGAGCAGGGGGACGGAGCCCCCGCGGACCTGGGGAATGGGGCCCCCGCAGAGCACGGGGACGGAGCCCCCGCGGACCTGGGGAATGGGGCCCCCACAGAGCAGGGGGACGGGGCCCCTGCGGACCTGGGGAATGGGGCCCCCACAGAGCACGGGGACAGAGCCCCTGCGGACCTGGGGAATGGGGCCCCCGCAGAGCAGGGGGACAGGGCCCCCGCGGACCTGGGGAATGGGGCCCCCACAGAGCAGGGAACCGGGGCCACGACTCATTAAATGTTGGCGTCTTTTCCCATCCCAGCTTTTCTGACTGACTTGCTCCCGTAACCGAAATCCCGAGCCGACAGGCCCCTCTCCCCCAGTATCCCGCCTCCCCCAGCCCCACAGACCCCTCTACCCCGGTATCCTGCCTCCCACAGCCCCATGGGCCCCTCTACCCTGCCTCCCCCAGCTCCACAGGCCCCTCTAGCCCGGTATCCCACGTCCCCCAGCCCCACGGGCCCCTCTACCTCACCTCCTCCAGCCCCCCTACGGGCCCCTAGACCCCGGTATCCCGCCTCCCCTAGCCCCACGGGCCACTCTAGCCTGGTATCCAGCCTCCTCCAGCCACACGGGCCCCTCTAGCCCGGCATCCCGCCTCCCCCAGCCCCACGGGCCCCTCAACCCCAATATCTCACCCTCCCCCAGCCCCACGGGCCCCTCTACCCCAATATCTCACCCTCCCCCAGCCCCCACTACTCTGCCCCTCCTCCCCCACCCTGAAGCCCAGCCATCAGATAAGATTAATCCAGCCCCTCCCTTCCCCACATATTCAGATATCTCCTGTGACCCCCCCCCCAAACATTCTCATGCCTCTGCCCGCCTCAGGGCAGCCCTCCACAGATGCCCCATCGGTGCCTTAGAAGAATCTCACTTTATTATTAATTCATTTTAGCACATTCTGCATACACTGGGGGGGGGGGCATGACACAAATGGGGGGGCAGAAATCAGATGGGGGACCTCTCCCCCCAGCAGGGGGGGCAGGCTTAAGGATCAGCCCCCCCTTCTGAGCACCCCCACCCCGCACAACTACAGAAAAGGATCTGACATTGCTGGGGGTTGGGGGGCCGGGGGGGGAGGGCAGCCCCCACCTCCCTGCAGTTGATTGGTGAAGGGGGTGGGGGGCACACCTGGGAGAATTCATACACAGGTTGTGATTGGGGGGAAATCAAGGGGCATTGGGGGACCCTCCCCTGCAGTGGAGGGTTGACTCTGGGGACAGGAGGGAAGCTGGGTTCACATCACAGCCACTCACACAAGCCCCCTGCCCCCTCTGCCCTCGGGGGGAGGGGGCAGGGATCATGCTGCAGGGGGGAAATCAGGGATTATGAACACACAGCCAGCAGGGGGCGCTGTCGATGTTGCACATCCTGGGGGGCGGGGATCATGTGCGGCTCAGACCTGGCCCCCCCCATACACTTCAGTCCACAGGCCAGCAGCAGAGGCCCCGCGGGGTCCAGTCTTGGGTTTCAATCCTAGTGCCGGCCCTGCTCCATGAGCTGGGGGGGATTAAGGCAGCCCCCCCGGACAGCAAGTCTCTCACAGGAGGGGGGGAGTCCAGTGGCCCCGCCCAGGTGGCTCCAGAGGAGATGCTGGCGTGAGGGGGTCATGGCGGCCATCGCTGCCCTCCCCTGGCAGCAAGGCCCCCATGCGTCCCGGGGGGGTCGTCTCTGGAGCTGCAGTTGGAGACCGTCGCTCTGGCCCCCTGGGGCCACGTCTGCGGGGGGGGGGGGTGTCAGGAAGCAGAACCTGGGCCAGATGGGGATGGATCCCGCCCCCGGGATCTGGAGCAGATGCGGGGGTGGGGGGATGTCCCATTAGCCCCTGGGGCAGGCAGGTGGGCCCTGGAGGGGATGACATGGCCGGGGGGGCCAGTAGTGTGATCAGTGGGGGGCGGGGGGGCATAGCTATAACTTAAAGGGGCAGGAGCACCCCCACTTCTGAGAGATGGGGCAGGACTTGGAGGTGGAGCTATACAGGGGGCGGGGCTTAATAATGCCTCCCTGCCCCCACTTAGGAATTCTCGGGTAAGGGGGGGTACTGCCCATGAAGGGGAGAATCTGATCCCACACCCAACAGCCCCCCCCCCGCCTGCCTCCCCCATGGCATGGGCTGCCCCAGGGCTCCCTTCCCCCTCCCCAAGCAGCCCCTCGGGGGGCTCCCCTCTCATACCCCCCACCCCCGGGCCGGCCCCCTTATAGCAGGAAGGGGTTTGTGTTGCCCATGGACTGGACAGAGGCGCTGGTGGGCACGACGGGCTGGGGGGGCAACATGGGGGGCATGGCCACGGGGGACAGGCCAGGGGGCGGGACCCCAACCATGGGCATGACTGGCCCCAGGGGGGTGACTGAGCCCATGGTGGGGGCGAAGGGGGCGGCAGGGGGGCCCAGCCCCATGACGGGGCTGACACGGAGCTGGTTGAGGGTCAGCAAGGGGGGCTGGGCCGGCTGGAATGGGTTGGTGGCCGAGGCGCTGGCTGCTCCGGGTGCCGTCAGGGACGCGGGCGCTGTCCCTGGAACGGAGAGGGGGAGGGTGAGAGACCAGCCACACGGCCAGGAGAGAACCCAGGAGTCCTGGCTCCCAGCCCCCTCCCCCCAACCACTAGGCCTCACCCCCCTCCCAGAGCCGGGAGAGAACCCAGGAGTCCTGGCTCCTAGACCCCACTCCCCTCCCAGAGCAGGAGAACCCAGGCGTCCGGCCGGGCACTCACCTGTGGCCAGGAAGGGGTTGGAGGTCTTGGCAGTGGGGGGCGCATGGGGTTTGCTGAGCAGCGAATCCAGGTCCACCAGGGCGGCGTTGGGGCCCAGGAAGGACTCGGGGGTCTTGCGGGTGGGTTTGGAGGCCTCGGCCAGCGAGCCCCCGACAGCTGCCATGTCGAAGGTGCTGGGGCTCCGGGCGCCGGCCGAGCGCGTCATCGGCACCTCCCCGGCCAGCAGGTCCAGCTCCCCTGGGGGGCAGAGACGGAGGAGGGGCTCAGACACCCGCCCAGCCCCCCTGGGCAGGCCCAGCACCGGGGGGGCTGGGAGAGGCATCCTCACCACACTGTGAGCCCAGTCACGGGGGAAAATACTGACTGCTCCCGGCGGGACCCGCTGCAGACACCCTTCTGGTCTGGCAGCGACCCACTGATAACCCCATAACGCCCCCTCCGGACAACAAGGGGTTAAACCCACCCCCTCTCCCCAAGCACCAGCTCCCGTCTGGCCCCAGGGCGGGGTCTGGCTGGCTCAGGGGGGCAGGGAATGGGGCCCGGGGCCTTTCCCCTCTAGGGGGCGCCAGCTCCCATCCGGCCCCAGGGCAGGGACTGGCTGGCTCAGGGGGGCAGGGAATGGGGCCCTGGGCCTTTCCCCTCTAGGGGGCGCCGGTTCCCATCAAGGAGGATGTATTCAGTGCCCCCCGCCCCCAGTTTCCCAGCAGCCCCGGCACACGCTCAGGGCAGCGAAGTACAACGGGGGAGGGAAGGCAGTGGGGGGGGGGCAGCCGGGGGCCCCCCAAGCCCACCTGTGCTGCTCCCCGACTTGGGCAGCGCCGGGCGCAGGCTGTCGAAATCCGAGAACTCGTCCGGCTCAAAGGCGCCACCGGCTGGAGGGGGAGGGAAGAGGTGAGTTACAGGGAGCGGGGGGAGTCCCTGCCCCAACCCAGCCCCTTTCCCCTGCCAGAGCCGGGGACAGAACCCAGGCGTCCTGGCTCCCAGCTCCCCAGCCCCTCCATCCACTGGACCCCACTCCCGTCCCAGAGCTGGGGACAGAACCCAGGCGTCCTGGCTCCCAGCTCCCCCGCCCTATCCACTGGACCCCACTCCCATCCCTGAGCCGGGGAGAGAACCCAGGCATCCTGGCTCCCAGCCCCCCACCGCTCTATCCACTAGGCCCGGCTCCCATCCCAGAGCCGGGGAGAGGACCCAGGCGTCCTGGCTCCCAGCCCCCACCGCTCTATCCACTAGGCCCGGCTCCCATCCCAGAGCCGGGGAGAGGACCCAGGCGTCCTGGCTCCTCGCGACCCATGACCCACCCACCTGCGGTGCCGTTGGTGCTGGCTTTCGAAGGCGACCCTCCCCAGTGGTCGGGGAAGGTCTGCGCAGGGGCCCAGGGGTCGGCCGCGGGTTTCCCTTGGGGGGCTGCGGCTGGGCCCGACGACCACGGGTCACCGGCGGGGGCCGCTGCACTCACTGCAACGCCCCCAGCTGGAGGAGAGACGAGCAGTTAGCTGCCAGGGCCAGTGGCTCCAGTACCCTCTCCCCCCATACACCCACAATGCACTGCAGGCCGTGGGGCAGGGTGTCAGCAGGGGGCGCTCTCCCCTGGCAGGCAGTGCTGGCCCCAATGCCCCATGGTGGCGCTAGGCTGCAGGGGGCTCGGCAGGGGGTGCTGTGCTGTCGGGGGACACCAGGCTGTGGGGAGCAAGGACGGGGGGCTTGGCAGGGGGTGCTGTGCTGTGGGGAGCAGGGCAGGGGGCGTCGCGCTGCAGGGGGGGCTCGGCGGGGGCACTCTCCCCAGCAGGCAGGGTTGTTTGACCACCTCTGCTCCAGGACTGGCACGGACAATCCCCAGGGACACAGCTCAGAATCCCCCCGCAACACTCAACCTCCTGCGTCCAGCCCAGCCACCTCCAGGACCTAGAGGAGACTTGGCCTGGGGGTCACCATCTCCCCGCTGTGGGGCCCTTGGGGCTGATCCTAGCCAGGGGGCCGCTTCCCCAGCCCCATGGGGAGAGCCCGGATTCAGCCGACCTGGGTTCTGTTTCTGGCCCTGCCGTGGCCCCCCTCTGTACCTCAGTTTCCCCATCAGGGACATGATACTGCGCTGCTGTGGCAAGAGCTTTGATAGCTCCCCTCGCCCCTCCTGCCCCATTGCATTCAGTGGGGGGCACAGATTTGCCCCTCCTTGCACAGGGCTGGGGCCACCGAACTCCCCCCGCCCCTGCGCACTGGGACTCAGCAGTTTTTAGCGACCAAGGCAGGAGGGGGCCGGAGTGACGCGCACGACGCGGAGACGTACCAGGGAGTGGGGAAGGGCCCGTCCCCTCCGGGTTCCAGGGGTCGGAGCTGGCGACGGCCGGGGGGCCCCCCCAGGGGTCTCCCGGGGCCGTGACAGAGGCGGATGCTCCCCATGGGTCGCCAGTGGAAGCCACGCCCCCAGGAGCTCCTCCCCAGGGGTCAGGAGCAGGTGGCCCAGCGGGAGCGGGCACAGAGGCACCCCATGGGTCGGTGGGGGCGGGGGGACCCCATGGGTCCCCGGCAGCAGGGGGGGCCGGCGAGGTGAAGACATCGGCCAGGTCCATCAGCGATGACTGTGGGGTAGAAACATGGTGAGACGGAGCAGCTGGTCACCCCAGATACACCCCAGTGCCCAGGCTCCGCCCCCGAATCTGGGCCCCCTGCTAGACCCTTCCCCTGCCACAGACCCTGCTCCCCCCCCCAAGTCAGACCCCAAACACCGAGACGAGGGCTGGGCAAACTTTTTGGCCCGAGGGCCACATCTGGGTCTGGAGATTGTATGGTGGGCCATGAATGCTCAGGAAATTGGGGGCTAGAGTGCAGGCTCTGGGGTGGGGCTGGGGATGAGGGGTTGGGGTGCAGGAGGTTGCTCCAGGCTGGGACCGAGGGGTTCGGAGGGCGAGAGGGGGGGCAGGGAGTTGGGGCACAGGAGGGGGATCAGGGGTGCAGGCTTTGGGCGGCACTTACCTGAACCAGCTCCTGGAAGCAGCGGCACGTCCCCTCCTCCGGTTCCTACGTGGAGGCGCGGCCAAGCAGCTCTGCACCCTGTCCCGTCCGCAGGCACCGCCCCTGCAGCTCCCATTGGCCGTGGTTCCTGGCCAATGGGAGCTGCGGGGGCACCGTGCAAAGCCCCTTGGCTGCCCCTATGCGTAGAAGCCGGAGGGGGGACCTGCTGCTGCTTCCGGGAGCCAAGCAGAGCGAGCAACCCCCCACCCGGGGGCCGGATTCAAACGTCTGAGCGGCCGGATGTGCCCCCGGGCCGTAGTTTACCCACCCCAGGCTCTGCCCCTGAATCTGGGCCCCCTGCTAGACCTGGCCCCCTGCAAGAGGCTCCACCCCCAAGTCAGACCCTGCCCCAGGCTCCACCCCCAAGTCAGACCCCACTAGGGTCACCAGATGTCCCGTTTTCATAAGGACAGTCCCGATTTTTGGGTCTTTTTCTTATATAGGCTCCTATTACGCCCCACCCCGTCTCGATTTTTCACATTCGCTGTCTGGTCACCCTAGACCCCCCCCAGCTGGACCCTGCCCCCAAGTCAGGCCCTGCCCCAGGCTCCACCCCCAAGTCAGGCCCTGCCCCAGACTCCGCCCCCAAGTCAGACTCCACCAGCAAGATCCTGCCCCCAAGTCAGACCCCGCCCCAAGTCAGAGACCCCTGCTAAACTCCACCCCCCGTCTCCACGCCCAACTCAGACCCCGCTGAACCCGAGCTAGGCCTCGCCCCAGCTGGCTAGCCCCTGCCCCCTGCCCCAGGCTCCACCGCCATGCCAGCCCCCCGCCCCCCCAGCTAGCCCCAGAGGGAGGGGTTACCTCCTCGCCCTTGGCCGGCACTGCCTCCTTCTTGCTCTCCTCGATGGCCATCTGTAGGCGCAGGTCGTCCCCGCGCCGGATCCGCTCCTCCTGCGGGGAGGCAAGGGAAATGGGGGGACGTAAGCGGGGAGGAGCAGCCCAGCCCCAATTGGGGGGCAGGGGAGGGAAGCTGGAGTACTCACCTATGGCTGGCCCAGCAGCGTTCCCGGCCGGAGCTGCCTACAGCTGCCTGCCCCCAGCCCGACTCCTATCCCATAATTCCCTGGCAATGCAGAGCGGGCTGTGGTATCGCTACAGACTGGCATCTACAGCGTTAACAGATCAAGTCCCGCCCAGAGCTGGGGACAGAACCCAGGAGTCCTGGCTCCTCCTCCTCCCCACTCTAACCACCATACCCCACTCCCCTCCCAGAAACAGAGAGAGAACCCAGGAGTCCTGGCACCCCCCTCTAACCATCATACCCCACTCCCCGCTCAGAGCCAGGGAAAGAACCCAGGCATCCTGGCTCCCAGCCCCCTCAGACCCCGCTCCCCTCCCAGAGCTGAGGACAGAACCCAGGCGTCCTGGCTCTGCATGGCTGAGCCAGCAGAGGCTGTTACCGGCGCAGCGGGTTTCACTCGCGGTGGGCAGCGTTACGCGGCTGGTCCGGTATAAGCCGGGGCCCCGTCGCTGGTCCAGGCCCCCGATCCGAGGAACAGCGAGAGAACAGCCGGCAGCAGGAGAGCGCGAAGGGACGTGGGGGGACTTGATCTCAAGCTCCCACAGTTCCCTGCGGGCACCAGGATTGCACCACACGTTGCGGGAATGCGCCAGAGGGCAGCGCTGGGACGTTTACCCGTAGGGCACCTGGTGTGTGCCGGGGTGGGGGGAGCTGGCAAAGGCAGCTCGCGCTCTAGCGCCTGGCGCAAAAGCAACCGGCCAAACTGCCCAGCGCAGATACCGGCCGGGGCAACGCCGCTTTGGGAGCGGATTTGACGGCTCAGCCGGGCCGGCAACTCCCCCAGGCTCCAGGGAGTGACCCCAGCAGGGCAGTTCTCGGACCAGGGGACTGTGTTTTGCTCTGCTGGCCAAAGGACTCTGTGGGTAGAAACTCCACCAGGTGGGTTTGCCGGCACGGCCAGGGGGATCGGTGTCCACAACCACAGGGCTTTGCTGGTACAGCTACAGCGGCAAAGCCTGAGCCGCCCCCTATGGGCCCTGGGGGGGCAGGGAACAGCACAGCACCCTGGCCACAGCCCTACCCTGCCATCCGCTGTAGCCTGCCCCACAGTGCTGCTCCCTGGGGGCTAGGCAAGGGATGGATCCACCGGGGGGGGGGCGGGTCCTCGATTCGAGGACATGGCTCCCACCCCCCGTCAATGCCCTACAGAGACTGTATAAAAACAGCCCCCCATTGAGGTCTCAACTCCTGAGCCTGCAGCAGCCCCTCCCCCCAAAACAGCCCCCTCCCCGATGTGGTGGAGTCCCGATCTCCCCAGGCATGGCTCCCCCAGCTCCCCTCAATTTTTCAGCTGTGACTCCGCCCGCCCAGAAACCAGGTACAAACCCCCCTACCTGCCGTGCCAGCAGCAGCCCCTACCCCTCCCAACTTCAGACACACCAAATTAAACATGGAGTCCAGATGGGAATCTCCATATCAGAACTGGCCCCCGCCCCGCCCCAAATCAGGGACCCCGAGGTGGCAATTAACCAGAGCAAAAGCTGGGTGGTGGAGGAAGGACAGAGAGATTAGCGCTGGCTGTGAATCAGAGCAAGGATTAATGGGGCGAGGGAGGTTAGAGCACAGCAGCCGCGGAGAGACCCAAACGCCCCAGACAGACCCGGCCAGAACCTTTCAGAACCTTCCGCTGCCTCCGTTCGGGGGGGGTGACGGGATCTGGGTGCGACCCGGGGGGTCCTGGCATCGTGCCCCGGAATTAAACAAGGTGCAGAGAAGTGACGAGGGGCCCTAGGGGAGCCGGAGCAGCCCTCCGGAGAGGCCAGGCATCTGGGACGTTTCAATCTGGAAGGGAGGGTGGGGGGGTCGAGTTTGGGAGAAGGGGCTGGGTGGGTCCATTTGGCAACACTGCCCAGCAGGCCAGCCAGCACCCAGAGGGAGAACCCAGGAGTCCTGGCTCTGACCCCCCTGCTCTGAACATTAGACCCCACTCCCCTTCCAGAGCTGGGGACACAACCAAAGCTTGAAGCTCAAATTGCTCCACCCACCACTAAAAGGCAGCTGGCTAGCAGCCGTTTGGGATAGGAAGTGATGGGGGAACTGGTGGAGAGCGTGTGGGTTTAGGGAGGGGAAAGGGGATGATCCAAGCTGGGATTGGGCCCAGCCACCAGGGTTCATGCCCCTGACAGGGGAAAGCTGAGGAGCTCACCTGCCAAGCACTTCCAAGGGCATGCGAGGGGGGCACGCAACCAGGAGACCACCCAACAGCACCCAGCAGGACTGAAACTGACCAGGAGCAAAACCGACCCTGGCACCCAGCGGGACTGAAACTGACCAGGAGCGAAACCGACCCTGGCACCCAGCGGGACTGAAACTGACCAGGAGCGAAACCGACCCTGGCACCCAGCGGGACTGAAACTGACCAGGAGCAAAACCGACCCTAGCACCCAGCGGGACTGAAACTGACCAGGAGCGAAACCGACCCTGGCACCCAGCGGGCCTGAAACTGACCAGGAGCAAAACCGACCCTGGCACCCAGCGGGCCTGAAACTGACCAGGAGCAAAACCGACCCTGGCACCCAGCGGGACTGAAACTGACCAGGAGCAAAACCGACCCTGGCACCCAGCGGGACTGAAACTGACCAGGAGCGAAACCGACCCTGGCACCCAGTGGGACTGAAACTGACCAGGAGCGAAACTGAGGGGCCAGGTAGAGGGACTGAAACTGACCAGGAGCGAAACTGAGAGGCCAGGTAGAGGGACTGAAACTGACCAGGAGCGAAATCGACCCTGGCACCCAGCGGGACTGAAACTGACCATGAGCGAAACTGAGGGGCCAGGTACAGGGACTGAAACTGACCAGGAGCGAAACTGAGAGGCCAGGTAGAGGGACTGAAACTGACCAGGAGCGAAACCACCCTAGCACCCAGCGGGACTGAAACTGACCAGGAGCGAAATCGACCCTGGCACCCAGCGGGACTGCAACTAATCAGGAGAGAAACTGACCCTGGCACCCAGAGGGACTGAAATTGCCCAGGAGTGAAACTGACTGGAAAATTCACCCCCTTTTAAAAGCATCTGTTCCCTGGAGGAGAGAAAAGCCCTTCGAGGCGATGGCGAGCAGTGAGTGGAGTTAGCGCTGATCTAGTCGGGGGTGGGGGTTAGTGCAGTGGGGGAGGGGGAAGGCCGGCCCCCGCTCCCGTCAGGGGGAGGGTGTTAGATCCTCCGGGGTCGGCTCTAACCTTGTCGTGCTCCTCTTTGCTCAAGCTAAGAGCAAGCTGGAGCTGCAGGTCCTCTTCGGCGACGGCGACGGGGGGCTGGCGGGGGCGGAGAGAGCAGAGAGTGAAGGCGCAGCAGGGCACACACCCACACCGGGGAGGGGAAATGGGGGGGGGGGACACAGGAGAGGGGCGAGGCGAGGCTTGGTCCATGGATAGGAAAGCAGACAGGACTGGGTGGGCCCGTGACCCCCAATGTCCCCCTGGGGAGCTAGACGCATAAACAAGGGGGGAAATGCAAGGGAGGTGAGAAAGAAAGGGCAGATGATGCCGGGGGGCAGCAGACGGGGGCCCAGGGCAGTGGGTGGGGGGCAGAGGACGGGGGCGCAGCAGACACGGCAGTGGAAGTGCAGGAAGGGGATGGCTGGCTCCATTCCGAGAGCCCCTCTAAGCAGACAAGTGACGGCCTGTTCCAGGGGAGCGAATCGGCTCGGAAGGGGCTGGGGAGCAGGCTGAGCTGGGATGAATAAGGGGGGCTGTACAGGACCCTGGCTGGTGCAGAGGGGATCAGGGGGCCGACCCTCCCCACCTACAGCCCCTGCTGGGGAGGGTGAAAACAGGCCCTGGTCCTTTGCCCCACAGCACTGTGAGGTTTATTGGAGGGCCAGGGGAGGCCTGTACCCCCACTATGTGCAGATGTCTCCCTGCCCTCCCGAGACCTGTATACCCTAAAACAGCCCAGGATCTCAGATAACCCAGGCCACAAAGAGACACGCCCCAGCTGAGATGCTATGAACAAACCCTCTCCCAGCCCCCCCACTGTACCTGCCCTCCCCTGCCCCAACACCTGCACAGGGGAAGGGCCAGAATTCAGCCCCATCAATATGCTGAGCAAACACAGACTTGCTCCTCTGAGGGGACCAGCTGGCTGGCTCAGGGGGGCAGGGAATGGGGCATGGGGTCTTTCCCCTCTAGGGAGTGCCAGCCACAATCTGGCCCCAGGACAGGGACTGGCTGGCGTAGGTGGACAAGAAATGGGGCACGGGGCCTCTCCCCAATAGGAGGTGCTGGCCCCGCTCTGGCAGCACTGAACCAATCCCTGCCATCAGTGAGACGAGCTGGGCCGGTCCCAGCCTTGCACCCAGTGTCAGAGGCAGCCTGGCCACGACCAGGGGCTAACATCCCCCCCCAGGACGGCAGCAGGGAGGCCGAGGGCTGGACGCCACCCTGGGAGCAGATGCCCTCGGTGGGGGGGACAATCACAGCCGGCCCCGGCCCGACCAACGCCCCGTGGAGCCGCCACAGGGGCCCCAGCTCGACCGGCGTCTCAGGATCCATCTCCTGGCCCAGCTGTGCCAGCCCCCCTCCCCCCCGCGCCCCGCAGCCGCCGCTCCAGATTTACCTTGCTCCTTACCTGCTCCGCTTCTTCCTTGCTCATGGCCAGCGCCAGCTGCAGCTGCAGCTCCTCCTCGCCGCTGCTCTGCGGCCAGGCCTGCTCCGCCTCTGCCGGGGCACTGGCGGCCGAGGCCGAGGAGGCTGCGGGGCAGAAAGGGTTAAACTGTCAGCCAAGGGCCCAGAGCAATGGGCAACGCAGCCCCTCTGGGGTGGGGCGGGGGCTGGGTATCCAGGGACCCCTCACCCGGCGCTGGGACATGGCCCCTCTGGGGGGGACGTGGGGGCTGGGTATCCAGGGACCCCTCGCCCCGCGCTGGGACACAGCCCCTCTGGGGTGAGGCAGGGGCTGGGTATCCAGGGACCCCTCACCCGGCGCTGGGACGTGGCCCCTCTGGGGTGGGATGTGGGGGGTGGTTACACAGGGACCCCTCACCCGGCACTGGGATGCGGCCCCTCTGGGGGGGACGTGGGGGCTGGGTATCCGGGGACCCCTCGCCCCGCACTGGGACACAGCCCCTCTAGGGTGGGGCGGGGGCTGGGTACACGGGGACCCCTCACCCGGCGCTGAGACGTGGCCCCTCTGGGTATTCGGGGAACCAGCCCAGGGAGGGAAGAGGAGGCCCGTGGGTGTTTTAAGGGGCACCATGGAAACTAGCCTTGGGGCTTTATTTTTACTCTCAGCGTGGAGCACGGACACCATGGGGCTGGGGCTAGGGCAGGGCCGTGGGCTCAGGAAGCAGGTGGCCTGGCCTGTCTGGTCAACAGTCTGCGCTGGCTCCTGGCCACAGGCTCCCTGGGGCAGGGCAACGACCCACTGACAAGCAACAGGCGGGTGAGCAGGGAGGGGATGCTGGGTCAGGTGAACAATCCCCCTCACTGACTCCCCCCCACTCCCAACCCCCCAGAACCCCTTCCTGCTCATTCCCCACTCCCATCCTCCTCACCCCCCCACAGACTCCTCCCCACTCCCATCACCTCAGAACCCCCTCCCTCCCGTCCCCCCACACACAGACCCCCACCTGCTGTCCCCCACCCATTCCAATCAACAGCCCCCCACACACACTGTTATTCCCATCCCCTCCTACCCACATACACTTCACCAACTTCCCCCAAAACTGCAGGTCGGGCTTGAGGGACACCAGGAAAGCAGGGGTGGGGGATGCCCAGGGCCCGGCTAGCAGGGGCTGTGGGTCAGGAGTGAGGGGCTTGACTCCAAATATATGTTATTGTTATTAGCACCAGGGGTGGGGTACAGGGTGTGTGTTTGTGTGTATAGGGGGCGTGTGGGGTGGTGCGGGGAGTGGGTTGTGGAGGGTGCGGGAGCTGTGTGTATGGGGGGCATGTGGGGTGGTACGGGGAGTGGGTTGTGGGGGGGTGCGGGGTGTGTGTATAGGGGCATGTGGGGGGATGGATTGTGGGGTGTGCAGATTGTGTGTATAGGGAGCTTGTGGGGTGGTACAGGGAGTGGGTTGTGGGGGGGTGCTGGGTGTGTGTACAGGGGGATGTGTGGGGTGATGCAGGAGGATGGGTTGGGAGGTGCGGGGGTGTGTACAGGGGGCGTGTGGGGTGGTGCAGGAGGGTGGGTTGTGGGGGTGCGGGGTGTGTGTACAGGGGACGTGTTGTGGGGTGGTGCAGGAGGGTGGGTTGTGGGGAGGTGCGGGGGGTGCAGGAGGGTGGGTTGTGGGGGGCTGCGGGGTGTGTGTACAGGGGGATGTGTGGGGTGATGCAGGAGGATGGGTTGGGGGGTGCGGGGGTGTGTACAGGGGGCGTGTGGGGTGGTGCAGGAGGGTGGGTTGTGGGGGGGTGCGGGGTGTGTGTACAGGGGACGTGTTGTGGGGTGGTGCAGGAGGGTGGGTTGTGGGGGGGTGCGGGGTGTGTACACAGGGGGGCGTGTTGTGGAGTGGTGCAGGAGGGTGGGTTGTGGGGAGGTGCGGGGGGTGCAGGAGGGTGGGTTGTGGGGGGCTGCGGGGTGTGTGTACAGGGGGCGTGTTGTGGGGTGTGGGAACAGGGGGCGTGTGGGGTGATGCAGGAGGGTGGGTCGTGGGGGGGTGCAGGGTGTGTGTACAGGGGGGCGTGTTGTGGGGTGGTGCAGGAGGGTGGGTTGGGGGGTGCGGAGTGTGTGTACAGGGGGCGTGTTGTCGGGTGGTGCAGGAGGGTGGGTTGTGGGGGGGTGTGGAGTGTGTGTACAGGGGGGCATGTTGTGGGGTGTGTACACAGGGGGGCGTGTGGGGTGATGCAGGAGGGTGGGTTGGGGGGTGCTGGGGGTGCGTACAGGGGGGCGTGTTGTGGTGTGTGTGTACAGGGGGGCATGTGGGATGATGTAGGAGGGTGGGTTGGGGGGTGCTGGGGGTGCGTACAGGGGGGCGTGTTGTGGGGTGTGTGTACAGGGGGGCATGTGGGATGATGCAGCAGGGTGAGTTGGCGAGTGTGGGGTGTGTGTACAGGGGGGCGTGTTGTGGGGTGGTGCAGGAGGGTGGGTTGTGGGGGGGTGCAGGGTGTGTGTATGGGGTGCATGTTGTGGGGTGTGTGTACCGGGGGGCGTATTGTGGTGAGTGTGTACCGGGCGGCGTGTGGGGTGATGCAGGAGGGTGGGTTGGGGGGTGTGGGGTGTGTGTACAGGGGGGCATGTGGGGTGATGCAGGAGGGGGGTTGGGAGGTGCAGGGTGTGTGTACAGGGGGGCGTGTTCTGGGGGGGTGCAGGAGGGGGGTTGGGAG
Organism: Gopherus flavomarginatus; assembly: GCF_025201925.1. Classification (NCBI taxonomy): domain Eukaryota; kingdom Metazoa; phylum Chordata; order Testudines; family Testudinidae; genus Gopherus; species Gopherus flavomarginatus. Next base: position 6,065,735 of record NC_066634.1, on the reverse strand, counting down.
GTGCGGGGTGTGTGTACAGGGGGGCGTGTTGTGGGGGGGTGCAGGAGGGGGGTTGGGAGGTGCGGGGTGTGTGTACAGGGGGGTGTGTTGTGGGGGGGTGCAGGAGGGTGGGTTGGGGTGTGGGGTGTGTGTACAGGGGGGCGTGTTGTGGGGGGTGCAGGAGGGTGGGTTGGGGGTGTGGGGTGTGTGTACAGGGGGACGTGTTGTGGGGGGGTGCAGGAGGGTGGGTTGTGGGGGGGTGAAGGGTGTGTGTATGGGGGCATGTTGTGCGGGGGGTGTACCGGGGGGCGTATTGTGGTGTGTGTGTACCGGGGGGCGTGTTGTGGGGGGGTGCAGGAGGGTGGGTTGGGGGTGGGGGGTGTGTGTACAGGGGGGGCGTGTTGTGGGGGGGTGCAGGAGGGTGGGTTGGGGGGTGCAGGGTGTGTGTACAGGGGGCGTGTTGTGGGGGGGTGCAGGAGGGTGGGTTGGGGTGTGGGGTGTGTGTACAGGGGGGCGTGTTGTGGGGGGTGCAGGAGGGTGGGTTGGGGGTGCAGGGTGTGTGTACAGGGGGGCGTGTTGTGGGGGGGTGCAGGAGGGTGGGTTGGGGGTGCGGGGTGTGTGTACAGGGGGGCGTGTTGTGGGGGGGTGCAGGAGGGTGGGTTGAGGTGTGGGGTGTGTGTACAGGGGGCGTGTTGTGGGGGGGTGCAGGAGGGTGGGTTGGGGGTGTGGGGTGTGTGTACAGGGGGGCGTGTTGTGGGGGGGTGCAGGAGGGTGGGTTGGGGCTGTGGGGTGTGTGTACAGGGGGCGTGTCGGGTGATGTAGGAGGGTAGGTTGGGGGGTGCGTACAGGGGGGCGTGTTGTGGGGTGTGTGTACAGGGGGGCGTGTGGGATGATGCAGCAGGGTGAGTTGGCGAGTGTGGGGTGTGTGTACAGGGGGGCGTGTTGTGGGGTGGTGCAGGAGGGTGGGTTGTGGGGGGGTGCAGGGTGTGTGTATGGGGTGCATGTTGTGGGGTGTGTGTACCGGAGGGCGTATTGTGGTGTGTGTGTACCGGGCGGCGTGTGGGGTAATGCAGGAGGGTGGGTTGGGGGGTGTGGGGTGTGTGTACAGGGGGGCATGTGGGGTGATGCAGGAGGGGGGTTGGGAGGTGCGGGGTGTGTGTACAGGGGGGCGTGTTGTGGGGGGGTGCAGGAGGGTGGGTTGGGGGTGTGGGGTGTGTGTACAGGGGGGCGTGTTGTGGGGGGGTGCAGGAGGGTGGGTTGGGGCTGTGGGGTGTGTGTACAGGGGGCGTGTCGGGTGATGTAGGAGGGTAGGTTGGGGGGTGCGTACAGGGGGGCGTGTTGTGGGGTGTGTGTACAGGGGGGCGTGTGGGATGATGCAGCAGGGTGAGTTGGCGAGTGTGGGGTGTGTGTACAGGGGGGCGTGTTGTGGGGTGGTGCAGGAGGGTGGGTTGTGGGGGGGTGCAGGGTGTGTGTATGGGGTGCATGTTGTGGGGTGTGTGTACCGGGGGGCGTATTGTGGTGAGTGTGTACCGGGCGGCGTGTGGGGTAATGCAGGAGGGTGGGTTGGGGGGTGTGGGGTGTGTGTACAGGGGGGCATGTGGGGTGATGCAGGAGGGGGGTTGGGAGGTGCGGGGTGTGTGTACAGGGGGGCGTGTTGTGGGGGGGTGCAGGAGGGTGGGTTGGGGTGTGGAGTGTGTGTACAGGGGGGCGTGTTGTGGGGGGGGTGAAGGGTGTGTGTATGGGGGCATGTTGTGCGGGGGGTGTACCGGGGGGCGTATTGTGGTGTGTGTGTACCGGGGGGGGGTGTTGTGGGGGGGTGCAGGAGGGTGGGTTGGGGGTGGGGGGTGTGTGTACAGGGGGGGTGTTGTGGGGGGGTGCAGGAGGGTGGGTTGGGGGGTGCAGGGTGTGTGTACAGGGGGGCGTGTTGTGGGGGGGTGCAGGAGGGTGGGTTGGGGTGTGGGGTGTGTGTACAGGGGGCGTGTTGTGGGGGGGTGCAGGAGGGTGGGTTGGGGGTGTGGGGTGTGTGTACAGGGGGGCGTGTTGTGGGGGGGTGCAGGAGGGTGGGTTGGGGGTGCGGGGTGTGTGTACAGGGGGGCGTGTTGTGGGGTGGTGCAGGAGGGTGGGTTGGGGGGTGCGGGGTGTGTGTACAGGGGGGCGTGTTGTGGGGTGGTGCAGGAGGGTGGGTTGGGGGGGTGCGGGGTGTGTGTACAGGGGGGCGTGTTGTGCGGTGTGTGTACAGGGGGACGTGTTGTGGGGTGGTGCAGGAGGGTGGGTTGGGGGGTGCGGGGTGTGTGTACAGGGGGGCGTGTTGTGGGGGGTGCAGCAGGGTGAGTTGGCGAGTGTGGGGTGTGTGTACAGGGGGGCGTGTTGTGGGGTGGTGAAGGGTGTGTGTATGGGGGCATGTTGTGCGGGGGGTGTACCGGGGGGCGTATTGTGGTGTGTGTGTACCGGGGGGCATGTTGTGGGGGGGTGCAGGAGGGTGGGTTGGGGGGTGGGGGGTGTGTGTACAGGGGGGCGTGTTGTGGGGGGGTGCAGGAGGGTGGGTTGGGGGGTGCAGGGTGTGTGTACAGGGGGGCGTGTTGTGGGGGGGTGCAGGAGGGTGGGTTGGGGTGTGGGGTGTGTGTACAGGGGGGGCGTGTTGTGGGGGGGTGCAGGAGGGTGGGTTGGGGGTGCGGGGTGTGTGTACAGGGGGGCGTGTTGTGGGGGGGGTGCAGGAGGGTGGGTTGGGGGGTGCGGGGTGTGTGTACAGGGGGGCGTGTTGTGGGGGGGTGCAGGAGGGTGGGTTGGGGGGTGTGTGTACAGGGGGCGTGTTGTGCGGTGTGTGTTGTGCGGTGTGTGTACAGGGGGGGCGTGTTGTGCGGTGTGTGTACAGGGGGGCGTGTGGGGGGGTGTAGCACCTGCTCTCTCACCCACAACCTCAGCTCACACCTCAGCCTGGCCCTCACCCCCCCGCCCCCCCTACCAGTGCTGGCTCCACACCCCGGTGCCACCACCTCAGCCCCACCCCCAAGCAGTGCTGCGGGGAGGGGGGGTCACGGCAGTGCCAAGGGACAGGTAGGCTCCCCTCCCCCGCAGACACCCTGGCACCAGCTGTCAGCCCTGCTTAGCCGCCCTGCTGAATGGGAGGCTCCCTCATGCGGGGGGGGGGGGTAGGGGGGTGCCCGGGTCTGCCCCGAGATCTGCCCCAGTGAGCCGACTGCCCCCCAGGCCAGTGAAGTGATCGGGAGAGGGAGGACTGAGACACAGGGAGGGGGCAGCTCTGCTGAGGGGGCACAGAGCCACGTACCCCACGGAGGGAGGCCGAACGCAGAGGAGCCGACCTAGGGGGACGGGATGGGGGCCCCTGGCTGTAGGGCTGGGCGGGGGAAGCCATTGGGGGGGGGCAGAATGGTGTTACTGCCTCTTTAAGGGCCGGCCGTTCCCCTCTCCGCCCTTATCAGCGCTGGCTGGCAGAGGGGCAAGGTCACTGGCAGCTCAGCCCTGATAAGAGCCCGTGGGGCAGGGCAGGAGCTGCAGGCCAGGGCCTGAGGGAAGGGACACGTGTGTTCACCCTTCGCTGCTACCCACAGTGGGCTGGGCGAGCCCAGGGCCGGGCTAGCAGGGGCTGCGGGTCAGGAGTGAGGGGCACCGGCAGAGCTGGGGGGCAGAGCCCAGGGCTGGGCTAGCAGGGGCTGCGGGTCGGGAGTGAGGGGCACGGGCAGGACTGGGGGGAGGGCCTGCGGGTCAGGAGTGAGGGGCACCGGCAGAGCTGGGGGTCAGAACCCAGGGCTGGGCTAGCAGGGGCTGCGGGTCAGGAGTGAGGGGCACCGGCAGAGCTGGGGGGCAGAGCCCAGGGCCGGGCTAGCAGGGGCTGCGGGTCGGGAGTGAGGGGCACCAGCAGAACTGGGGGGCAGAGCCCAGGGCCAGGCTAGCAGGGGGCTGTGGGTGGGGAGTGAGGGGCACCGGCAGAGCTGGGGGGCAGAGCCCAGGGCCGGGCTAGCAGGGGCTGCGGGTCGGGAGTGAGGGGCACCGGCAGAGCTGGGGGGCAGAGCCCAGGGCCGGGCTACCAGGGGCTGCGGGTCGGGAGTGAGGGGCACCGGCAGAACTGGGGGGCAGAGCCCAGGGCCAGGCTAGCAGGGGGCTGTGGGTGGGGAGTGAGGGGCACCGGCAGAGCTGGGGGGCAGAGCCCAGGGCTGGGCTAGCAGGGGCTGCGGGTCGGGAGTGAGGGGCACGGGCAGGACTGGGGGGAGGGCCTGCGGGTCGGGAGTGAGGGGCACCAGCAGAGCTGGGGGGCAGAGCCCAGGGCCGGGCTAGCAGGGGCTGCAGGTTGGGAGTGAGGGGCACCGGCAGAGCTGGGGGGCAGAGCCCAGGGCTGGGCTAGCAGGGGGCTGAGGGTGGGGAGTGAGGGGCACCGGCAGAGCTGGGGGGCAGAGCCCAGGGCTCGGCTGGCAGGGGGCTGAGGGTGGGGAGTGAGGGGCACCGGCAGAGCTGGGGGGCAGAGCCCAGGGCTCAGCTGGCAGGGGGCTGCGGGTCGGGAGTGAGGGGCACCGGCAGGACTGGGGGGAGGGGCTGCGGGTCGGGAGTGAGGGGCACTGGCAGGACTGGGGGGAGGGGCTGAGGGTGGGGAGTGAGGGGCACCAGCAGAGCTGGGGGGCAGAGCCCAGGGCCGGGCTAGCAGGGGCTGCGGGTCGGGAGTGAGGGGCACTGGCAGGACTGGGGGGAGGGGCTCACTCAGCTGCTGTGTTGGCTGGGGGGAGGGGTGCCATGTGGGAAGCAGGGGGCGGAGCCAGCAAAGGTGAAAGGTCACACAAGCAGATGCCAGATGGGCAGCCGATGGCACAGCCTCTCATTGGCTCTAGACCCTGTCCATCTGCACCCTACATGTCTCACCCCCCTTAGGGTAGGGTAGGATCAGTCCCCGCCCCCCAACTTGCAGGCTCCGGCGCCCCCGGGGTGAACCCTGTGGGCAGCGGCTGGGGCAGTGCTGGGGGGTTCAGCCACTGGGCAGGGATCCCGGAGCTGCCTGGGCCAGGGGAGGGCAAAGGGGGGCCTACACCTCCCCCCGAACCGCACCTGAGCCCCACAGTCACCACCGACCCCTGAGCCCCACAGCCACCACCCAGAGCCCCCAACCATCACCAGCCCCTGAGACGCCTCCTGAACCCCACAGCTGTCACCAGCCCCCCAAGAGTTCCCAGCCCCCCTGAACCTCAGAGCTACCCCCCCCAACCTCACAGCCAGCCCCCTCCATCCAAGCTGCCCCCCTGAGTGCCTGAACCTCCGAGCTGAGGGGTGAGCGGGGCCCGGTTTAGGACAGGAAGCGAGGGAGGACCCCAGCTCCAGCCAGGCCGGGATCTGAGCGAGGCCCTGGGGGAAGAGGCACCGAGACGGGGGACGGAGCAGGGGCCACCCACCAGCCCCGGCTCACCCGTGGAGGTCTGCGCCAGCTTCTCCTTGGTCTTGAGGGCGTGGGCCCGCTCCTCCCTGAGCCGCTCGTCGTCCCGGAGCAGGGCCACCAGCTGCTTGGCCTTCTCCCGCACGTTGACGCCCTGGTCCTTGCCGTCGCGGTCGACGTACTGGAAATCCTTCAGCGTCTGGATGGCGTAGATGTTCTCCTTGCACTGCTGGGCCACGCGCTCCGAGCCCGTCTTGATGAGGTACTCCATCAGCGTCATGGCCTGGGGGGCGGGGGGGACACAGCAGCCTCAGCCACGCAGCCCACGCACCGCCCCCCCTCCCCAGCCCCTCTGCCTGCCTCCACCCAGCCCTGCCCTACAACCGCAGCCCCCAAATACACCACACAGCTCCCGCACACCCCACACCCACAGCCCTGCCACCCATGGCCCCTCTGCCCGCCTCCACCCAGCCCTCCCCTACAACCAATACACCACACAGCTCCTGCACACCCACCCAAACACCCCACACTCACAGCCCACCTGCCTACCCAGCCACAGAGCCGCTCCTCATACTCCACCCCTTCCCAGGCAAAGGGTATGCAGGAGGGGAGTGGTGCCTAGTGGTTGGGCAGGGGCTAGGAGCCAGGACTCCTGGGTTCACTCCCCGGCTCTGGGGGTGAGGGGCCAGTAGTTAGAGCAGGGGGGTGGGAGACAGGACTCCTGGGTTCGCTCCATGGCTCTGGGGGTGGGGTCAGTGGTTAGGGCAGGGGGTGGAGGCCAGGACTCCTGGGTTTGCTCCCAGGCTCTGGGGGTGGGGGCCAGTGGTTAGAGTGAGGGTGGCGGAGCCAGGGCCCTGGGGGCGGCACCTTGTAGACGTGGCGCCAGTTCTTGCCGTGGTCGTTGAGCCGTTTCCAGATCATGCTCATAATCTCGGAGAAGGCCACGACGTTGTAGGTGAGATCGGCGATCTCCGACATGAGCGAGCTGGACGGGCCCCAGGGGTCGTTGGACGTGGCCTCTCGCACCTTGATCTCCGCCTCCGAGTAGTTGTGGACGATGTTTTTCATCTGGCGCCGCAGCGACGAGGTTGACATGGTGGGGGTGGGACAGGGGGCGGCCCGGCAGTGGGGCGGCTCCTGATCCCAGTCCTGGGGGGCGTGAAAGCTCCCTGTGTCTATGCAATGAGGGGGGACCCCGATCCCAGTCCTGGGGGAGGCGGGGCAGGAAACCCCCTGTGTCTGTGCAAGGGGGTGGAGCTCACACCAGCAGGTGACAGGTCGGTGGTCAGGCTGCTATCGGTGCCCAGGACGGCACGGGTGATCCAGGCATGAGCCGCATCTGCAAGACAGAGAGAGCGAGATCAGTGATTCAATACACCCAGAGCAGGGCCTGAGGCCGGCATGAGATGCAGCAAGGGGGGCTGGGAGCCAGGACTCCTGGGTTCTCTCTCCAGCTCTGGGAGGGGAGTGCGGTCTAGTGGTCAGAGCAGAGGGGGTTGGGAGCCAAGACTCCTGGGTTCTCTCCCCGGCTCTGGGAGGAGTGTGGAGGCTGACGGTTCCAGCAGAGGGGCTGGGAGCCAGGACTCCTGGGTTCTCTCCCCAGCTCTGGGAGGGTAGTGGGTCTAGTGGTTAGAGCAGAGGGGCTGGGAGCCAGAATTCTGACATCAGTCCCTCCCCGCAGGGAGCGTGTATGGAGGGAGGGTTGGCAGGGAGGTAACATGCCCAGCCGCCCGACGGGAGATGACCCCCCAGACAGCAGGAAGAGCCAGCTGCCAACCTCTCCCGCCCCTGGTGGAGGGGTGCCAAGCACAGCAGGAACGCAGCCCCTTTGGGGCCGGGCAATGGACCCCCATTTAAAGGCCCTGAGAAAGGAAGGGACACAGCAGCACTAGGGGTGCCGTGCTGCAGGGCTGCACCCCGCAGTCAGTGCCGGGGCATAAGAGCAGCCAGACTGGGTCAGAACAAAGGTCCATCCAGCCCAGTGGCCTGTCTGCCGACAGCAGCCAATGCTGGGTGCCCCAGAGGGAGTGAACAGAACAGGGAATCGACTGATCCATCCTGTCGCCCATTCCCAGCTGCTGGCAAAAAGGGTCAGCAGGTAACCAGCCCCCTGCATCCCACTCCAGAGGGGCCACGTCACAGCCTGGGCCAGGGGGTGCCCCGATAACCAGCCCCCGCCCCAGAGGGGCCATGTCCCAGCGCTCGGCGAGGTGTCCCCCTATAACCAGCCCCAGCCCCACCCCAGAGGAGTCACATCTTTGTGCCAGGCAAGGGGTCCCCAGACAACCAGCCCCCGTGCTCCACCCCAGAGGCGGCTGCATCTCCATGCCCTGCGGAGCACACGGGGACCGTGGCACCAAGCAGAGCGTGGCGCAGCGCGGAGGGGAGGAAGGAAATCTCCGGGCATCCTGGCGCCATGACTCACGTCTCAGAAATGCAGAAGGCCTCACTTCCTTCCCCTCTGGCTGCTCCCAGCTGGGACAAGACCACCCAGGGGAAGGAATTCAGGTGACCCCCCCCCCCCCAATGACCGGCACAATGACCCAGCGGTGCTCCTGGGACTGAGCTGAGGGGCCAATGAACCAGGGGACCCCTCCCCATGTTCCCGTGCAGCACCCCCACCCCACTGCCCCACCGCAGCCTGAAGCAGGGCAGCTCTCTGGGCTGGGGGCTGCAGCCACTGATGCACCTGTCTGCGCTGAGAGGGGCCAGGGATAGATCCCAGGAATCCTGTCTCCCGGCCCCACACCCCTGCTCTAACCACTAGACGCCACTCTCCTACCAGCGCCAGGGAGAGACCCCTGCTCTAGACTGCACAGCAAGACGGGGAAGGCAACTCAAACGCTGAGTGCTGAAGGTTGAACAGACAGGCGAGCCATCCCTGTGGCAGCTGAAGGGACGAGGTAGGCGGGGGTCAGTTCAAAGGACAGGAGCGCCCCATTTTAAGGTGGCCCCAAGTGACAAGCCAGGCCCTCACCTACTAAGCCCCACAGGGTTCAGTTCAGAAAACACCTGCGCATCCCATTCCTAGAGTTTGTCGTTTATATTCTGGTAGTGACTTGAGGTCCTAAAGAAGATCAGGGCCCCGTCGGGCCGGGCGCAGCCCAGACACAGAGTCGCCAAGATCGGGGCTCCGTCATGCCGGGCGCAGCTCAGACACAGAGTCACCGAGATCGGGGCCCCGTCGGGCCGGGCGCAGCTCAGACACAGAGTCGCCGAGATCGGGGCTGTCATGCCGGGCGCAGCTCAGACACAGAGTCGCCGAGATCGGGGCTCCGTCATGCCGGGCGCAGCTCAGACACAGAGTCGCCGAGATCGGGGCTCCGTCATGCCGGGCGCAGCTCAGACACAGAGTCGCCGAGATCGGGGCTCCGTCATGCCGGGCGCAGCTCAGACACAGAGTCGCCGAGATCGGGGCTCCGTCATGCCGGGCGCAGCTCAGACACAGAGTCGCCGAGATCGGGGCTCCGTCATGCCGGGCGCAGCTCAGACACAGAGTCGCCGAGATCGGGGCTCCGTCATGCCGGGCGCAGCTCAGACACAGAGTCGCCGAGATCGGGGCTCCGTCATGCCGGGCGCAGCTCAGACACAGAGTCGCCGAGATCGGGGCTCCGTCATGCCGGGCGCAGCTCAGACACAGAGTCGCCGAGATCGGGGCTCCGTCATGCCGGGCGCAGCTCAGACACAGAGTCGCCGAGATCGGGGCTCCGTCATGCCGGGCGCAGCTCAGACACAGAGTCGCCGAGATCGGGGCTCCGTCATGCCGGGCGCAGCTCAGACACAGAGTCGCCGAGATCGGGGCTCCGTCATGCCGGGCGCAGCTCAGACACAGAGTCGCCGAGATCGGGGCTCCGTCATGCCGGGCGCAGCTCAGACACAGAGTCGCCGAGATCGGGGCTCCGTCATGCCGGGCGCTGCCCAGACACAGAGTCGCCGAGATCGGGGCTCCGTCATGCCGGGCGCTGCCCAGACACAGAGTCACCAAGATCAGGGCCCCATCAGGCCGGGCGCTGCCCAGACACAGAGTCGCCGAGATCGGGGCTCCGTCATGCCGGGCGCAGCTCAGACACAGAGTCGCCAAGATCGGGGCCCCGTCGGGCCGGGCGCTGCCCAGACACAGAGTCGCCAAGATCGGGGCCCCATCAGGCCGGGCGCTGCCCAGACACAGAGTCACTGAAATCAGGGCCCCCCCCGCCTGTGCCACAATCTCTACAGAGGCAGCGACGCCCCGTCTCTCTGGGACAGGGGCAAGTACCTCGTGCCCCAGGCCTGGCAAGGGGTAGGAGCGACGGAGACAGTAGCAGATGATGAGACGCTAGCCAGGGTATGTCCAGCCCCGCCCCAATCCCCTCTGTACCCCACCAGCTGCCCACAGCCCCCAGGTGGCTGCGGCCAGGAGATCACGCCCTGGATGGGGTGGGAGCAGGTGGGTAGGCACCAGCACAAAGGCACTTCCAGGATGCACTCAGGGGGTGGAGATGCAATAAATCATCCAGGCCTTATATCACCCCACAAGGCAGCTGCCCCCCTGCAGTGCCAGGGGCACGGATCAGGGCCACACACACACACACCCCTGCCTGGGCTGGCCTGACGGGGAGGATCTGGACAGATCACGAACAGGGAACCACCCAAGCCGCAGCGCTGGGCTGGGGGATTAGAACCACTCCCTGTGCTGGGCAACACCGCTGGGCCCTCCACCTGCCAGCCTCCCCGGGCCACTCTACCCTCCACCTGCCCAAGGTGCCCCTGGGCCAGCCCCACTCTCCCGCCCCCCAAGGAGCTCCCTACCAGGGCATTCCCAGGCCAGCCCCACTCTCCCCGATCTCCCTGCCAGGGCGCCCCAAAGCCAGCCCCACTTCCCCATTCCCTGGGGATCTCCCTGCCCAGGGCACCCACGGGCCAGCCCCACTCTCCCTGATCTCCCTGCCAGGGCGCCCCAAGGCCAGCCCTACTTCTCCAGTCCCTGGGGATCTCCCTGCCCAGGGCACCCACAGGCCAGCCTCACTCTCCAGGATCTCCCTGCCAGGGTGCCCCCAGGATCTCGCTGCCCAGGGCACCCCCGGGCCAGCCCCACTCCCCCCGATCTTCCTGCCAGGGTGTCCCCAGGCCAGCCCCACTCCCCAGGATCTCGCTGCCCAGGGCGTCCCCAGGCCAGCCCCACGCCCCAGGATCTCGCTGCCCAGGGCGCCCCCGGGCCAGCCCCACGCCCCAGGATCTCGCTGCCCAGGGCGTCCCCGGGCCAGCCCCACTCCCCAGGATCTCGCTGCCCAGGGCGCCCCCGGGCCAGCCCCACTCCCCAGGATCTCGCTGCCCAGGGCGCCCCCGGGCCAGCCCCACTCCCCAGGATCTCGCTGCCCAGGGCGCCCCCGGGCCAGCCCCACTCCCCAGGATCTCGCTGCCCAGGGCGCCCCCGGGCCAGCCCCACTCCCCAGGATCTCGCTGCCCAGGGCGCCCCCGGGCCAGCCCCACTCCCCAGGATCTCGCTGCCCAGGGTATCCCCGGGCCAGCCCCACTCCCCAGGATGTCCCTGCCCAGGGCATCCCCGGGCCAGCCCCACTCCTCAGGATATCCCTGCCCAGGGCACCCCCGGGCCAGCCCCACTCCCCCCAATCTCCCTGCCAGGGTGCCCCCAGGTCAGCCTCACTCCTCAGGATCTTCCTGCCCAGGGCGCCCCCAGGCCAGCCCCACTCCCCAGGATGTCCCTGCCCAGGGCACCCCCAGGCCAGCCCCACTTCCGCACAATACTGTGTCCCCAGGGCACCCTGAAGGCCAACCCCTCCCTACTTCTGAGCACTCCCTCTCCAGGGCCCCACAGACCAGATGCCCCCAATCATGCTTCAGGTCTGGAGCTGGTTTGAGCAAGTGACTCCACCCCATCGCCTAAGGGGGCTGCAGTGTCCAGCAAGATGCCCTCCCACCCCAATCCGGGCACAAGACCGACCTCTACTGGATTACCCCCACGGCCTCCTCCTTCCCCCTTTGCAGCCCTCCCACACACTGCAAAGCTGCTGGGGGCATGAGAGCCTGCTCCTCCGCAATGTCTGGGCCCCGGATCTCCCAACGGCCGGTAGCACCGGCCTCTTCCCTGCCCTCAGCAGGCTGCCCCCCACCCTGAGCCAAAGGCACTGGCCCAACCTCCTCTCCCAGCCCGGCCCTCCTGTGAACTCTGGACAGCACCGTGCGCGCTGCACTCTGGGCCCATCAAAGGGGTGACAGGCAGCTGGCTCCCTCCTCCCGCTCTCCCCTGCCTGCAAAAAGCCATCAGAGCACAGGGGCACCCTGTCCCCATCCCCGATTGCTGGCAAGGGGAGGTGCCCAGGTGAAGAGCCTTCCACAGGAGGATCCCGAAGCACCCGGCCAACATGCAGTGAGGGAGGGCGGTACAAGTCTTGTTTCACAGGTGGGGAAACTGAGGCAGAAAAAAGTAGTGACTTGCCTTTAAATTCATAGCAACAAAGCCAGGAGTTGAACCCAGGAGTCTGGACTCCCAGCCCCCCCTGCTCTAACCACCAGACCCCACTCCCCTCACAGAGCTGGGGAGAGAACCCAGGAGTCCTGGCTCCCAGCCCCCCTTGCTCTAACTGCTAGGCCCTGCTCCCAGGAGAGCTGACAGCAATGCCAGAGACAAGACTCACCCCGCAGGCTTCACCCAGTCGAGAACTCACCTCACGTCTCCCGCTCTCAGGTCACCCGGACTCCTGGGTCCGCTTCAAGCCGCACCCCAGCGAGAGCGGTCAGCTCTGTAGGGGTGGGGAGGCTGGTGTCCCCCCCAGCACCTCTCCCCGTTACCGGGGCCTTGGGCCGGCCTGAGCTTCCGTGGGCACCTCCTGTCTGGACTCAGGCCCCAGCCGGGCGGGCAGGGGGGAGGCAGAAGTGTCCCCCAGGAGACGTCGAGCCCCCCCACTGCCCTGCCTTGGGTGGGGGTCTCAGGGGCAGGGAGGGGGGGTCTCTCGCCCACCTACCCACCCCCACCCCTTCCACCTCTGATCCGCCCCCTACAGCCGGGCTGAGCGGGGGCCCAGGGGGGGCATGTCTGGGGCCCCTACGCGGGGGGGGGAGGAAGGTGCCCCCCTTGCCCCTGTGTTGGGGGGGGCCTCTGGGGGCTGCTTCGCTCTGACTGGGGGTTTCCCCTTCCCTGGGCGGGGGGGGCTCTGCGGGGGGAGCTGGGGGGTGGGGGGGTCACTGGGCGGGGGGGTTTCTGGGCCCGGGGGGGGAGCTGGGGGGCGGGGTGGGGGCGGGGGGGTCTCTGAGGTCAGGAGCTGGGGGGTCACTGGGGGGGCGGGGAGCTGGGGGGGTCTCTGGGCCCGGGTGGGGGCGGGGGGGTCTCTGGGGCTCTGGCCCCGCCCCGCCGGGGGTCCCCGCCGGCTGACGCGCGGGGCGGGGGAGGGGCCGCTCTAGCCCGTCTCTAGGGGCCCCGGAGGCTCCGCGTCGCCGCTCGGCGCTGGGCTCGGGCGGCCGCGGCTGCTGGACCCTCCGCACCGGAAGCGGAAACCGCCGCCCGCCCGGCCCCGCTTCCGCCCTGCTCCTCCCTCCGCAGCGCCGCGCTTCCGCCCTCGATGTGGCGTCACTTCCGGCCGCGCCCAGAGAGACGCGGAGCCAGGGGGGGAGCGCTGGGCTCCCCCCCCATGACCCCCCCCCGACCCTTCTCCGTGACCCGCCCCAGTGACCCCCCCCGGGTGGCCCCAGGGACCCCTTGGTCCGTCGTAGTGACCCCCCCCGTCCCACCCCAATGACCCCCCCCCCAGGCTGGCCCATGTGACCCCCCGCCCCAATGACCCCACCCAGGCCGACCCCCGTGATCCCACCCCCAGTGACACCCCCCGGCTGGCCCCTGGGACCCCCGCCCAAGGGACCCCTTGGTCCGTCCTAGTGACCCCCCCTTCCCACCCCAATGATGCCCCCCCCGGCTGGCCCGTGTGACCCCCCCCCGCCCCAGTGACCCCCCCCAGGCCGGCGCCCGGGACCCCCGCCCCAGGGACCCCTTGGCCCGTCCCAGTGACTCCCCCCCAGTGACCCCCAGGCCCAGCAGCGTGTTGATGCCCCTTTGACCCAACCCAACCCCCTGCGACGTCCCCGCGTCAGCGGCCTTGGCCCGTACCCGGCTCCTCGCCCTGGCCTGGACTCCCAGCCTGTACGGCTAGATGGGCCCCCAGTGATCTTCTCGTCTGACCTCCGTCCTGTCTAGCACGGGCCAGAGACCTCCCTCAAAGTCCTTCCTGGAGCAGAGCTTGTCGGAAAAACATCCCCTCTGGATTCTCAGCAGTCTCAGTGATGGAGAATACCCCAGGGCCCGTGGCCGTTTGTGCCTACGCTTAATTACTGTTCAAAATGTACAGCTCGTTTCCACGCAGAACGGGTCGGGCTTTAATTTCCAGACGTCGGATCGTGTTAGACCTTTCTCTGCTAGCCTGAAGAGCCCATTGTTCAATATTTATCCTCCGGGTAGGTACTCATAGACCGGGATCAAGTCACACCTGGACCCTCTCTTTGTAAAGCTAAATAGGTTGGGCTCCTTCTGTCTATCGCTATTAGGCAGGTTTTCTAATCCTTTAATCATTCTCATGGCTCTTCTCTGAACCCTCTCCACTTTATCAACATCCTTCTTGAATGGTGGGCACCAGAACTGGACACAGGATTCCACCTGTGCCAAATATAAAGGAGAAATAACCTCTCTACTCCTACTCAAGATTCCTCGTTGATGCATCCCAGGATAGGGTGACCAGGCAGCAAATGTGAAAAATCAGGACAGGGGGTGGGGGGTAATAGGAACCTATATAAGAAAAAGACCCCAAAATGGAGATTGTCCCTATAAAATCCGACAAAGCGGGTATTCGCCCACAAAAGCTCATGCTCCAATACGTCTGTTAGTCTATAAGGTGCCACAGGACTCTGTCACTTTTTACAGATCCAGACTAAACACGGCTACCCTTCTGATACCTATAAAATCAAGAGATCTGGTCACCCTATCCCAGGATCGCGTTAGCTTTTTTGGCTACAGCAGGGGTCAACAACCTTTCAGCAGTGCTGTGCCAAGTCTTCATTTATTCACTCGAATTTAAGGTTTCACGGGCCAGTAATACATTTTAATAGTTTTAGAAGGTCTCTTTCTATACGTCTATAATGTAAAACAAAACTATTGTTGTATGTAAAGTAAAGGTTTTACAAATGTTTAAGAAACTTCATTTAAAATTAAATTAAAATGCAGAGCCCCCCAGACTGGTGGCCAGGACCCGGGCAGTGTGAGTGCCACTGAAAATCAGCTCGTGTGCCGCCTTCGGCACGCGTGCCATAGGTTGCCAACCCCTGGGCTACAGTGTCACCTTGGGAGCTTACGTTCAGCTGATGGGCCACCATGACCCCCAAATCTTTTTCAGAGTCACCACTTCCCAGGATGGAGTCCCCATTCTGCATGTCAGCATTCTGTGTTCCTAGATGGATACATTTACATTTAGCTGTATTAAAATGAAATTGTTTGCTTGTGCCCAGCTTCCCAAGCAATCTTGATCGCTTTGTATGAGTGACGTGTCCTCTTCGTTATTTAACACTCCACAATCTTTGTGTCATCTGCAAACTTGATCAATGCTGACTTTGTATTTTCTTCCGAGTCATTGATAAAAACATTAAATAGCTGATGTCCAAGAACCGCTCCCTGCGGGATCCCACTGAAAGCACAGCTGCTTGATGACAATTCCGCATTTACGTTTACGTTCTAAGACCTATCTGCTTGCCCACAATCAATGGATTAAAAACTGGCTATGTTCACATTCTATTGTTCTAGTTCTGTCCTCACAATGTCATGCAGTACCAAGTCAAACACCTGCTAAGAAGTCTAAGGATATTGCGTCAGTGCTACCACCTTTATGAATCAAACTTGTAATAAAGTTATCAAGTTAGTTTGACAGGATCTCTTTTCCATAAACCCTTGTTGACTGGCATTAATTACATTACTCTCCTTTAATTCTTTATTAATTGACCTATATCAGCCACTGAATGACATCAGGATGACAGGGCTATAATTACTCAGGGCTTGTCTACATCAGAAAGTTGCAGCGCTGGTGAGGGAGTTACAGCGCTGCAACTTAGGAGGTGTACACATCTGCAGGGCACCACCAGCGCTGCAACTCCCTGTTTGCAGCGCTGGCCGTACTCCCGTTTTGTCTCGGGTGTAGAGGATCCAGCGCTGGTGATCCAGCGCTGGTAATCAAGTATAGACACTTACCAGCGCTTTTCTTGACCTCCGTGGAATAAGCAGGTATCCCAGCATACCTGAGGAAGCCTCTGGTAATCAAGCTGGTCTCCTTCCCCGGCTTGCTCTCGCGTTCCCCGAACCCCGAGCAAGCAGGTCTCCGTCCCTGCGGTTTGCAGGGTGGTTCCGGGAACGCGAGAGCAAACCGGGGAAGGAGACCAGCTTCGCCGCGGTTTGCTCTCGCGTTCCGCGAACCACCCTGCAAACCGCAGGGAAGGAGACCTGCTTGCTCGGCGGTTCGGGGAACGCGAGAGCAAACCGGGAAAGGAGACCAGCTTCGCCGCGGTTTGCTCTCGCGTTCCCCGAACCCGAGCAAGCAGGTCTCCTTCCCTGCGGTTTGCAGGGTGGTTCGCGGAACGCGAGAGCAAACCGCGGCGAAGCTGGTCTCCTTTCCCGGTTTGCTCTCGCGTTCCCCGAACCCGAGCAAGCAGGTCTCCTTCCCTGCGGTTTGCAGGGTGGTTCGCGGAACGCGAGAGCAAACCGCGGCGAAGCTGGTCTCCTTCCCCGGTTTGCTCTCGCGTTCCCCGAAACCCCTTGAAGCCGCCCAACAGCGCTGCAGTGTGGCCACATCTAACACCACTTGCAGCGCTGGTTGCTGTAAGTGTGGCCACTCTGCAGCGCTGGCCCTATACAGCTGTACTAATACAGCTGTAACAACCAGCGCTGCAAAATTTTAGATGTAGACATGGCCTCAGGTCATCTCATTTACGCTTTTTAAATATTGGCCCAACATTAGCTTTATTTCAGTCTTCTGGAACTTGCCCCATGTGCCACAAACTTATTGAAAAACTTTAACAGGTTACAGAGCCCCTCGGCCAGTTCTTTTAAAACTCCTGGATGCAAGTTATCTGGACCTGGTGATTTTAAAATGTCTCACTTCAGTAGCTTCTGTTTAACATTCTCCAGAGATGGAATGGCAAGAGTGTTGTCATCACCATATGAGGAGACGCTATCATCTGTTTTTTCTCCCAAACCAGAAGAGACTACTTCTGCCTTTGCTGCATTTCAACAGAAGCTAGCAGCTGAAGCATGGCATCCATTTAATAAGCAAAGCCAAGAACTTAAGAAGCCCTCTCACTCCTTTCTAAATAGGGGTATAACCGTTCATTTTAACAATCCAGTCGTGCAAACCGTCCCACCAGGTTTCAGTGATACCAACTAGATTGCATTTATGTTCACAAATGAGCAATTCCATTTCCTCTTCTTTGTTCCCCAGGCTGCCAGCATTGGTGCACAGGCAGCTCAAGAATTTCTTCTCTTCGTGCCCTTCGGTTCCTTGAATAATTTGCTTCTCAGCATCTCGCTTCTGTGCAGTCTCTTCCCTCTTTCTGCCTGCTCCTTTTGCTAATTTGTTTAACACAGTGGTTCTCAATCTAGGGCTGCTGCTTGTTCTGGGAAAGCCCCTAGCAGGCCAGGCTGGTTTGCTAACCTGCCGCGTCCGCAGGTTCGGCCAATCACAGCTCCCACTGTCCGTGGTTCGCTGTCCCAGGCCAATGGGGGCTGCGGGAAGCGGGGCAGGCTGAGAGATGTGTTGGCCGCCCTTCCTGCAGCCCCCATTGGCCGAACCTGCAGACATAGCAGGTAAAGAAACCAGCTCGGCCCGCCAGGAGCTTTCCCTGAACAAGTGGCGGCCCTAGTTTGAGAACCACTGGTTAACACACACACCAGCTACTCTAGCCAGCTTGTCCATAAGGAAATTGGTGGCCCTTCTCCTGAGGTGGAGGCCATGCAACCTGTACTGCCCCCTCTCCAATGTTCAACCAGCCCCAGCTCACCTCACCGGTGGTTCACTTCCAGACTCTCCAGCCTTCTGTCTCCCTTTGCTTGTGGGACGGGAACGATCTCAGAGAAGATTGCTCGGCTATTCTTCTGCTTCGACACGCTCCCGCATTCCCTGAAGTCCTCTGCTGCCCGCAAGGTATCCCACTAAAGCAGCGTCCATCTCTAGGAACCATCACCAAATGCATCCATGCCTGAGGGCCTCCTTGACCCCATCAGATGACTCTTTGGCCCAGTCTGATGCCCCCTTAACCCGATGCGATGATCGCTTGACCCAGTGAGATGATCCACTTGACCCATCTGTGCATCAGGTTCATGTGTGATGCCCCCTGCCCGCAACCCAGGCAAAGACAGGGGCAAAACAGGCAACCCCCCACACACACCAGGGTTGCATCCACTGGTTTGTTGTTATAGGGTCTCTCAGGAGCAATAGGGCTGTGTACTAGTTTGTTATTGTAGGGTATCTCATGAACAATGGGGATGTATATGCTGCTTTGTTATTGTAGGGTCTCTCATGAGTGGTGGGACTGTGTATGGATTTGTTATTGTAGGGTTTCACCATTGGGAGCAATGGAGGCTGAGGCCTTGTTTTTTATTGTACGGTCTCTCTGGAAGAACAGCGCTGTACCCACTGTTGTTGTAGGGTCGCTCTAGCCCATACTGACTGCAGGGCATGGTGGAGGAGTGCCCATCCTATGGATCTGGGGGCAGGCATCAGCTCATTGCAGATCCCCAATGAACTGGAGTCCAGTCCATTCCAGCAAGGCCCCCAGGACAGGACAGGGCAGGGCCCCAGGGAAGACACCCTGAGAGGGGCTGGGCCCCAAGCTTCATGGTCAGCAGCCCCCAGAACCCAACAGCAGCATGAGGCCCTGTCCCCACAGCCACCTCCCACCCTGGGGACCCGCTTCTAGGGGGCAGAGCTGGGCTCAGGCTCTGTGGCCCATCGCACTAGGAATTGGGCTGAGACCAAGTGAACCCATTTCAGGCAGGGGCCACAAAACAGCTGGAAACCATAGCTAGTCACAGAGGGGAAAGACCCCTGTACCCCATTCCCCATCCCTGAGCCAGCCAGTCCCTGCCCTGGGGCCAGATGGGAGCCGGCGCCCCCTAGAGGGGAAAGGCCCTATTCCCCCAAGCCATCTAGTCCCTGCCCTGGGGCAGGATGGGAGCTAGTGCCCCCTAGAAGGGAGAGGCCCCAGTCCCCTGGTCCCATCCCTGGGGCCAGATGGGAGCCGGTGCCTCCTACAGGGGAAAGGCCCCGGGCCCCATACCCTGCCCCCCGGCCACATGAGTTCTGGGTCATCTGTGACCCACCCTAGAGATGGAAGCCCCCTGCCCCCCAGTGCCTGTTCTGAGTTGGGCAGGGGCCCAGCCCTGACAGTGTGTGCGCATGTGTGTGTGGGGGGGGAAGGATGCCAAGCTCTGTCACTGCCAGCCTCAGGGAAGGGACCTTGGCGGGAGGGGGGTGGGCAGCCGGAACCCCCCACCCCACCCACAGAGAGCAAGGCTAATCCCCTCCAGCAGGGGGCAGGACCCCCCTAAGAAGGACTGTCCGGGAGCCAAGGGCTGACACCATGACTTCAAGGACGCTGGATTACTGGAGAAACTGGATTTATTCCTCCTAGTACAAAAGCCAGCCGGGGGGGAGCAGAGATGAGGCAAACAGCAGGACCAGGGGGAGAGGGTCAAGCCGCCTTTGGGGCAGCCCCCTACAAGCCATCACCGCATCAACCTTATGCTACACCCCCTGCCCACAAAGCCCCCTTTCCCTCCCCCGTCTCCCTGCACCCACAGTGATGGCAGCTTGGAGCCAGTGCCCCCACCCCTGCCACTGGTGCGGTCGCTGCTGAAGAAGCCGGGTTTCCATGGCACAGTCTGTGGTAGGGGGTTGCCCTTTCTGCTACCAGTAGTAGGCACTGGTCCCTATTGTGCAGTCCTCAGTGGCTACCCCAGGGGGGCGCTGTCACTGCTAGAGAAGCCAGGTCTCCATGGCACAGTCCCTGATCGGGGGCTGCCTTGCTGCTACCAGTAGTAGGCACAGGTCCCTCTGATGCAGCCCCCGGTGCCTCCTCCAGGGGGCGCTCTCACTGCCCTGGGTAGCACCCTCCCCGTGGCACCGTCCCCAGCCCTCAGCGCCGGGCCATGTGTGCCTGCACCACATCCAGCAGGCCCTGCGCCAGCCGCAGCACTTCCTGCTCCTCTCCGGCCGGAAAGGCCTCGTTGGGGATGGTGGGCGGGGAGTGGTAGCTGGGATACTGTGTGGTCTTGTCGTCCACGCCGTGACGGCGCAGTTCAGCCACTTGTGCTGGCAGCCCTTCCAGCCCGGGGTCGTAGGCTGCCACCTTCTGCGCCAGGGAGGCCAACGTCTGCTCCCGCTCGAAGCGCTCGCCCCGGTTGTACACGGCAGCTGCCAGGGCCTTCTCCACGGCACGGTGGACCTTGTAGAAGACCCAGTTGGTGCAGCACTGCCCCACGTCATGGCCAGCTGCCCGCAGGTCGCTCTGGGCCTGCCGGAGCCAGCGCCTGGCCTCCTCGGCCTGGGGACGCCGGCCGGCCTTGGGCCGGTGGTACGACCAGAAGTCGTAGTGGAAACCACTGTCCCTTTGGCCGGTGAACTCCCTGCGGCTCTGCCTGTGGCGCCTGGCCTCCCTGTCCCATTCATCCCATGAGGCTGAGAAGCCCCAGTGGCTACTGGGATGGCCCCTGCCGCCCGAGGCCTGGGGGCTTCTGGGATTGCCCGCTGTCTGGGGCTTCCTGCCCTCCTCCAGATCCTGGATCCTCTCCCGCAGGTACTTGCAGACCTCGTTGGCCATTTCCTCCTGCCCCACATTCTTGTCGGGGTGATAGCGTAGGTAGAGCCGCCGGATCGCCTTCCGCCGCTCCCCCTCAGGCAGCTCCCAGATCTTGGCCAGGCAGGTATCCACCTCCTCCTTCACCTGCCCCAGCGACTGGCGGTACCACGCTTCCCGCGTCTCCTGCTGCCGCTGCTGGTCCGGCACGGGCACCAGCGCCCGGTCGCGGCCATCCACCTGGATCCTCTTGAACTGATACAGGTCGTTGGCACTCACCTCCTCCTGGCGCCCGGCTCCCAGGTCGATGCGGTACATAGGCACTGCTCCGTCCGGCAGGACTTCTAGCACCACAGCGTACTGGTAGCACTCCTCGGGTGCCTCTGGGTCCAGGTAACCCACGTAGTCACCCGGGGCAAAGGTGTTGAGGATGCTCATGTCCAGGCTGTCGTACCACTCCTGTGGGATTTCTGTACCAGGGCTGGGCAGGGTGTAGGCGTCAGGGTGGGTGCTGGGTTGCAAAGGCACCCTGTTCCTCTCCAGCACGCCGAGCACTTCGCCGGGGTCTTTGCAAGCCAACATCTGCATGAGGATTGACATGGATTCCCAACGCAGCATCCCTCCCATAATACTGTCCACCTCCAGGGCCAGGCTGCCCAGGATCTGGACTGACTGGCCCAGATCCATCCTCTCCCGATGCTGCAGGTAGACCCGGCGTCTCCCATCGGCATGCAGGACCACATGGACAACCTGGGAAGCCTGGCTCCCCTCCAGCTGCCCCCCATGGTGCATCATCACTGTCTGGATCTTCTCACAGCACACCACCTCCAGCCGCTCGGCGGAGAAAGCCACTTCCTGCTCCCTGCTGGCCGTCTCCACCTCTTCTTCCTTGTCCCATCTCTGCCACCTCAGCAGCGCTGCCAAGCCCTCCCGGAATTCGGGAGACACCAGGATGCCTTGGAGCTGGTTCCGGCTCTCGCAGAACTCGCCGTAAAGGCACAGCTCTAGAGAGGCCTCCTCCAGCTGCAGCTCCGTGATCTCGGACAGGAGCTGGGGCCTCAGGGGCTGGGGCAGCTGCCGCACCAGCTTCCAGGGGTCATATTCTGGAGAGGGCAGGTGGCATCTGGAGAGGTCCACCAGGAAATGGAAGGTGCTCCCCAAGGCTTGGATAAAGTCAGCAGAGGCACAGTCACTGAAGACCAGGGTGGTGGAGCGGTAGAGCTTCCCATCGGTGCAAGGCAGATGGAGCTCTTCCACCCCAGAGAAGTCCGCTTTCCCTTGGCTGAGCAGCTGGAAGAGATGCTGGGTGGCCCGCAGGACGGTCTTGGTGAGGTTGGGCTGCAGAGTTTCCTTGTCTTGGGTCTCCTGGTGGATCCGGCGCAGCACTTGGGCATAGTGCCGGACGGAGGGCTCCTGCTCCACCCCCAGCTTCTGCAGCAGCTCGCTGTAGACAGCCACCAAAGGGGGCACGGTGTAGAGATAGGGCCGAAACTCCTGCTCATGCCACAAGGAGAAGACCACCTGGCTGGCCTCTGCCACCTGCTCCCCCTTCACCAGCACCACCGGCAGCCCCGCCAGGCAGTCAGCGTTGAAGCCCCTCAAGTTGCGCTCCAGGTAGCCGTACGTCTGCATGAAGATGTGGGTCCGGGTTTCCCGCCCTTCTTTGGTCTCACACCGCGCTTGGCACACGTTCTTCAGGTTGTCCAGGACCATCGGGGCTGGCACGGCCTGCAGCACTCCCAGAAGCTCCAGCACGGATCGGGCGTTCTCTGTGCAAGAGACCAAGGGCAGGGTAAGGATGACAGCGGATGTCCAAACCAGGGCCACATCCTCATTCCATGGCACCACCAGAGAACCCTTGAGGGCCACGGGCTGTGTGTGAAGGACACAGGGTGGATGGAAGTTCCCCAGATTGTCCGGCACCCTCCGTGGGGTGAGGAAGCGGATGGACGAGACTCTCTCCAGGAAGTGATCCGACAGCGAGTCCCTGGGCCGGGACAACAGATGTGACAGAAGAGCCTCCCGCTGGGCGGGGAGTTCGCCGGCCGCCGCGCCTTCCTGCCCCGCCTGACGCTCGATCCACGTGGCAAATTCCACTAAGTCATCCTCCAAGATCTCCCACTTCATGCCCACATCTCGCAGGAAGGAGTTCACCATGAACTTCTCCACCCTCAACTCCTGGAAGAACCTGTCGGGCACGAACCTGGCATCCAGCTGCATCGTCTGGAAGAGCAACACCTCTTTGTCATAGAAGTAGGAAGCTGGGCGCAGGACCCCCTGCTCGTCCCGGATGAAGCTGATGGGCCCAAAGGCTGAGACAATGGTCGTCTTCTCCTCAGGGTACTCCTCCCGGTAGTGGCTTTGGATGGTGAAGAGCAGCCTCAAGACCTCAAGCAGCTGGGACTCTGGGAGACGGGGCAGACTGGGCAGGAGATGGCGGATGAATTGCTGCAGGTCGTTCAAGATGCTAATGCCAAGGCTTTTAGAGAGCTCTTGATGGAGAGGGTTGTCCTGGAGCAAGACAGTCTGCTGGTCCAGCTGGTACAAGGCCTGGAAGTCCTTTGAGAGCTTGGGGATCCTGGTCTCTAGGATGTAGACGTTGTGGTAAAACGCCAACGCCACCCACGTCCCCTGATGCGTCTGGAACAAGGGCAGGGACCGGAGCTGAGTCAGCAGGTCGTGCTCCAGCTCCTCCACCTTTTCCGTGAGGAACCTCAACAGCCTGATGGTGTCATAGGACTTCAGCTTGCCCCAATGGAGACCCGTCCTAGCGGCCAGCTGCTTCAGCACCGAAACAGGGTCGTGTGTCTGCAGCAGGCACGGGCGAATGCAGTGGAAGCTGATATCATGGGGGATCATCAGGATATCCAGCTTGGCAAAGCCAAGCTTGCCCAGGGATTTTTCCACGTCGCTGGAGAAACTATAGATGATGGTGGGCAGGGAAACCAGAGGAACCAGGCACTCATCTCCGGGCTGGTCGCTGCAGATGGGGAGGATGGCCCAGTACTCGAAGAGGGAGACCAACTCTCTGAAGGCCTTGCTCTTGCCTTCTTCCTTGTGTTCACTGGCCTTATAGATCATGTGGTTGAAGAGCTCCCACACCTCTTTCAGCCACTTCCGGGCCTCTGCTGACTGGGCCTCCCAGTCTGGCTGCCCCAGCACCTCCTGGATGAACCTGGCCGCCTCCTGCAGGGTGAATGCCTTCAGGAAGCCGGCTTGGAGCAGCAGCGGCTTCTGCTTGACGTGGTAAGCGAGGAATTGGCAACGCTGCCGCGGGAAGAGGCAGTGGGCTCTGCTCAGGAACACCGGCTCCCGGCTGCTTAACGGCCGCAGCATGCCGTCGCAGGTCACGGAAAGTGGAAGCCCCTCCAGGTCCCGGATGTCCCCTTTCCGCAGCTCCTCCAGGCAGAACTCCAGCAGGAGGGAGCAGCTGGACGGGTCCTTCAGGGGCGTCTCCAAGACCCGGCAGGGTGGGTCCAGAGGCAGCGCTTTGAGGAAGCAGCAGAGAGATCCAGGATTCAAGGTCAGAACCTTCACGCCCGCCCTGGCGAACTCGGCGTGGATCCGTCTGAGGCCTTGGAAGGCCGGGACGAGCTTCATCTCAAGTCTCTGGAGGACATGGCTCATGGAGTCACAGGGCTTCTCCTGCAGGAAGAAGGGCTCCTGGAGCAGGCGTCCCTCACCAGTTGCAGTCCATGTGATTCTCACCATCTCCATACTGTGCACATGAGGGCGGATGGTCTCTGTCTGGTAAATGGGTATCAGGGGCTGCTGCATCTCTGCAATGAGCTCGTAGACCCGGTTGACCAGCTGGTGCCAGGGCGGGGGCACGCACTCCCTCACGGCTGGGAAGTAGCTGAGATATTTTGAATCCAGCATCTCACAGCAGGCCTGCAGGGTCATGAAGCACAGCGCCTCCCCCAGCTTCTTCCGCAGCCAATCCAGCAGCCGGCAGTAGAGCGGAGCCAGCAGCCACTGCATCAGGAAGCCGTTCCAGGCCGTGTTCCGGCTCCCACCATCCTCTTTGCGCAGATCACGGCGAGCCGAGTCCACGGAGAAGTTGCCGTTGATGTGGACAGGCAGGCCGGTCTCCAGCGGCAGCGGCAGGGTGCAGAAGGCCCTGCCAGGCCGGACTGCTTCCAGGGAGGCGGCCACGGCGCCGTACGGTAGGCGCTCCGGGTCCGGAGACTCCTTCTTGGCTGCGTTGTCCACCCCGGCCTGCCACACCACTGCCCAACTGGTGGGAGGCCGAGAGCGGCCGTGACTGACTTTCATCGTATAGACCACCCTCACCGGCGCGGCCTCCTCGCTGCCTGATGCAGCCATTTGGCTCAGCCGCTCCTGGAATGTCCTTCGCAGTGCCAGGCTGCCTTCCTCCATCTCCGTCTCCACCCGCAGCAGCTCCCGCGGCTGCACCTTGCCCTCGGCGATCTCGGAGAAGACGACGGTCCTCAGATGGCGAAGGAACAGCACCAGGCTCTCGGCCTCCTGCGCCAGTGCCTCCTGCATCTCCTTCAGGTCCTCTTCGTGGATAACCCGCTGGCACACCCGCGAGCCAGCCGCGCCCTCCGCTGTCCGCAGTGGCAGCCGGAAGAGCACGCCCTGGCTTAGGTCAAAGAGGTCGGGCAGGAAGGTGGCGTATACATCGGGGAAGGTCTTCTTGAAGTCCCCGTTGACACTGAACATGGAGCCCGGGTACTGCTCGCTGGCCGTGGGCACGTAGCGGAGATGGGGATCGAA